>NC_057800.1:741746562-742078254 GCF_018294505.1 Triticum aestivum
TCTCTCTCTTTTCCCCCTCCGCGAATCCTATTCCAACTAGGATTGGGGGGGGGGGGAATCCTACTCCCAGAGGGAGTAGGACTCTCCTGGCGCACCCCTTGTGGCCGGCCAGCCTCCCCCCTTTGGTCCTTTATATACTGAGGTAGAGGCACCCTAGAACACAGAAGTTGATCCACGTGATCTATTCCTTAGCCGTGTGCGGTGCCCCCAGCCACCATAATCCTCGATAATACTGTAGCGGAGTTTAGGGGAAGCCCTGCTGCCGTAGTGCATCAAGATCCTCACCACGCCGTCGTGCTGACAGAACTCTTCCCCGACACTTTGCTGGATCGGAGTCCGGGGATCGTCATCGAGCTGAACGTGTGCTCGAACTCGGAGGTGCCGTAGTTTCGGTGCTTGATCGGTTGGATCGTGAAGACGTGCGACTACTTCCTATACGTTGCGTCAATGCTTCCGCAGTCGGTCTGCGTGGGTACGTAGACAACACTCTCCCATCTCGTTGCTATGCATCACATGATCTTGCGTGTGCGTAGGAAATTTTTTGAAATTACTACGAAACCCAACAAATATCCCATGGTGTATGCTCTTTGCGGATGATGTGGTGCTAGTTGACGATAGTTGAACGGGGTAAAGAGGAAGTTAGAGTTATGGAGACAAACCTTGGAATCAAACGGGTTTAGGCTTAGTAGAACTAAAACCGAGTACATGATGTAAGGTTGTATATGATGGACGTCAAAACTGCATTCCTTAGTGTATTTCTTAAAGAAGAGTTGTATATGGTGCAACCAGAAGGTTTTGGTGATCCTAAACGCGCTAACAAAGTGTGCAAGCTCTAGCAATCCATCTATGGACTGGTGCAAGCATCTCAGAGTTGAATATATGCTTTGATGAGGTGATCAAAGCATATGGTTTTATAGCAATCCATCTCGGAAAAGTCTGTATTTACAAGAAAGTGAGTGGGAGCTCTATAGCATTTTTGATATTATATGTGGATGACATAGTATTGATTAGAAATGATATAGAATTTCTGGATAGCATCAAATGATACTTGAGTAAGAATTTTTCAATGAAAGACCTCGGTGAAGATACTTGCATATTGAGCATCAAGATCTATAGGTATAGATCAAGATGCTTAATAGAACTTTCACAAAACACATACCTTGGTAAAATTTTAAGAAGTTCAAAAGGGTTCAGTTCAAGAAGGGGTTCTTACCTGTATTACAAGCTGTGAAGTTGAGTAAGACTCAAAGCCCGACCATGACAGAAGATAGAGAGAGAATGGAAGACATTCCCTATGTCTCAGCCATAGGTTCTATACGATATGCCATCCATGCTGTGTACCACACCTGATTTGTGTCTTGCCACTTATCTGGCAAAGAGGGTACAAGAGTGATCCAGGAGTGGACCATTGGACAACGGTCAAAATTATCCTTAGGTTCCTTAAAGAGGATTAAGGAAATGTTTCTCGGTAATGGAGGTGATAAAGAGTTCGTTGTAAAGAGTTACGTCAGTGAAAGCTTTGACACTAATCTAGATGACTCTAAGTCTCAATCTGTATACATATTGAACGTGGGAGCAATTAGTTTGAGTAGCTACATGCAGAGCATTATAGATATAGAAGTTTGCAAAATACATACGGATCTGAATGTGACAGACCCGCTGACTAAACTTCTCTCACAAGCAAAACATGATCACACCTTATTACTCTTTGGATGTTAATCACATGGTGATGTGAACTAGATTATTGACTCTAGTAAACCCTTTGGGTGTTGGTCACATGGCAATGTGAACTACAGGTGTTAATCACATGGCAATGTGAACTATAGGTGTTAATCACATGGCGATGTGAACTATGGGTGTTATTCACATGCACTACACCACGGTCAAGTTTTGGTGACACGTCAATCTGTTGGCATAGGGTACCTTTGCCGACAGATAAATTGTAGCTAACACATATGCTGACAGAAGAGAAACAGTTGGAGGACTTGCTGTGGGGAAAGGTATTGCCGACAGAAGTTCACTTGCCGACACTTTTTCTGTCAGCATACACCCTACCTATGCCGACACATGGTAAGTCACCGCACACCCTACCTATGCCGACACATGGTATGTCAACATACACCCTACCTATGCCGACACATGGTAAGTCAACGCACACCCTACCTATGCCAACACTTAGTCTGTCTAAATAGGTGTTTAGCATTGCCGACACATGGTTTGTCTAGTTATGGGCATACTTTTGGCAACACTTTTTGCGTTGGAATGTTTTTACCGACATATAAATTGTTGGTAAGATGGTGCACTGCCAAAACAACAATTGGATACTGCTCTAATTCAAATGTTATATGAAATTTTCAATGATGATGCACAAAACGGGATCAAGATGAACAGATATTGCACAGTCATTGATAATATGGTAACAAAAATACACATATATATATTGTGCACAGGTTCAAACACAAGTGAATCTTCACAGAGCAAAGTTTGGCCATCTTGGCAACCATCCAAAAAACACAAGTCACATAAAAGGACCCCTATTTGCTGGTCTAAAATATATAGTTCAAACACTAAATGGTCCAAAACACTTGAGTCACATCCATGAGCACAAGATCTCTACTACATAACACGTAAGCAGCAAATGGTCCGTAACACGATTCATGATTACAATTGAGTTGGCTGGTCCAAAATACTGCAGACATCCAAATGCTCCATAACACTTCAAATTCATCACATCCATGCGTACTAGGTTGCTGATTACCTGAAAATACTCTACAGGAATTTGGAAGAAAGTGCAGTCAGCTCAAGTGCTTTGAAGCTCTCATAGGGAGATTGGCAGCCAAGAGAAGCATAAGAATCAAGTATTTATGACATATGTCCATAACACACATAAAATAATTCTATCATACATGCGGTCAAATATTTATAAAATGCTGAAAGGAATCATCATGCAGACATATCTAGATATACATAGAATAAGCATTTCACCATGGCAGGCAAATCTACAAATTTTATTCAACATCTCACATGCATGAAACTGTAGTAGGATCAGCCAATGTGAAGTTGTATTTGTTCTAATAGGAAGTTAGCTGATGTGATCTTCAAAGTTTGAAAATAATTGTGTTTGTACGTTATCTGATGAGGTAGAACAAAAATGTACAACTTCTGACCAAATAAATTGTAGTATGTGAAGTTCAGTTTATGCCATGTTATCTTCAGATTGTGACCACCAAAGGGATAACACCAAACTGATATGTGTATGTTAACTCCTAAGCAATGTATGTGCGCTTCAGATCATGTTGTGTCATTTTCATATTTTTAGTTATAAACTGCAGTATGTGGAGTTCAGTTTTATCAACGAGATACAAAATGTTACTCCCACCGTCCGAAAAAGCTTGTCCCTCAAATGGATGTATATAGCACCAAGTTAGTGCTAGATACATTCATTTGAAAGACAAGTTTGGGACAAGCTTTTTCGGACGGAGGGAGTATCTAGTAATGCTACAAGTTCAGGCATAAATCTGGCGCTCTAGTCAAGGCTCAAAATGATCTATGTATATTTCTAAGAGAGAAACAATAAACTTAATGTATGTAGTATGTTGTAGTACCTGTACCTCCTGGTACATTAGTTGCCTTCTTGTCATCCTTGATCTACAACAATAACCGTTACTTCATAGAAATAAGTGTTGCCTTCTTATCAGTTTGAGGCTGCTTCTTTCACCGCAAATTACTCTGACAAAAGGTGTAGACATGTATCAACCATCCTTCAAAAAAATGTGTTCAATATAGATAACTCGGCTTCCCAAATCAAATCATAAAGTAAAGGCCAAAGGTCTGCAAGTTATGTACTTGGTTAGTATACTGAATGAACTTGTCAAAAGAACAAATATTATGCCAGCAACCAGCGTGAACACGAACATCTCATAAAAGTATTGAAAGTCTGAATCCTGAAACTATCTAGCCACTGCACCGAGGCGGTTGACTCTACAGTTGGAATTCACATGTCCAAACAATGCGGTGTGAGACACTATGAGAAGGTGACCCTAATGTTTGAATGTGATCAGAACTTGCAATTCTCCCCTCTGGAAACAGTATGCAGCTGTAAGTAGTTGAAGGTATGTGGATGCAGAGGAAGATGAGAGTATATGTTGAGCCTAAGGTTTGAATGCTAATGCCATATTCATGCAAAAGGAAAACAACAACAAAATTATATCAAACAAAGACAGTGTTATCCATAAACATCTAGTGTAGATGACAATGCAATTCAATAGTGATGCAGAATAAAATTGGAATGTGCCTCCTTAAACACTGAGTAGACTCAGGGTCCACCTCGGCGCCCTCCGCTCGCCCACCTCCTCAGCCTTGTTGCCAGGTAGTACCGCGTACTCACTGTCTGCAAGCTCACCATCATGTACACCCGCTCCTGCAGCACGAAGCCCGTCGACCCAAAATTAAACCATGAAGCATCAGAAACTAAATGATGTTACAACACAAACAACATTCAGTTCTACAGCGAAGTTGAAGCCAACTCGATTGTTAGCACTATATAATTTAGAAATACGTATTGACAATCAAAAGTGCTTCCTGTAAAAAAAATTAGAGGTTATGCACCTCCAGGAGCCTCCATTTGACCACGCCAACTCACCCGAAAAAATGGAAGTCACACAATGGGTCGTGGCTTTAAATAACAAAACTGAACCACCTAGAAATCAGGAAGTCACACAATGCTAACAACATATGAATTTTAACCCATATCAAATGTTAGACGAATAATTACTTTCTAATTTAAAGGAGATAAAGAGTTCATAATAGTATGAAGAATATATAAATGAAAATTAGCTATGAGACATGGATGTCAGATGGCTCGCTATGTTTTGTAGCACCAATCTTTGTATCCAAATTGAGATGCTGAGAAATATGAATAAGAACTGTAAAATCAACAAATCTTAGCAGAAGATATGGAACTGTTACCCTAATTTTCAGAGTTCAGCAATGACATATGGATCAAAGTTCAGCAATTTACAAGCACACAGCAGTACATAAAAGGATATCTCAGGAGGAGCCGATGCTTACCTATTGGAAAAACGAGTTTTGTGCGGAGATCTGCAGCAACGGACGACTGCCTTCGTGAGGGGCGCATCGGGATGAGCATCTCGTGGATGGATCTCTACCGACTACCGGCAGCAGCAGGGACGGGGAGCACGGATGGAGAGCTCTGGGGGGGGAGCGCGATGGAGATGACGGACGAGGTTGGGGGCTAGATGTCGGGGATGGGGTGGATCCCTGAGCGCGAAGACGGCGGCTGGATCATAGGCGGAGCGGACGACGGCTGGATCTCGGGCGAGGCGCGAGGATGGCGGCTGGATCTCGGGCGGAGCACGAGGACGGCGGTCGGCAACAGGACCGTGGGTGCAGGTGCGAATACGGTGGCGACGGCGCCAGGGCCGTGGATTGAGCGCGAGGACGAGGGGATAGGGTGCGAGGGCGAGGACGAGGGGATAGGATGCAAGGGCGGCGGCGGCTGGCACGGGTCAGGTTATGGACTTGGTCCGATTTGGGGGATATTTTGCACGGGCCGGCCGAAAATTTTCCGGTCTCGCGCCTAAATTGCGTGCTAATTTTCCAAAGCTTCAGGATTCTCAATCAAAAAAAATACAAGCTTTAGTCGCTTGACACGTGTGCACATACGCCGACACTTATTTTGTTTCCATACACCCTACATATGCCGACATATTGGGTATCACTAAGTACGTACATATGCCGACAGATAAATTGTTAGGCCCCACACATTTGCCGACACATAACATGTTGTCAGTGAGTTGCTGACAGCTAAGTCATTGCTTAGTGATTACTGACACATAGTGTGTCCCCAATAATGTATCTACGCCGACACATGGTGTGAGGACAAAACTTCATAGCTACCCCAACAGTTTTTTCGTGGAGACTAGTGGACCTTTGCCAACAGAAGTGTGTCACATAAACTCTACCGTGGTGTAGTGATGGCGGTGTGAACTAGATTATTGACTCTACTGCAAGTGGGAGACTGAAGGAAATATGTCATAGAGGCAATAATGAAGTTGTTATTTTATATTTCCTTATTCATGATAAAGGTTTATTATTCATGCTATAATTGTATTGATGGGAAACCTAAATACATGTGTGAATATATAAACAAACACTGTGTCCCTAGTGAGCCTCTACTTGACTAGCTCGTTGATCAAAGATGGTTAAGGTTTCCTGACCATGAACATGAGTTGTCATTTGATAACGGGATCACATCATTAGGAGAATGATGTGATGGACAAGACCCATCCATTAGCTTAGCATTATGATCATTCAGTTTTATTGCTATTGTTTTCTTCATGTCAAATACATATTCCTTTGACTATGAGATTATGCAACTCCCGGATAGCGGAGAAATGCCTTGTGTGCTATCAAACGTCACAACGTAACTGGGTGATTATAAAGATGCTTTACAAGTATCTTCGATGCTGTTTGTTGAGTTGGCATAGGTCGAGATTAGGATTTGTCACTCCGAGTATAGGAGAGGTATCTCTGGGCCCTCTCGGTAATACACATCATACGCTTGCAAGCTAATGGATAAGGAGTTCGTCACGAGGTGATGTATTACGGAACGAGTAAATAGACTTGCCGACAACGAGATTGAACTAGGTATGTATATACGGACGATCGAATCTCGGGCAAGTAACATACCGATAGACAAAGGGAATTACGTATGTTGTCACAACGGTTCGACAGATAAATATCTTCATAGAATATGTAGGAGCCAATATGGGCATCCAGGTTTTGCTATTGGTTATTGACAGGAGAGGTGTCTCGGTCATGTCTACATAGTTCTCGAACCCGTAGGGTCCGCACGCTTAACGTTCGTTGATGATATAGTATTATATGAGTTATGTTATTTGGTAACCGAATGTTGTTCGGAGTCCGGATGAGATCACGGACATGACGAGGAGTCTCGAAATGGTCGAGACGTAAGGATATATATATATATATATATATACATACATACATACATATATGTGTGTGTGTGTGTGTGACGATGGTATTCGGACATCAGAAGTGTTTATGAGGGTACCGGGTACTTATCGAGTCACCGGAAAGGAGTTTCGGGCACCCCCGACAAAGATATTGTCCTTATGGGCCAAGAGAGGGAACACACTAGCCCACAAGGGGCCGGTGTGCCCCTATACAGGTCGGCTCTATGAGGAGGAGAAGGAAAGAGGAGAGGGAAAGGAAAGTGTGAAGTAGGACTCCCCCTTCCTTCCCTCTCCCCCCTCTTTCCTTCCCCCTTCTTCTTACAAGGAAAGGGGGGGTGCATGCAAGGCAGCAGCCCTAGGGCTGCCGCCAGGTCTCTTTGGGTGCCCTAGGGGCTGCCTCCTCCCCTTCCACCTATATATACATGGCTAGGGGGGCTCCACACAATGACACACAACATTGTCTTAGCTGTGTGCAGCGCCCCAATCCACCATTTACTCCCTCGGTCATATTTTCGTAGTGCTTATGCAAAGTCCTGCAGAGATCACTTCACTATCACTGTCACCACGCCGTCGTGCTGACAGAACTCATCTACTACCTCGACGTCTTGCTAGATCAAGAAGGCGAGGGACGTCACCGAGTTGAACGTGTGCAGAATGCAGAGGTGCCATGGATTCGGTATTTGATCGATTGAAGCGCGAAGAAGTTCGACTACATCAGCCGCGTTGAGAAACGCTTCCGCTTACGGTCTACGAGGGTACGTAGACACACTCTCCCCCTCGTTGCTATGCATCTCCATGGATAGATCATTGCGTGTGCGTAGAATTTTTTATTTTTCCATGCAATGTTTCTCAACAGCAGCCACCTACACACTTTGTAACGCCCCAGATGTAACCTACCATATTTGTATTTCAACTCTTGCCATTCTCGGCTATAAGTTATGATATTCCCTCGTGGTTGGGTTTTGTCTTTGTTTTGCATTTGTCCATGTCATGCATCTCATATCATGTCATCACGTGCATCGCATTTGCATATGTGTTCATCTCATGCATGCGAGCTTTTTCCCCGTTGTCCGTTTTGCAATCTGACACTCCTACGTCCTCCGGCGCCCCCTTTTGCCTCTTTTCGAGTGCATGTGTTAAACCTTCTCGGAATGGACCGAGATTTGCCAAGCGGCCTTGGTACACCACCGGTAGACCGCCTGTCAAGTTTCATGCCATTTGGAGTCCGTTTGATACTCCAACGGTTAACCGGGGAACCATAAAGGCCTCGTGTGTGTTGCAGCCCAACACCCCTCCAAAGTGGACCAAAACCCATACAAACCCTCTCCATCCTCTCGGTCGTTCGATCACAATCGCGTGGCCGAAAACCGCACTCCATTTGGACTCTCCTAGCTCCCAGAATCTATAAATAGGCCTCCCCCGTCCAAATTCCGGGTCCCGAAACCCTAATTTTTCCCCTCCGCGCCGCCGGACACGCCAGGGCGACGCCGGACGAACCACGCCGCCGCCCCGAGCCAGTCACAGCCCGCCACGTGTCGTCGCCGACCTCCACCCCCCGCCGGGCCCAGGCGCGGCCCTCTTGGCCCGGGCTGCACGAGAGCTCCCCTCGCCCGCGCGCCGCCCGCGAGCCTCCACCGCGCCGCCGCCTCCGTCCGCCGGAGTCCCCGCAACTTGCTGGCCACCTCGCCCGCTGCTCGCCGCGCAAGGCCGCCGCGCCGCCTCCACCGGATCCGGCGAGCTCCGGCCTCCCTGTCCCTCCTCGCCGGCGCCTCGCACTCCTCTACTCCCTCGACTCCGGCCACCGCAGGTGAACTCCGCGTAGCGCGCACCAGATCCAGATTGGGAGACCTAGGGTTGACTTCGATACATTCTGAAGCTCTGTTCATTGCATCATAACTTCTCATCCGTAGCTCCATTTTGTGCGTGCCATATATCAAAATGTTCATCTGGATGTGCTCTTAATTTTGTTCCATTGTACCATGCTTGTTAGAGTCCATCTTGATGCCCAAATGACTGTTGCAAGAGTGCTATAAAATGTTAGTTCCTGATTCTTATCAGATCTTGAGCATTTGTCATTTTTGCCATGATTATTGTGTGCTGCATATGAACTTGAGCCCTACATGTGTTTTGGGCTATGTCATGCCATCTTTACAGGGGTGTATGCCATGTATTTTTGTGATCAATGTGGTGACTAGCACAAGCATGCAAAGTAGCTCTCGAGATGTTGCTGATTTCAGGGACTTAGAATTTCATTAAATCATTTCCCTGCTGTTATTTTAATGCCAAGTATTCATCATGCTACAGTGAGATCCATGCCTCTTTTGAGTATGTTCAGTAAGGATGCTTTGGACATATGGTTATGCTCTATGCATCTATGTCCCTGTTTGCATTTATGGAGTACCATAGCATGACTCAATATTGCTCTACGTTTGCTATAAAATGTTCCTGACAAATTGTTTACATGTTAATCAATTTTGCCAAGGTTGTTGTAGTTGATCCATGCATTCTATGAGATGGTTCTTGCCATGGTTAGCTTGTTGAACATGTCTTCTTGCTGGTAGTATGCTTAGCTTGTCATGCAATGCCTTGTGTTGAGTGCATCGAGCTCGCAAAGAGGCCTTCGTAATTCTGTTGATGCCATGTCCAGTTTTCTGCCAAGTCTGAATCTGTTAACGATACTTGCTATGTTTACATGGGTGCCATCATATATTATGATCCTTTTTGGCTTATGGTCAGTAACGGACTTTTGTTATATGCTTTGAGTAGATTCATGCCATGCCTTGCTTTGCTATGATCTGATCCTGTAATATGTTGATATCTTGCTCTAAACATTGCTTCCTGATGTTAAATCCTCACATGTTACTATTTTCACTAAGTCTGTGAAGCTGATATCTTTTGCACTTTTGCCATGCTTGTTTGAACCTGCTCTTGTGTGATTTAGCCGTAGCTTAGTGTTCATCTTTTGTCAAGCATCTTGAGTAGATCACTGCCATGTGCTTTGTTGCTATGTTGGAGTGAGTAGCTTAGTTTCTTGTTGCATTCTAGTTGGCATCGTGCTGTTAATCGTAGAATCGTGCCATTATTGTTTTGCTTGCCATTTGCAAACTGTGCATCCGATTCCGATGATCTTTATATCGATTTCGACCGAAATCAACTCATCTTTCCAGCGGCACTCTTGGTTTGCCAAGTTGAGGCCTGGTTCAATCTTCTCCTTCCGGAGCATGCATATGCATTGCATATCACATCCCGCATTATCATGCCATGTTTGGCATCATGTTGCTTGCGCATTGCACCGTGTTTGATTGTTGTTTCCTTTGTTTGTGTTCTTGCCTTGGGTAGAGCCGGGAGACGAGTACGTGATCGAGGAACCCGTTGAGTACGCTTACGAGGATCAAGCTTACGTCAACTCGGAGAACTTTGCAGGCAAGATGACCATACCCTCGAAATCACTTCTATCTTTGCTTGCTAGTTGCTTGCTCTATTGCTATGCCGCGATACCTACCACTTGCTATATCATGCGTCCCATATTGCCATGTCAAGCCTCTAACCCACTTTGTCCTAGCAAACCGTTGTTTGGCTATGTTACCGCTTTGCTCAGCCCCTTTTATAGCGTTGTTAGTTGTAGGTGAAGATTGGAGTTTGTTCCTTGTTGGAACATGTTTATTGTTGGGATATCATTATTATATCTTGTTTACTTTAATGCACCTATATACTTGGTAAAGGGTGGAAGGCTCGGCCTTATGCCTGGTGTTTTGTTCCATTCTTGTCGCCCTAGTTTCCGTCATACCGGTGTTATGTTCCTTGATTTTGCGTTCCTTACGCGGTTGGATTATAATGGGAACCCCTTGACAGTTCGCCTTGTATAAAACTCCTCCAGCAAGGCCCAACCTTGGTTTTACCATTTGCCACCTAAGCCTTTTTCCCTTGGGTTCCACGGACTCAAGGGTCATCTTATTTTAAACCCCCGGGCCAGTGCTCCTCTGAGTGTTGGTCCAAACTAGAGTCCTTTGCAGCGCCCCCTCGGGGAAACTCGAGGTTTGGTTTTAGTTGTACGGAGCGCTCATCCGGTGTGCCCTGAGAACGAGATACGTGCGACTCCTATCAGGATTTGTCGGCACATCGGGCGGCTTTGGTGGTCTTGTTTTACCATTGTCAAAATGTCTTGTAACCGGGATTCCGAGTCTGATCGGGTCGTCCTGGGAGAAGGAATATCCTTCATTGACCATGAGAGCTTGTGATGGGCTAAGTTGGGACATCCCTGCAGGGTTTTGAACTTTCAAAAGCCGTGCTCGCGGTTATGGGCAGATGGGAATTTGTTAATATCCAGTTGTAGAAAACCTGATACATAAATTAATTAAAATGAATCAACAGCGTGTGTAGCCGTGATGGTCTCTTTTCGGTGGAGTCCGGGAAGAGAACATAGTCTCGTATTTTGCTTGAACGTAAGTAGTTTCAGGATCACTTCTTGATATTTATAGCTTCTCGGCCGTGCTTTGCTTTCTCTTCTCGCTCTCATTTACGTAAGCTAGCCACCATATATGCTAGTGCTTGCTGCAGCTCCACCTCACTATCTTTTCCTACCCATAAGCTTATATAGTCTTGACCGTGAGGGTGTGAGATTGCTGAGTCCCCGTGACTCACAGATTACTTCCAAAACTAGATGCAGGTGCCGACGATGCCAGTCCAGGGGATGCGACCGAACTCAAGTGGGAGTTAGACGAGGATTCAGGATGTTACTATGTTTCCTTTCCAGACGATCAGTAGTGGAGCCCAGTTGGGGCGATCGGGGATCTTTTGCATTTGGGGTTGTCTTTATTTTGGTTCCGTAGTCGAACCTTGTTTGTATTCTGTATGATGTAATGCTATATTTATGTATTGTGTGAAGTGGCTATTGTAAGCCAACTCTTTATCTCTTTCTTATTCAGTACATGGGATGTGTAAAGATTACCCCTCTTGCGACATGCCTACAATGCGGTTATGCCTCTAAGTCGTGCTCCGACACGTGGGAGATATAGCCGCATCATGGGTGTTACACACTTCCTCACCCAAAACGGCGCCTTCAAGAAGGTAATGCGGCCGCCGCCGCCCGAGCCGAGGTTGTGGGTTTTCACCCAGGAGCAAGGGAAGTAGGAGGCGGGGGAGATGAACCTCAAAGCCGCCTTCAAGAAGGGGAATGGCGCCCGGAGCGCCACCAACGAAGAGGCCGCCACCGCTGGCCAAGGGGTTACCCCGATCCGGAGATCCCCACCCAACAGCCACGCAGCTAATAGCCGCATCCGGCCGCCAAGACGTGGAGGAGGCAGCAGCAGGCGTTAGGGGCGCCGTCTTCAGATCTTGTGCAGGGGTCGCGGAGGACCCGCTGTGTGACGCCCATGGCCGCCTCGCTACCCACGCACCCAAGGGGGAGCGGCCAACAATTTCGGCAAACACCACCTACTGTCGGGATGACGCCGCCCACTCCATCTGAGCCGACGGTCGAAACCATAGGTCCAATCCCAAAGGGAAAAAGCGATCGAGAACCTTGCCGCCACCCTCATCGGCGGCCGTGTGGGGATGCCGGCGACTGCCTCCAGCGGTGGCAAGGGGAATAAGCGGAGGAGGGGGGTGGCG
This sequence comes from Triticum aestivum, assembly GCF_018294505.1. Taxonomy (NCBI): domain Eukaryota; kingdom Viridiplantae; phylum Streptophyta; class Magnoliopsida; order Poales; family Poaceae; genus Triticum; species Triticum aestivum. Next base: position 741,759,171 of record NC_057800.1, read on the forward strand.
GTAGACGAGATCTGGTCGCCCCCGAGTCACCCTTGGAGGGTGACGCCAAGCCCATCCACTTCTCCCATTTGTGGCGGGAACAATTTACCCGCAATAGCTTGGTGGCCGAGTCGTTCGTCAACTTTTTGGTTAGCCGATTGTTGGCTTGGTCACCATATGCACAGACCAAATGAAGCCAAATATATGTCTTATTCGGTTTGGATGAATTTTTGAGGATTTCTACAGTTTTTCCCATAGGATTTTTTTTAATGTTGAGCATTCATTTCATAGGAATAGAGGTGTTACATTCCTAAGGGTTGTGCCTATATTGGCTTTAATTCGTAAGGATTCTTAGCATTGTTTGGAAAATCAGTAACTGGTAGCTGCTCGGTTGGCTTGGAAGTAGTGACTAATCGGTGAATCGGCCAATTAACTGGATTAATCGGTCGACCATAAACAGATAGATTAAATAGAAACTTGCCAACATATATCTAGTTTTTTTAAGACTGGCGTTTTGGCACATGGAGCATATGCTCCTGTTTTATAAAATATGTTTTAAACATTTTTGAAATGTTACAAAAATCTTACAAAATGATTCCCACGTACATCTTGACATTCTACGTGCACACAAACTCGTTTCGCGGAAAGTTGACAACTTGTGTGTCACATGTAAAAAAGACAAAATTTAGGGTTAAAAAGGCTTTTCATGAGACACTTTGTTTGTCCTTTTTACACAGGGCCTATAAAATCTCGGTTTTTCATGAAACTTGGCATGCACACATATAATATTGAGATGTACGCATCAAATTTGTGTTCGTTTTTTTGACATGTTGAAATATATTTTCCAATGGTAGGAGCATATGCTTCCATGTGCCAAAGTGAATTTCCAGTTTTTTATGTATTATACTCTACTCTTATGCTCTCAACTATGTAATATGGCAAAATATGCTACTGTTTGGTCGAACCCTAACTACTGAGGAGCGAGGGGGGATGGGAGGGGTTACGGGGAAATTTTTTGGTCTTTGTTTGCCCACAAGTTAATGGGTGAACAACGATTAATCGGTCTAACAACCGATTAATCGGCCTGACAGGCCAATTAGTCGACCTAAAAAGTTAACACGATGAATATGTGTTATTTGATTTGGCCGCCCTATGAGTAGCGATTAACTGGCTAACTAATTAATCAGACAAATTCTTGAACAATGATTCTGAGTATTAGGTGAGATTTCATGAAAAGTTCAAGGATTAAAACGGACATGACGTCCCAACCCTTTAACTTTTCTGTTCATATGATTTGAGAATCTTGTAAAACAGAGGAGCCCTTTGAGAATCTTGCAAACAAATGAGAGCGTTGCAACACATTGATATCATTGAGTATGCCGGGCATACCGAAAAAGCAATGCCAAATCCATAAATCCTCGGATGCTACGGCCTCTAGCACAATTGTTGCATCATGAGACTTGCCACAATACATTCCTTGCCAAGCCTTGGGGCAATTTTTCCAATTCCAATGCATACAATCAATGCTACCTACCATCCCAGGCCAACCTCTCCTCTCATTAGCTGCCATCAATTTCTTTGTGTCATCTTCATTTGGTGCCTGAAGATACTCGGGACCAAAGATACGGACGATCACTTTCGCAAATCTATGCACAAACTCAATTGTGCTATCTTCACCAATGCGAAGATACTCATCGGCATAGTCAGCCGGAACGCCATATGCAATCACCCGCATAGCTGCGGAGATTTTTTGATATGCACTAAATCCCTTTAAGCCCGCGGCATTCCTTCTCTGAGTGAAATACCGGCAATTTGCCTCGCAAGTTTCAACAATTTTCACAAAAAGGGATCGGCGCATTCGATACATTCCGCGGAAGAGGTGTGCAGGATATGTAGGATTCTCCGAAAAATAATCTTGCATCAACATCTCGTTTCCAAGATGGCGATTCCGCAGAATGCACATACGCCTGACAGTAGATCCTCGCCTCCTCTTTCAGTACTCGTCTTCATGCTCCTTCACGGCAAGCGCCATGACCAATGTTTGCTGCCGAAAGTTCGCAAGCATGGTCTCCACATCCGAGTCGTCCGAATCGGACGAATCAGATAGCAAGAACTTCTCGCACGGGGTCAACTCCATCTACACGCACGCTGGCGCGTCAATCTACTACACAGCTCGCGAAAATCATAAAAAGGGGACTAACCGGTGGTGCGCTCAGCGGTGGTCGATCCCAGCGGCGGCGGCGACTGGGGGGCGGCTCTTCTCGCCGGATCCGGAGGGGTGATGCAGCGGCTCGGCGCGGGAGGGTGTGTGGCGACCCCGCGGAGCGATTCCGCCCGCAGATATGGCCGGAATCACCGGCGGTGGGCGGGCGGCGGCGGAAGGAAGGGGGAAAAGAGAGCGGGTTGAAATGTCCCTCCCGCCAACTGCTTCTCTGTGATGCAGGGCACCGTAGCCGCGAGGGGGAAATCCGCGTTTTCCCGGGTTGAGGCCGGAAATTTGCCGCGCCCCCTAAAATTTTTTGCGGGCTGGGACGGGATGCGGGGTCTGGTCGGGCAGACTTTCCGGCTCACACCTGCATTTTGGCGATTATTTTGCGGGTCAGGGACGGATGCGATGTTTGCTAGAGTTGCTCTTAGCAGGTGGGATTGGAATGGAATTCCCACCCGCCACCACCACACATTTGTCTTTGCTCTAATGGTCCTACGAAAAGAAGCTAACGCTGAACGAATCTTCTCTTTCACGCTGTGAAGGGGGAAAACACCGTCTTCCTCACACTCCAGCTCCGACCTTCAATCAAGGACTCAAGGCGATGGTGCTCTCGAACTGCACCATGACCGCACGGCTTCTTGCTCCCAGTCGCTTCATCTTCAATAGCAAGGTCTGTTTCGTCTGCTCTTCTTCATTCTTTTTCTCTGCAACCTAGATTCGTTCTGCTCCCCATTTTTCTTTTTTCTGTTGCCATGAGCCTATGCCCTGGATCTTTAATATAGTGCGATATTTCGTCCTTAGACACTGTTTTGGTTGATTTTAGTTCTTGCTGAACTCCTCCCAATGCATATTTTCTGTTATCCTGAGGTTGGTGCTTGAACAGGCTCTGGTTTCAGATCTGGCCTATATTCAGTTTCAGAGAGGATCAGCACAGATTTGGGGATTCTCCTTATAACAATGAAACAAAGCATCAGATTTTAAGATTGAGGCAATGTTTCTGTTCAGTTAGGACTCAGTATTGTGTTCTGATGGCAAGAGAACAGAGAACGATCTTTCTTCGCCTCCTCATAGCTGAAACTGTTTCACACGATTAACTTATTGTAGATATTATATTGTTCTTCACAAAAGAGATTGCCGTGGACTATGTGATGCACCTGGCTGACTGAATATTTTGTTAAGAGTGAAAGGACTGCACGGCCTCATTAGAAATAGTTATTCTCTGAAGTATGTTATTGATGAACCAGCAACCTGTCATAGCAAGGGATGAGAGGACCCGATGTGTAGAAAATTTGAAGGAATAACACTGCATGTTCATGAGTCGAGTTCCTGTGTTTTGCAATCTCATAGGTAGGATTCAGATGGACATGGCAGTGGCAAAAAATTAGACCTTTCGCCTCCTCTCTTAAGAGAAACGCACGGCCGAGGGGCGACCTCTGTTCAAGGAGTTGACCCCTGTTCTGCCTGCTATTTGCCTCCCAGATGTTGATGTCTGCTTATTGTTTAATTTGTTTCACTTTGTCAAGTCTTCTAAACTTGAGAAATAAAAAAGTGAGACTCTGATGTTGGTTTCATTGCACAGAGTTAAGTTCACATCCATGTCTTCCAGACCTGCGTGTTCGACTTATAACAGCGCTCACTTTTGGCTTGTTCTGCTCGTGTTCTGTCATTGTCCCAGGATCTGTTGAAACCTGGGTTGAACATATGCGCAATCTAGCAGTTCATTCTTCCTTTTGCCGTTCAGAGTTTATGTTTGGAATTACAAAGTATCTATTCTTCGCATCTTTTTTTAACGCAGGGTATGATCACATCGCTTGGACATCTGCAGAGCAATTTGAGTTTCTGCTTTGTAGACCACATATAGCTCTGCAGGCTAAATCTCCAGTTGGTATGTGCACTTCCTTGCTATGGATTTCTGTTTGAATTTTTTTTCCAGGTCCAGCTATGTATATCCTCTAGGTCGGAACTTATCCTTTGAACAGTAGAAACATATCTCAGTTTCACAAGAATGCATAATGATTTTGGCTCTGAATTTCTTTTGTGTACCATTGCATCATCATGCATTACACTGATGACTTTTAAGAATTTTTTAATACATCTACAATGCTGTAATTTTGTATCCAAAGTTAATGCCGCAAATTCGTATCATGATGTCCAAGTTTGTGCTTTGTAGATCAGATACAATGCTATCAGCTAAATCTTCAGTGGGTATGTAATTACTTGTTGTGGATTTCTCCGGTGCAGGCATGTCTCCAGCAAACTAAACTTTGCTTTCTCTAGTTTTCAAGAGCAGTGTACACTGAGAATGGGGGACAGAAATGTCCTGGAGCGCATACTCTATGGACTTGAGAAACCGACGGATCTGGCATCAGCACTTTTACAGGAGATCACGCAGAATTTCTCTGAACAGAGAAAAATTGGCGAGGGTGGATTCGGGGAGGTTTACAAGGTAATATTTACCTTTTGGAGAGTATAATTAAAGATCTGAATTTGAGTAAAATATTACCACTACAATTAATAAGTATAATAGTCTTTGTTTTGGTGTCAGAGGGCTGAGAATGACCGCATCTAAATGCTTACCAACAGGGCGTGCTCCAAAATAGTATTGTTGTCGTGAAGAGGATAATTGTGAGCGAACACACAGTTGACGACAAGTTATTTGATCGTGAGGTTAAAAACTTGATGACGATTATAATTAGCCCTCAAAATGTAGTCCACTTTCTTGGCTTCTGTTCAAATACACATTGTGAAGCGATAAACTTTCCAGGATCAGCAGATTTTGTTTTCGCCGAGAAGAGAGAAAGATTACTTTGTTTCGAGTATATCAGCAACAGAAGCCTTGATAAACATATTACCGGTACAACAGTGTTGCATTTCATGCAGCTCTTCCCTTTACTTTATTTTTTTTCTCTTACTAGTACATTTCGTGTCAGGGTTCTACAAACTCTTAGGGACATACTTCCATTTAAATCCTCAATATACAGTTTGGCATATTAGTTTGAACATTTCATTCTCACACTTCACCCCCCCCCCCCCCCCCCCCCCCCCCTCTTCTTTTGTGCAGATGAATTAAGAGGACTTGAATGGAGTGTATGGTACGAAATAATCAAGGGAATCTGTCATGGTTTACATTACCTTCACGAGGAAAATAATATTATCCATATGGACCTTAAACCTGGCAATATAATGCTAGATGGTGATATGGTGCCAAAGATAATGGATTTTGGTCTATCAAGGCTTGATAAAAACACACTTACTAGTGGTGCCCATTTTATAACACAGTAAGCTATGTGTCAGGAGAACCTATTGTCTTTTGCCTTATTTAAACTCTCCAAATCTCTTTATGATATAATGCATCAATGCGTGGCATTTTTCTGCGGTGGATATTGTGCTCCAGAATACGAGAATGGTGAGAAGACGTCAAAAAGGGCTGACATGTATAGTTTCGGTGTTATAATCGCTGAACTGGTAACAGGACCTAAGGGCGATCCAACTAGAGACCTCCGGTTAGACAATACACCAAGGTGACCAACAGGCCACTTTAGTAGTTGTGACAACGGTTTTGCTAAGGGCTTGTTTGGTTTCAAATAAGTCATCAACTTATAAGTAGAAAAGCGAAAAAAGTGACTTATTTTGTCAAACAGACCTAACTTATAAGTCACCCCAACTTATAAGTCATAAGTTCCTTCACCCCAACTTAAAACTTATAAGTCACCCTCTTTTGCATGGGTTCCACCACCTTTACATAAAAAAACAAGGTGGGAAGGTGTGATCAGATGACTTATAAGTCAGGTGACAACCAAACATGCATGACTTATAAGTCACTAGTTTTAAGTCACCTGACTTATAAGTCAGGTGACTTATTGGAACCAAACAGGCCCTAAAGCACATCTGAATGTGCTATAAGTATTGCACATTTAAATCCTATATGTCATTGATCTTACGCGGAGATTTGTGTGGGAATTTCTTTTTGCTTTTTCTTTTTCTTTCCATACTTGATTGTGTCACTTAGATGTGCAATAACCATGGCACATCTAGATGTGGCCTAGACAAATCCTTGTGACAATTATAGGTATGACATCTTTCTTAGTTATAATATCACAGTGGTTTTCCTTTTTTTTGCCAAGTTTTCATCTTTTTATTTTTCTCCTTTTTATTTTATTTTTTCTTTTTTAAAATACGTGAACTTTTATTAAATTTACGAAATATTTTCCAAATCTGTGAACTTTTTTGAATCCCTAATTCTTTTAAAACAAATCCGTGAACTTTTTTTAAAAGCGTGAACCTTTTTTCTAAACATGTGAAAATTTTCAAAATTGATGAACTTATTTTCACATGAAATATTATACAGAGCCACAAGCTATACCAAATTTTCTGAACACTATTGGGAAGAAAAATCACCTTGTTTTTACACAGAGCTACATCCACAAGAGTATCATAAAAAACCTAAGCAGTATTTCATAGGGAGTTATGTTTTGTTTTCCAAACTGTATGAAATTTACCACAACATTAGTACGAACTCTGAACTAAACAAAATTATATAGTATGGCATGGTTCATGTACATCTCAACTCCAGAGAACACATGGAGATTGATATAACATAGGAACACCCATAAATAGTGGATGGATTGGAGGACCAGCTGAAGAATATATAGATCCGGTTATATATGTAGGCCTGAGCTCCACATGAGCACATAGAGATCTGGACCGGCCAATATGCTATATGCAAAACTTCTTTCAGGTGAGAATGAACTGGGCAAATGTTTTGATAGTGTGCCTTGGATTCTTTTGAACGATCTTCATGGCCAGAGGAATCCAGCAACACCTAATATGGTTTTAGCAGAAGTGATAGAATTATTCTCTACACACACTACGTAGCCTTTTTACCAAGCCGTGAAACAAGGAAGGCAGGCCAATCCATCTCCAAGAGCACGGTGTTTTTACGGCTGAGTTGGCAACCATGTGGCCAATCTGTCACCCCTTTTATCACCCCTGTATTGCGCATCAGCAACATGCCAACATAGACTCTCTTGTCGCCACCGTTGATGAGCAACTTGCCACTCTTCTCTGCTAAGCACGTACTCCCTCCGTCCGGAAATACTTGTCATCAAAATGAATAAAAAGGGATGTATCTAGATGTATTTTAATTCTAGATACATCCTTTTTTGTTCATTTTGATGACAAGTATTTTCGGACGGAGAGAGTATATGGCATCATACCATTAGTGTTTGTCGGATCCAGACGCAGCAGCGTCAGAGTGTGGATCCGCCACCCAGTGTCGTATAGGGTCTGGATCTCTAGCTCCTGACTCCGTCTTTGTATGTACATCAGGGTGAGCCTTCCCTCGGCATCGACACCAACGCTTGGTTCATCGTAGAGAGACCCCATTAAGTCGGGGCGTTCCGGGAATGCCGGAATCGCTATAAAGGAGACGTGGCCCGTCCCGGCGCTTACATCAAAAGTGTAGAAGCCTACCGACGCGCTCTCAAAGAGCCACCGTGCTATGCCGCGACACACGACCGCCCTGTGCTGCAAAAACTGGGGGTGCATGCTGCCGCCCTCCATATTACCGGGTATATGTTTGGGTATACGTTTGGGTTGACGTGTATCTTTGGTTGAATTCTTGGGGGTTGTTTTTCTTTTATGATCGGTTGGAATCTTGGGGTTGATACGTGTACGTTCCGGTTTCGTTGGATGTTTTTTTTGCTACGATTTTTCATCATTTTTTGCTACGAATTTCGTTGGGTGTTTGACTTCCAATTTGGACACGTACGGCATCTTTTGCTGACCACGTCCGTACTCCTACGTTGGATTGGCAGCCCAAAATTTCCAACCCGTACTTCGAAACTTTCATCTTTTTTACATACTCGAGAGGGAGTACATAGTGTCGTAGCGTCAATGTTGAGTAAAGTGATTGTGTTAGTAAACATATGTTAGACTAGGAAATATCCTCTCTAACCCGGACAGTCTGTGTGCACAAGTGATGAAAGCTAAATATTTTTCATCTGGTCTCCTTGTGGACACTATTTTCCCGTCCAACTCTTCACCAACTTGGCAAGCAGTGGCGCATGGGCTGGAGCTTCTGAAGCATGGTATTTTATGGCGGGTAGGTAACGGGCAATCCATTCGTATATGGAGAGATCGTTGGATCCCGAACGGTGGCTCTAGCAAGCCTATCACCATGCAAGGGCGATGCCGTCTGAGAAGAGTTTCTGAGCTGCTGGATGAACGCGGTGCATGGCGTATGGACCTTTTACAACAATATTTCAATCCAGTAGATGTCGAGCAGATTGTTAAAATTCGGACTTCTCCACGGCTCGAAGAGGATGTCCTTGCTTGGGAACCGGAGCGTAATGGTATCTTCACGGTTCGGAGCGCGTACCGGCTTGCACTTGATGAACGTCTTCGTCCATCTTCAGTCGCAGCGAGCAGGGCACCGGACGGGCGACGAGCCGTCTGGGCTTTTTTATGGAGGTGCCCTGCTCCTCCTAAGGTGCGTGTGTTTGCTTGGCGGGTGGCGACGAACTGTCTGGCCACATGGACTAATAAACATGCGTGTAGCCTTGAAGTATCTAACTTGTGTCCCGTGTGTGTTACCGAACCGGAGGACACTTTTCATGCTCTCTGCAGATGTCCTCATGCGGTCGCCTTGTGGCAAGCTATGGCGCGGCAATGGAATATTCCGGACATCCGTCGAGTCATGCACACTGGGCCAGAGTGGCTTTTTCATGTGCTCGCGGACTTGTCACCAGAGGAGCGGATGTATACGCTCATGACGATTTGGCGTTGCTGGCATGTGAGGAATGAGATCGTCCACGACAAACGACCACCGCCGGTCGAAGCCTCGACCAGATTCCTAACCAGCTATATCAACTCATTGCTAGCCATCCAGACGTACCCTCATGGAGATCACATCAAAGGAAAAATGGTGGATGCGCCTTTGTACAGCAGGAAATTGTTATCACATGTTGAGCGTGGGAAGCAATCATCACTTGGATGGGAGGCACCACCGGCCGGCTGGGCTGCGCTCAACATCGACGGGTCCTTTTCTGCCAAAGACGGAACTGCAGGAGCTGTTATGGTCCTCCGGGATGAACATGAAGATATTATTTTTTCGTCTTGCCATGAGTTAAGGCAGTGTGCATCACCACTAGAATCTGAACTTGCTGCATGTTCAGAAGGCATCTCCCTAGCTACCCAGTGGTCTGAGCTGCCTTTTGTGATTCAAACAGACTGCGCAGAACTGGTAAAACTAATTGAAGGAGGTATTGGCGACAAATCGAAGCATATGATGTTGATCCGCGAGATTACTTCACGTCTTCGGGAACATGATGAATTCTTAGTTAAGCTTGTAAGGCGTGAACAAAACACTGTTAGTCATTTTTCAGCGAACTTTGGTCGAATAAAGAAGCGCACTGCGGTGTGGCTTCATTCCGGACCGGACGAGGTTCCGGACCTATGTAATGCGGACATGGCTGCCACTTAATTAATGAATTTTCTTTTTTTCCCGCAAAAAAAGTAGATCATGTACTTCTATATATATGCCCACGAGGCTCAAGCAATACAACAAACTATTCCACAAAATCTCTCTTTCCCTTCTAACATGGTATCAGCCTAATCGATCCTAAACCATAGCCATCGCCGCTTCCGCACCCGCGCGTCGCCCTCGGGGTGGTCGGCCTACATGACCGCCGCCGGGGCCGCGCCGCCCGTACCTAGGGTTCGTCCACCGGTTGTGTTAACCGGCTGCCCTAGAGAGTCTTTTTCCCTGATCCCTTGATCCGGGTTTTCTCTCTCTCTCGCCGATCATCTTGATCGGCGTTTCTTTTTGGTTTTCCGATCTACGATTGGTTTGCGTCGCCCACCGCCGCTGTCGACCCCCGTGTGCCTCTTCTCTGACTTCGGCATCGACTACACCGGAGTCTTCACCGACCGGGCTGCCTCATGTGTCGTCCGCGCGTCTGCCCACTGGTCGCCCCGACCTGGCAGCCTCGCGTCATGCGGCGGCCCTTCACCGCTGCCGTTCGCGCGCCGGCCCGCCCGACGATCTACGCCGGCCGTCACCGCCCTGCTCCGACCGGGACTCCTGCATCACCCTGACCCAGCAACCTCGCGTCATGCGGCGGCCAATCATAGCCGCCCCGCCGCCCGCCGTCGCCGGCTTCATCCCGGACTCCGCCGCACTCCTAACCTAGTCGCCACTGCCGCCGTCAGGCCGCCGTCGCCGCTCTTCTTTAGCTACCGCCGCCGCTACCCCTGTAGCCGCCGCTGCCCGTCCACCTCCTTCTTCTTCATCCAGCACCAGCCCGTCGCCAGCGTCGCCACCCGACATCACCCGCTCACCACCGTGATCCGCCTAATCTACGTCGCGCGACCGACTTGGCCCGTTGGTTACGCGCGCCTTCGCAGGTCCCGTGAAGATCGTCCCCGAGTTCAGCGCGCCCCACCACCGATCGAGCAACGGGCTGCCGCTGCATCGCCCCGTCGGGCCGCAGCAGCGCTGCCACGTGGTTCTCATCGCGGCTGCATCGACTTGTGTGTCGCCGCTGCGTCGCCCCTACGGGCCGTAGTGCCGCGATATGCGGTCCCTGCAGCCGCCCCGAGGCCGTCCCCACGGCTGCACCGACTCGCCCGCCGCCGTTGTGTCGCCCCTTCGGGCCGCAGCGCCACGGCCCGCGGTCCCCGCCATCGCCCCGACCTACCCGCCGCCACTACGTCGTCCCTTCAAGCCGTAGCGTCGCGGCATGCGGTCCACTTCGCCGTTACCGCGCGTTGACCTCCTGTGATATGCGCCGCTCCGTCTCCCTTGGCGCGGGAACGCCACCGTCCGCGCCGGTCTACGTCACGCTGTTAGGGTTCTTCGCCTACTTCGAGCACCGCCGTGGCACTCCTAACCTAGTCGCCACTGCCGCCGTCAGGCCGCCGTCGCCGCTCTTCTTTGGCTACCGCCGCCGCTACCCCTATAGCCGCCGCCGCCCGTCCACCTCCTTCTTCTTCATCCAGCACCAGCCCGTCGCCAGCATCACCGTCATCTACCCCGACCACTTCGCCTACTCCGACAACCGCGGGCGACATTGGCCCCGCGCCGATTGGCGCCGCAACCGTCGTCGAGTCCTTCTCTGCTGGCCTTTCCGACTTCTTCGACATGGCGTACAGCTCGTGCAGGTCCCAGTCTACGCATGCCCGGTGCTGGCAACACCGCCGCGTGCCTTCGTCCACGACGTGTCCCCGGGCCTGGCAAGCCTGGTGCGGCGCTTTGTAAACTTCGTATTCGTCCGTCTACGCATGCCAGTGCTGACAACACCGACGCGTGCCTTCGTCCACGATGTGTCCCCGGGGTGGGCAACCCCGGCGCGACACGTCGTCAACAACGTCTTCTTCCCGGCGCACCACTACTTCGACACCACTACGCCCATGACTGACTCGGCGCCTCATTGCGCCCGCGGCTCCACGGCGACTTCCTCGACCCCGGCTACCCCGACTTGACATCAACCATGGAATTCTTTGCACGGCTCCCTCGACCACTACTCCACCACCATACACTCTTGGCTACCTTGACGAACGGCACAAAGGGCTACCGCCTGCTTGAGCAACCTCATTGGTTTCCACTCCAGCCACGACTCCGCGATGCGTCGACCGTTATGACTATGGCGGGGTTTCCGTCGGCTTGCCTTCGGATTCTTCTCCAGTCTCACCATCTGCGTCGCTACCATTGTGACTGCGGGGGGATATTGAGTAACGTGATTGTATTAGGAAACATAGGTTAGACTAGGAAATACTCTGGCGTGCCTTGTACTCCAAGTAGATCATGTACTCCTATATATATGCCCACGAGGCTCAAGCAATACACAACGAGCTATTCCACCAAATCCCTCTCTCCCTTCTAACAGTAAATAACCATCCAGCTGCTGTATGTGTCTCGCAATGACGCATACCCCAAAGGCTTAGGGTATATCAATCCACGTGACAAGAGGTGGCTGTGGCGGATATGGCAGCCTCTCGCTCCCGGACGACCTCCTAATCAAGGTCCTCGTCCGCGTCAAGGACGTCGTTGCTCTCTTCCATTGTGCCACGGCATGCAAATGGTGGCACCATCTCATCGTCGATCTATCCTTCCTTCGGCGACCCTGGCTAGAGGGCGAGTGGGTCTCGTCCTCTTTTCTCGGCTTCTTCATGTTAGGAGAAGATAACATGGACTTTGGTACAGGGCCCTTTCCTACCCCGGCGCCCTGGTTCGTCCCGGTGCTGCGGTCCGCTCTGAGCCTTGGCCGCTGCGGCCTTGGCTCCTTGGTGACCACTTCCCATGCTGGCCTCTTTAACCATGCAGTGTCGCTCATCTAGTGCCACCACCTCCTCCTCGTGCGAATTCAAGGCAAAGGCACTTCCTTTTACAAGGACCGGACCATCCTCCAGTTGACGGTATGCAACCTATTCATTGGCACTTGTGATACGCTCCCTCCTCTAACCTTCAGCTCGGAGTTCAAGAGTGATTATTCCAACGGATATGCCATCCTAATCGATGCAGACTGTCAATCCGACGATGAGCCATCATCATCATCGCTACCGACCAAATGACCTTTCTCCCGAGTGATCATCATCGGCCCACCATGCGAAGACCCGTAGTACAATCTCTACGTGATCTCTTCTGACAAAAGAGGATCGCGTCAATCTCGAACAAGGTGGTCGCTTGCTCGACAACGAAAGTAGAGAGGATTGGAGGGGACGCGAGGAGAACGAGCAATGTGGGTGCTGTGGATATAAAGGGGAGAGGGATGAGCATGCAAGGGAGATGACTCGGGAGGGAGCAAGATGTTTGAGGAGGAGAGTAGAGCGTGAGGTACGGGGTGGTTATCTGGTTCATCTGCTCGTCGGTCTTACGTGATCGGGCTTTAGCATGGGGGAGGAGCCATCGACAATGGCAGGGGGTGCTCGAGTGGCCTGCATGCAGGGGGCGGGTAGGGAGTCGGGGCTGGGTGGGCATGGTTTACATGCAACGCCTGGTGGACCACGAGGATTTGGTCGGGCGGTGCATGGACCGGAAGCAGGGATGCCGGTGAGCATGCTTAGGTCGCGTTAAGTGCGAGTTGATTAGCGGCCCCCCCTGGCCCTCGCGTCGCTCCGATAGGGGCGACTCGGGTGGTGAAACCCTAGCCGCCACTTCAAACTCCCCTCCTCCCCTCCCTCCCCTCGCCGTCGCCGGTGGATACCGGCGGGCGAAGCCCTTGCCGATGGACGGCGGCGGCGGGGCCCTTGTCCGTGAGTTCGCACGCTGTTGTTTGTGCGCTAGAGCGGCAGGAGCGCGCGGTGGCGAGGCAGGTGGTCGTCTGCGCTCAGGGGAGGCCGTGATGGTGTGGAACGCATGCGCGGTGGCGCTGCTGTGGCAGCGGCCGGCCGCTGCTGCGAGCAGCAGAGATGAGGGCGCCCAGATCTGGGCTGCGCGTTTCTGCCCCGACCCACCCGTCCCCCTCCTTCCACCCCTCCCGGCCGCCGTCGGTGGTAGCCGCTGGGCGGGTGAGCACGCGCGCGGCAGTCCTTGACGGCTGCTGCTCTGCCGTGCCCCGGCGGTTCCTGGCGGCGGAGACTGCGGGCCGGCGTGGCGGTGGCGCAGTGCAGGTGGCTGTTGTCGCCTGCTCGTCGCGCTCCCGGCGGTGGCCGGCCTGCAGGCACTGCGCCGGTCGGTGCTCCTCCTGTGACTACAATGTTCCTAGGCATCCCTCCATGTGTGCTGGTCTTCTCCGACGTTCTTATCCTAGTCCGATCTGCCATTGCATCTGAGGTCCTTGTTCATGGGTCGGGGTGAAATCCCCGAGCGGCGATGGCCTGCGCTGTCAATGGCGACGCCCGAGGGTGTCGTCACCTCCTTGGAGGCGTTGGCATGACCCTGACCAGATCCCCTCCTCGAGCACCGGGAGAAATCCCAGGTCCGGCCTCCTGGACCGGGCAGCGGCGGTGTCTCAGCGCCGTTCCCCTCTTGTAGGCGCTGCTTTGGCTGCAAGTGGAGTTTGATGCGGCAGATGGAGGCTGGTGATGCATCGCTCTGGCGTAGACTGCTACACAGGAGCGGATCGCAATGTATGCCAGCGCCCGCGCTTCTCCAACGGTTGCTACACCAGTTCCTGTTGAGCCCTGCCCTTCACCCGCCGACTCTCTAGGCACATGGGTGAGAGGTACGTTGGCCTGGGCAGTCCTGGAGTTGCAAACGTCCCTGGAGCTGTCTGGCAATGGCAGTGACGCTGCCCTGCTGGGCGAGGCCTAATGTCGTTGCGTGTCTGTAGTTGAGGGCACCTCCTCACCTAGTTGTAGTCGCTTGGTGAGGACGTTCGTGTATATGTGTGTGTGTCCCTCCTTTCTGGAGGTTGTACCCCTGATGTCTTCCTGTTCAATGAAATGAAACGCAAAGTCTCTTGCTTTTCTCGAAAAATTGATTAGCCCCACATGGCAGGTGCGAGCAGATTAATTGTTATTTTAGCATTTTGAACAGCACTAAGGTGATGAAACGGGACTAGGAGGTGTGATGTCTCGTCGAGGCAAGGCGTGCAGGGGAGGAGGGGCGGGAAGGGGAGGGCGAGGGGCGCCAAGAATGGAGGAAACTCAGTTGGTGGCGTAAATTGCAATGTGCAAGTTGGACCAAACTTCCAGCCAGAGCGTGCATGACTAGGTGAGGAGCGCCATGAATGGAGGAAACTTGGTCAGCGGCGTAAAATGCAATGTGTGAGTTGGGCTGGAATTCCAGCCAGCGCGTGCAGGGTTGGGTGAGGTGAGCCGCGGCCAAGTTTGAAAGTCCAGTATCCCGCACGGCTGACTTGGAGTGGGCTAAGGACAACATCAGCCTATGGAGTAGGATAGGCGACCATTGTAGGATTTAATCTCGAATTTGACTCGGCGACACCAACGTGAGCAACAAGTTTCAAAACACTTTGTTTTAACCGTTGCAGTGATCTATGGACATTTTAACTAAGAAAACACTTTGTTTTGGCTTAGTTGAAAAGAATGCAATCCAAATTAGTAGGTTTTGGGTTGGTATGAGGTGTAAGAGGGGTATTTGCTCGGACTAGATCTAACTTAAACCTATGAACTATGATGGAGGAAAGATCGAAAGCCGATGATGAGCACAGTACAGACCCGGATGCCTAGATGGGAAAGAAAGGATACGAGAGAGAGAAAAGCGAAAGTAAATGCTCAGGGAAAGAGATGAAGAAGAGAGAGAAGGGTACGTGTGGACTAGAATGAATTGCGGCGGCGATGAGAAGAAAAATGATGTGGTTTGTGGTTCCACCTGCTCGGATTATCCAACGCGCAGGGCCCGACCGGCGCGAGACAACGAATCGTTTCGCAATAAAAAATCAAACCTTTTACGTTTAAAAAAAATCTAAAATATACTCCCTCCGTTTTTATTTAGTTCGCATATTAGCTTTGGTCAAAGTCAAAGCTTTGTAAACTTTGACAAAGTTTATAAATAAAAATATGAACATATACAATAACAAGTCAATATCATTAGATTTATTATTGAATGTACTTTCACATCATATAGATTTGTTATGGTAAATATTTATATTATTTTCTATAAACTTGGTCAAATTTTACGAAGTTTGACTTCAGTCAACTCTAATATGCAGAGTAAGTAAAAACGGAGGGAGTACATGTGTACACAAGGATGTAATGCACAAGTGTGTAAAATTTCATGATAAAATATACTTTGAATTGTGAGCTACAAAAAACATCAATTTTGAGAATGGAAAATGCATGTGCTTAAAAGCCACAAATTCGTTTTTATGTACCTCCGAATTTAAGTATTTCATCAAGTAATTTTACACACATGTACATTACATCAGTACATCACTATGTATGTGCTAGTTTTTTCAGAATTAAGTATATAAACAAATTCAAACTTCAGGCTCCATGGAGCCTGAGCTACATATATTCCTCATCAGGCTCTTCTTCATGTCCAACTAAATAGCTGCGGCATCTGGGATGTGTGAGACCTTCAGCCCGATCTTCACACCCTTTACAATGAGCTGAAAAAGAAAGAAAAAGCATTAGAAAATGGCCAATGCAAATAAAAAATGATAATGACCTTCGTAGTTAGATCACAGTGTATTCGCACAAAAATATAAGGAAAATATGAAGATACCTTGGTCATTCTTCTGATGACGCATGTCCAGTTTCAGCTGAAGAGCAGATGCAGGTCCAGAGATCAACGCTGCTGCCGTAACTTGTGGCTTTAGGACGTCTTCTCGCCTACTTCAAATGTGCTTTCCTTTTAACGGTCTTGTATTAGCATAGCACCTGCTGTGTTGTACTCTTGGCTTAAGGACGTCTTGTCGCCTATTCCAAAAATGCTTTCCTTTTAGTGGTCTTGTATTGTGACACGCCGAACCCATGCAAATGCCGGTTATTTGTTTAGTTGTGACTTATCCAGATATCGTAGTGACCATATATGAATACAAACGATGGTAAAGAAATAAAGAATACATGTAAGGACATTGATATGGCAAGAAAAATAAATAAATAATGACTTAGGAGGAGATTGATTTTGCATAGAAACCATTGTCTTGATTTTGCTAAATTTTGCAATATCTTAGTCTCGTGCAACACATACATTCGAGCATAACATAATATGGGGAGAAGAAAAATGCACGCTACAGTAACTTGTCTTGTATGTATAACCTGCAATCTCGCATTTAAGTTCAAATTCAAATTCAGACAATCTATTCGATCGTGTTAAGTACATGTTAAATTATTAAAAACAAATTTTTTTAAATATTTCATTAGAGCATACATGAGCTATAGCTTGAACTCCTTTGGAGAATGAAAAATGTTTATGATGGAAAAATAGTTTAGACTTCTAAACCAAGGTCCTCAACCTAGCTTGATCAACTATTTATCAGCTCAAATAAACCAAAGAAGTTTGGTTATAATTTTAGTAGGGTATTCTCTCTTGGAAATAGAATCGGTGACACCTCTGGTCTCCTGTGATAAGGTGGTGCAATGTACTTCCTTTAAATCTTCATTTGCACTGGACATAGGCACAACAATCTGTTTCCATCGCCAGCCAAAAATCAAGGTAGCCTATTTGCATCCTGATAAAAAAGGCATTAATAAGGTCAGTCTTAAAATACAACATAAGCGACGATGAGGCACGTTGCGGTATCCAGTCAGGTAGGGGCATTGGGATGGTGCATTGGGGACCAGCGGTTGGGTCGGAGAGGCGGCGTCCAGTGCAGTGTGGTGCTGCATCGGCGATGTTGGTGGCGCATAAGAAGCGTCCAGGGCAGGGCGCTGCCTCACCGGTGAGGTCAACTGTGCCCAGGAAATGTCTGAAGCAGGGCACTCCAACATCAACGAACATGGGCGAGAGGATGGTGGCGGCGTGGCGGCGAGACGGAGTCCCTGTAAAGGTGGCCGATCTGTAGTGAATGATAATTAAAACCATTAAGCTACGTGTGAAGGGCGGCCAACCAGCTATGCCACATGGCGCAAGCTGGTTGTCCGCGGTGACAAATCTTTTGCAAAAAATTTAGATGAAGGTGTAGATTATTTTTAAATGTATTTTTTTAGATAAAGATGAGGACCTCTGGTATTTTTTACAAGGTGCTCAAACACGTGCTTTCCTCCACTTAATCTTCATCGATGGGTCTCTGGATTCGTCTTCTCTTCGCCCGTCGCTCTGGCGACCGATGGTAGAGATGGCTAGCTAATAGATAGGTAAGGTATTAGTCCTTGTAAGGGCGGGGTTAGGCGCTTATTCTTTGAATCCCATTAAGTTACGCGTGAAAGGCGGCTAACCAGCTATGCCACGTAGCGCAAGCTGGTTGGTCGCGGTGAGAAAACTTTTAGAATTTTTTTAGATGAAAGTATGGATTATTTTTTAAATGTATTTTTTAAAATGGAGATGAGGATTTCTGATATTTTTAAATGGAGGGTTATGCAAAGTGGCACTCGTAGATAGGCTGCGGTGGTTTTCTTTTTTACTTCTTTTATTAGATGAAGGTGGGGATTTTTTTTAGATATTTTCTTAGACAAAGCGAGGGCTCTATTTTTTATATGAAAACGTGCGCACAACTTCCTCTTAAGCAGCGCCACAGGGTGGCGCCCCAACCACTAGTACTCATCACAAACGAGCCTAATGCTTGGCCAGTCTATGATAGTGGACAATAAATTTTAGATTTTGTGTTTTCATTTATGAGAAAGATGTATTTTGGGTGTAGGATTTCTGATTTTTCTCTTTTGCGAGAAAACTTCCGATATATTCATCTCTAATCATGATAGTACAACAAACATCCGAAATAATAAAAATTACATTCAAATACATAGACCACCTAGCGACGACTACAAACACTGAAGCGAGCCGATGACACGCTGCCAACATAGTCCCCCACCCCCGCCGGAGTTGGGATAAGCCTATTGTAGTAGACAATCGTTAATTAAGTCGTCATGCTAAGGCCTCATACGACCAACACACCAAAACAACAAACACCACTGACAAAGATTAGCATAGATCGGAAGGATCCATCTTGAAGATACACGAACATAGACCAACGATGAGCAGATCCGACCAAATCCAGCAAAGACAGATCCATTGGAGATATACCTCCACCCACCCACCGACGACACTAGACGCATCACGGAAACGGCGGCTAGGCAACTGTTTGAACAACATTTGTACGTTATTTTTTTCTTTTTTGATTTGTTTTCTATGTACAAATCTAATATTGCCTAGATGATAGGAAAGTATGATAGGAAAGTGCCGATCAACTGGATGTATTTGAACAGTACGTAAGAGTTTTGTTCATCAAAATATTTATTATAACTCTATAACTGTCAATATCATGTTAGTACTACATGGAATTTTTACACAAATTCTTGTCCAAAAACCATAAGAATCTAAAACTTTAATACATCACTAGCTGACTCATCACATTTAACTCTGACTTACCTTTTCTCGGCCTGTCAGTGACCCGCGACCATTTTTCTCTTTTCACCTTTTGAACAAAATTTCAATTATCCAAACATCAGTTACATGAGAGAAAAAAAAACTCTACAAACTACTGATGGCAATGGGTAGACTATGGTTGGGGTACTTCTATATGTACTAATATTCGAATTCAATGTAATAAGAAATTAA
This sequence comes from Triticum aestivum, assembly GCF_018294505.1. Taxonomy (NCBI): domain Eukaryota; kingdom Viridiplantae; phylum Streptophyta; class Magnoliopsida; order Poales; family Poaceae; genus Triticum; species Triticum aestivum. Next base: position 741,778,481 of record NC_057800.1, read on the forward strand.
AGGATATCAAACTGGTAACATCGCTACATTTTGCCATCTCTCATCCATCTTAATTCCTAAAAAAAATACTAACTTCTCTGCTTATCTTAACTCATCAAACCAATGAGCCTTTTAGTCCTAGTGAAAATTAATATATAATATATTTGAGACACATATAGTGAATAATTAATTAATTATACATAACACCTCACAGCTAAACATCATACTACTTTAAATGAAAGTAGGTACAACTTTGCTTATCGATAGATTAAAACTAGCTAATTAGAGCTAACAAGGAGCTAATTAGTCCTCTCATCGAAGGAGAAGTTGTGCACGGCTGATGCGTTCCAGGAGCCCGTTGCCTTGTCTTCATGGGTGCGCCTCGGCTTCTACAGAACCGGCTCTTCGCCATCGTCGTCGGTGTCAATGAGGTATGCAACAACCGGAGTCATGGTGCTCGGTGTTACACTTAATGCCCAACACTCCGCGGTGAGCTTGGTGAGTCATGGATATGCTTTGGGATTGCAACTATGCTCAAAGATGCTGGAATATTCTGATGGGATACCCAACAAAAAAGTGGCACATATGTATTTGAGGAAACAATACTTGCCAAAGCAGAACTACCTTCCCACTTTGAAATGGAAGTGGTTATGCTAGGATGTTGGAGTCTCTGGATCCAATGAAATGGGCTAGTATTCAGGAATATCCCACCAACAATCCAAAATTGGAGATATACTTTAAAGAATGACTTACATATCCTTAAAATAAAGATGAAGAACAAGTATTCAGAAGAATTTCAGAACTGGATAGTGTAAACATCTTGATCCAATGATGCTCATGTTTCCAAAAACTGGAGTTGGCTGAGTAGCCTTTTTGCTCACTTTTCAAAAAAAAATCTTAGTTTTTTTATCTTTTTTCTCATTCCTCTTTGTAACATACTACTATTATATTAATCATGGATGGAGAATCTTTGTGCAATGCTCGTAATATCATTTGATACGAATAGTGCTATGCTACACAGTACCTCAACCTAGCTAACACGGGTTCATGAAAATTTGTGTTGCCTCACGGCAAAGACATTACTAAAATGGACTTTACTATTTTTGGTATAATGATGTATTCTCGGGCATCACTAAGCAACGGCAACAAAGGCGTGAAGAGATACTCGCAACCAGGTAGGTATTTCTGTGATTCAAATTCCACACTCCTAAACACTATTCATGTTTATGTTTCTGCCCAACACACCTTTTCATGGCAGCATGCAAGATTTCAAAGAGTTTGTTGATGTTATCATGTGTGACGGTGGGTTATGGGAGGAGGAGGAGGGGGTCTTGAGCCATTGGGCCAGGGAAGTGTGTTTTGTTTTCACCCATTGCAACACACGGGCATTTGTGCTAGTATGAACTAAAGGTGATGACAGATGCTGAAATGAATCCTTTTTTCACTTATCGGTGAGACTGGGTGTAATTTATCGCAACTTTAGGGGCAATTCTCCGATGGATGGTAGGTGTAGATATACCCCTTTTGATCACACATATGTATACATAGTCGCAGCTATACTTTGCAACAATACTTAGCCTATGCACATGAAATGGTCCAACATAGAACTGCATTGCATGGTAGTTATACTCCTTAATTTTCCATGTACATCAGATACTATAAGATGTATATATACCTTGCATGCATGTGAAAAAAAAACACAAGCATCGCCGCCCATCATTAGATACTATAATTGAGCACTCCATGCCAAAAGCCAACAGAGTAATTGAGCCGTACCTGCCAAAAGATAGTCCTTGCCAAAATCCAGTAGAGTAATTGTGCTGTATCTGCCAAAGGCTAGTCCCTGCCAAAAGCCAGTAGAGTACGTGATAATTACTTGCCAAAAGGCTCCTTGAGAGAGCCTCGTGAGTCGAGTTTTATAACATGGGCTCCTCTCCTATCCTCATCCACTCCATCGTCGTCACAACAACCACGAATCCCCCCTCGCGTACTCTCCCTCAAGGTCTCCCAACACTCCTTTCGGAGTCACCGCATTGCCATTGAGGCCGCCGCACTCATGACTCAGCACAATCCCCATCTCGCCTACATGTACGCCACGGTAAGCCCCCCCCCCCTCACCTGTATTGCCATCATGTGATTGAGGGGTGGGACTTACCATGGCATACATGGAGGTGATGTGGGTGTTGAGCTGGGCCCTAAGCGTGGCGGCCTCCATGGTTACTCACCATCAAAGAAGAGATTGGAGTGCATCGGTGCATGAATGGATCCACTACGTTTGCGTCGATGGATGCATGCTAGGCTACCAAGCTACAGGACAGTATGAGCCATCGAACTCAATTAAATAAAATGTTTTGCAAAGATCAGAAACAAGGCACATATTAATATCCATCTAAATGAAGTCAACTACACATATAAAGATAGATTTCTATGCACACTAATTCTTTAGTGTAGGAGGATGATAGTTTGGCAATTGCTCAAGAAAATCCGCAAGCTATGGCAACTTATTTATACAACAACCTTTTCCATGTTGATCTTCATCCATAGTTAGTGATCCAGTACATCCCCAGAAAAGTGACAACTTATATGAATGCCTTTTTGTGTCCTCTGTTCTCAGTAGAAGAGATGAAAAATGTTTTGTTTGTGATGAGCCCCAACAGATTGCAGACGTTGATGGTTTTACAATAGGATTTACGAAGAGAACTTGGGTCTAATTGGTGACACCATCACTCATGAGGTTCTTGGCTTTCTAACTGGTGCTCTCTGTTGGAGTTCACCCACGGATTGATCACATTACATGACAAACACGCACAACAACAAAATTGTGGCCAAGGGCCCTTGTCGTGCATTTTTTCTCTCTATTTCTTTCTTTCTTTCCTTTTTCTTCTTTTCCTCCCGGTACAATATTTTGTTACAGCACTGGTAGAAAAAGGGCCTATAGTCCCGGTTCGTAAGGGCCTTTAGTCCCGGTTCCTGAACCGGGACTAAAGTGTCGGTACTAATGCCCCGACCCTTTAGTCCCGGTTCAATCCAAAACCGGGACTGATGGGCCTCCACGTGGACAGTGCGCAGAGCCCAGTCAGGAGACTCTTTGGTCCCGGTTGGTGGCACCAACCGGGACCAATAGGCATCCACGCATCAACATTTCTGTGGCTGGGGTTTTTGTTTTTTTTTAAGGGGGGGGAGGGGGGTTGGGGGTTTTGGGGGGTTAATTTAGGTGTTTCATATATTGTGTTAGCTAGCTATAATTAATAGATAGAATTGTCCTCTCACATGTCCGTGCTTGGTCGACGCTACGTACTATACATACGTATAGAGAGGACTAGACACGCTGGCTAGCTAGTAAGCAAACGAAGGAAACAGAAGATCGTCATGAACATATATGCATACAGAGAAAAGTGATATCGACCACCTCTCCTTCTCCGAGAGATTGGTCGAACAACAAGTTCTCGTATATCTATCTGACACTACCGGCTACATATATACAATAATTATCTCTTACAAATATAATCATACGGACTCAGGGTCCACATAGAATTCTCCGTCTTCAGGGATCACGTGGTCAAGAAAGAATGCCGCCAATTCCTCTTGAATTGCTCGCATGCGAGCTGGTGCTAGGAGTTCATCCCGCTTCCGAAACATCTAATTTGAAGAAGGGGGTCAATACATATATATATATATATATATATATATATAAATGAATGAAACTCAACACAAATGATGGTAATAAAATAAAATTGTGAATGTTTTTATTTACGTACTTCATATTGTTCGTTAGAGTACCGGCCCCGCTCACAGGTCGTGTGGCGGATGGACTCGCAGATGTAGTATCCACAGAAATCATTCCCTTGTTCCTGCCACAACCACTTTATAAGAAATAGAGGTCAATCAAACTGATAAGCAAGAATGCTAAATGGTATTGATGAAACTAGCGCTTGAATCACTAGGGGATGCGCGGAACATGTTACTATAGTACTTACTTTCGGGTGTCTAAATTCCAGCTCCTTCGGCAGTCCCGGAACTGTTTTGGTGAATTTTCTCCAAACCCTGCCGGACAAAGAAAACAATTACTTGATATCAGAAAATGAACAAAGTTGCTGATATGGTGGATAATGATCGATTTAACTTGCTTCTGGAGTATTTGAGTCATGTCTGCATAGTCCTGGGGATCTTTTCGTTTTGAGTCTAAGACGGTTACTAGTCCCTGCTCAAGCTTAATCTCTAGGAGAATATAGTGGAAACTGCACACACATGCATAACTCATGAATTACATTACTATAACCTTGACTAATATATAAGGGAAACCGAATACGCACAAGACAGTAACACTCACCTGAAGTTGTAAGGAAAGAGTATTATATCTTTGTTTTGATTTATTACGAAGATCGTAGCAAGTTGGCCTCGGTAGCTGCGGCATGAAGTTTAACCTGAGTTGCATCTATGAGATATGTGTTAATGAACCCAATATCACCGACTTGTCTTTTCTTCAATTCGGCGATCTTCAATCTGCATAATATAGTGAGGATGATTATAAATACATGCAATGAAAGAGCTAAGCTATATAGAGAAACTTAATGACAGAAGTAGTACTACTTACAGACAGTAGCAGGCGACCGTTGTTTTATCGAGGGCCAATTGGTTGAAAAACTGATAGAACTCCTCAAATGGAACAGACAACAGATCAATTCCAACGAGGTCATGCTCCTTTTTAACTTTCACATACAAAGTACTCCTCCCCCAGAGTCTCTGCAGATTTTCAAGTACCAATCATGCAATCTTCGCATCATCGTTGATAGAGATCTTTCATCTTTGACGAGAGGCTTCCCGTACTCGTATCTTTGTATCTGCACGTCCATGGGTTCATAATGTACTTCGTCGGACAGGTAATCTGCAAGATTGCTATAACCGGGCACCATCCTTGGATCATTAGCGACGTTGTGGCTAGGCACCTTGAGCGGGGGCCACGATTGCTTCGCTTGTTCGCCGAGCTGGGCAATTTGTTTCCCAGCTCGTCGTTCTTTCAGCCTTTGATCACTGACAGTACTTCCCGACCGCTCCGCTTCGGCAAATTCCTTTCCAATAATGCGGTAATAGTTTCCTTTCGGCGGATCAGACTTCGGTGGTTTTGTCAGGGCAGCCAGAGTGCGCTTCACTTTCACCCGATCTACCTTCTCCTCCAAAGGTGGATGTTTCTTTGCTTTCACCCCTTCAAAGAAGTTCCTCACTTCTTCTCGCGCGATCTCGACGTTCTCCTCCAGGGTCCTCTCATATGGTAACTTCTCTGGAGTCTTCAAAGAAGGACCGAATCTGTATGTCCTCCCGCCTCTGGTTGTACTGCTAGACACCGACCGAGCAGACAGAGCGGTTGTACACATTCTTCCTGCATTTGTCCAAGTATATACTTTCAGTGTCATCTAAACAGTGCGTGCATGCGTGGTATCCTTTGTTTGTCTGTCCTGAAAGGTTACTGAGAGCGGGCCAATCGTTGATGGTCATGAACAGCAACGCCTTAAGGTTAAATTCCTCCTGTATGTGCTCATCCCGCGTACGTACACCGTTTCCATTCCACAACTGTAAAAGTTCTTCAACTAATGGCCTTAGGTACACATCAATTTCGTTGCCGGGTTGCTTAGGGCCTTGGATGAGAAATGGCATCATAATGAACTTCCGCTTCATGCACATCCAAGGAGGAAGGTTATACATACATAGAGTCACGGGCCAGGTGCTGTGATTGCTGCTCTGCTCCCTGAAAGGATTAATGCCATCCGCGCTTAAAGCAAATCATACATTCCTTGGGTCCTTTGCAAACTCATCCCAGTACTTTCTCTCGATTTTTCTCCACTGCGACCCGTCAGCGGGTGCTCTCAACTTCCCATCTTTCTTTCGGTTCTCACTATGCCATCGCATCAACTTGGCATGCTCTTCGTTTCTGAACAGACGTTTCAACCGTGGTATTATAGAAGCATACCACATCACCTTCGCAGGAACCCTCTTCCTGAGGGGCTCGCCGTCAACATCACCAGGGTCATCTCGTCTGATCTTATACCGCAACGCACCGCATACCGGGCATGCGTTCAGATCCTTGTATGCACCGCGGTAGAGGATGCAGTCATTAGGGCATGCATGTATCTTCTCCACCTCCAATCCTAGAGGGCATACGACCTTCTTTGCTGCGTATGTACTGTCGGGCAATTCGTTATCCTTTGGAAGCTTCTTCTTCAATATTTTCAGTAGCTTCTCAAATCCTTTGTCAGCCACAGCATTCTCTGCCTTCCACTGCAGCAATTTCAGTACGGTACCGAGCTTTGTGTTGCCATCTTCGCAATTGGGGTATAACCCTTTTTTGTGATCCTCTAACATGCGATCGAACTTCAGCTTCTCCTTTTGACTAATGCATTGCGTCCTTGCATCGACAATGACCCGGCGGAGATCATCATCATCGGGCACATCGTCTGGTTCCTCTTGATCTTCAGCAGCTTCACCCGTGGCAGCATCATTGGGCACATCGTCTGGTTCCTCTTGATCTTCACCAGCTCCCCCCGTTGCGGCATCACCGTAATCAGGGGGCACATAGTTGTCATCGTACTCTTCTTCTTCGCCGTCTTCCATCATAACCCCTATTTCTCCGTGCCTCGTCCAAACATTATAGTGTGGCATGAAACCCTTGTAAAGCAGGTGGGAGTGAAGGATTTTCCGGTTAGAGTAAGACCTCGTATTCCCACATTCAGTGCATGGACAACACATAAAACCATTCTGCTTGTTTGCCTCAGCCGCATCGAGAAACTCATGCACGCCCTTAATGTACTCGCGGGTGTGTCTCTCACCATACATCCATTGCCGGTTCATCTGCGTGCATTATATATAATTAAGTGTCCAAATTAATAGAAGTTCATCATCACATTAAAACCAAAGTGCATACATAGTTCTCATCTAACAACATATAGCTCTCCATAGCATCTAATTAATTAAACCATACATTGAAACTATGTAAAACATTTCAATGCGAAAACAAATGCGATCATAATCGCAACCAAGGTAACAATTGATCCAACGGCATAATGATACCAAGCCTCGGTATGAATGGCATATTTTCTAATCTTTCTAATCTTCAAGCACATTGCATCCATCTTGATCTTGTGATCATCGACGACATCCGCAACATGCAACTCCAATATCATCTTCTCCTCCTCAATTTTTTTTATTTTTTCCTTTAACAAATTGTTTTCTTCTTCAACTAAATTTAACCTCTCGACAATAGGGTCGGTTGGCATTTCCGATTCACATACATCCTAGATAAATAAAATCTATGTCACGTTGGTCGGCATAATTTTCATAAACAATAAATGAATCAATAGTTATAAAGATAATATACATACCAAATCCGAATCATAGACAGAACGAGGGCTGACGGGGGCGGATATCAAAACCATCGCACTATATAAGATGCAATAATAAATGTAAGAAAATGATACAAGTATCTATCTAAACATACAAGTAAGAATATTTTTCCTTTCAGAAAGAAGATAAGAACAAGAGGCTCACCACGGTGGTGTCGGTGATGAGATCGGCACGGGTGATCGACGGCGGTGAAGACGGGGACGGGGCGTGACGGACCGCTAAATCTAGACAAATCTCGAGGAAAATGGAACTTGGAGGTCGAGCTTCGAGAGGAGAAAGCTTAAGTAGTGTGGCTCGGGCATTCCATCGAACACCTCATGTGCATAGGAGGTGAGCTAGAGCACCACAAAGCCCTCTCCCCCTCGGCCAGAAAAAACAGAGCACTGTGCTCTGCTCTTGCGCGAGGGGGTATATATAGGCACCTCATTGGTCCTGGTTGATGACATGAACCGGGACTAAAGGGAAGCCTTTGGTCCCGGTTCAAGCCACCAACCGGGACCAATGATGGTGGGCCAGGAGCGAGGCCCATTGGTCCCGTTTCGTCCCACCAACCGGGAGCAAAAGGTCCAGACGAACCGGGACCAATGGCCCACGTGGCCCGGCCGGCCCCCTGGGCTCACGAACCGGGACCAATGCCCACATTGCTCCCGGTTCTAGACTGAACCGGGACTAATGGGCTGAGCCGGCCTGGACCATAGCCCTGTTTTCTACTAGTGCAGCCTGGCCGGCTGGTGTTTATATATACACGCAACCACCATACGCATGTCGTAATCGGAATCAAACTCAGCAATGTAACTAGTTTGTCCCATAGGCATGTCTTAATCTTAGCCAGATCCGGTGATCGGGAAAGGATGTGCCATGGTGAGGAGGAGCACGGGCTTCTGCTCTGCCGTCCAGATTGGGGGCGTGCTTGGAAAGATGGTGCCGTCTCCGTTGTAGAGGGCTGGCTGTTGTAGGGGACAGTGGAAGACGGCAGCTCCTCCTCCTCATCTGGTCGTCCGCTGGGTTGGGAAGGAGAAGGGGATGGAAGGTGCTGCGGTGCCGGGGGGTCGGGGAGGAAGAGGGGTGGCGGCGCGCGGTGACGTGGTAGGGGTGCGCCACGCTAGAGGTGGAAGATGGGATTGTATCATGGGTCGTGTGGTTGAGTGAGTTTTTTTTCTTTTCTGTTGCTCGTACATTTTGGGTTGATTTTCATCTGGACTGCGGGTTAGTTCCCGTAAAAGCCAGGGTTGTTTCAGAATTAAGGTTATCTCTAATGTTCTCCATTATGCTCAGCACCATATTTTCCAACTGATAAATAGCAGCAATAATTTAAAGAGAAGAATATCATATAAAGTAATACTCCCTGCTACCTCTTGAGCACTGCGTTGGTTTTCCCTTGAAGAGGAAAGGGTGATGCCATAAAGTAGCGTAAGTATCTCCCTCAGTTTTTGAGAACCAAGGTATCAATCAAGTAGGAGGTCACACTCAAGTCCCTGGCACCTACACAAACAAATAAGAACCTCGCAACCAACGCGATAAAGGGGTTGCCAATCCCTTCACGGTCACTTACGAGAGTGAGATCTGATAGAGGTGATAAGATAATATTTTTGTTATTTTTATGATAAAGGGTAAAAGTAAATAAAGCAAGTAAATAGTAATGGAAATAACGTGAGATTAATATGATGGAAATAGACCCGGGGGCCATAGGTTTCACTAGTGGCTTCTCTCAAGATAGCATAAGTATTACGGTGGGTGAACAAATTACTATTGAGCAATTGATAGAATTGAGCATAGTTATGAGAATATCTAGGTATGATCATGTATATAGGCATCACGTCCGTGACAAATAGACCGAAACGATTCTGCATCTACTGCTATTACTCCACACATCGACCGCTATCCAGCATGCATCTAGAGTATTAAGTTCATAAGAACAGAGTAACGCTTTAAGCAAGATGACATAATGTAGAGGGATAAACCCATGCAATATGATATAAACCCCGTCTTTTTATCCTCGATGGCAACAATACAATACGTGCCTTGCTGCCCCTACTGTCACTGGGAAAGGACACCACAAGATTGAACCCAAAGCTAAGCACTTCTCCCATTGCAAGCAAGATCAATCTAGTAGGCCAAACCAAACTGATAATTCGAAGAGACCTGCAAAGATAACCAATCATACATAAAAGAATTCAGAGAAGATTCAAATATTGTTCATAGATAATCTTGATCATAAACCCGCAATTCATCGGATCTCGACAAACACACCGCAAAAGAAGATTACATCGAATAGATCTCCAAGAGAATCGAGGAGAACTTTGTACTGAGATCCAAAGAGAGAGAAGAAGCCATCTAGCGAATAACTATGGACCCAAAGGTCTGAGGTAAACTACTCACACATCATCGAAGAGGCTATGGTGTTGATGTAGAAGCCCTCCGTGGTCAATGCTCCCTCCGGCAGGATGCCGGAAAAGGTCCCAAGATGGGATCTCACGGGTACAGAAGGTTGCGGCGGTGAAATTAGGTTTTCGTGGTGGCTTCTGATGGTTTGGGGGTACGTAGGTATATATAGGAGGAAGAAGTAGGTCGGTGGAGCCACGAGGGGCCCATGAGGGTGGAGGGCGCGCCTGGGGGGGGGGGTAGGCGAGCCCCTACCTCGTGGCCTCCTCGTCTGTTGCTTGACGTCCACTCCAAGTCCTCTGGATCACGTTTGTTCCAAAAATCACGTTCCCGAAGGTTTCATTTCGTTTGGACTCCGTTTGATATTCTTTTTCTGCGAAACACTAAAATAGGCAAAAAAACAACAATTTGGGCTGGGCCTCCAGTTAATAGGTTAGTCCCCAAAATAATATAAAAGTGTATAAATAAGCCCATTAAACATCCAAAACAGAATATACAATAGCATGGAACAATAAAAAATTATAGATACGTTGGAGACGTATCAAGCATCCCCAAGCTTAATTCCTGCTCGTCCTCAAGTAGTTAAATGATAAAAAAGAATTTTTGATGTGGAATGCTTCTTAGCATAATTCTCAATGTAAATCTTTTTATCATCGTATGAATATTTAGATCCGAAAGATTCAAGATAAAAGTTTAATGTTGACATAAAAACAATAATACTTCAAACATGCTAACCAAGCAATTATGTCTTATCAAAATAACATAGCCAAAGAAAGCTTATCCCTACAAAATCATATAGTTAGGCTATGTTTCAATATTGTCACACAAACGTTCTCATCATGCAAAACCCCGATGACAAGCCGAGCAATTGGTTCATACTTTTAACGCGCTTTAGCCTTTTCAACTCTTACGCAATACATGAGCGCAAGCCATGGATATAGCACTATGGGTGGAGTAAAGTATAATGATGGGGGTTATGAGAGAAGACAAAAAAGGTAGAAAGTCTCACGTTGACGCGGCTAATCAATAGGCTATGGAGATGCCCATCAATTGAGGTCAATGAGAGGAGTAGGTATTGCCATGCGACGGATGCACTAGAGCTATAAATATATGAAAGCTCAACAAAAGAAACTAAGTGGGTGTGCATCCAACTTGCTTGCTCACGAAGACCTAGGGCATTTTGAGGAAGCACATCATTGGAATATACAAGCCAAGTTAAATAATGAAAAATTCCCACTAGTATATGAAAGTGACAACATAGGAGACTCTATCATGAAGATCACAGTGCTATTTTGAAGCACAAGTGTAGAAAAAGGATAGTAACATTGTCCCTTCTCTCTTTTTCTCTCATTTTTTTATTTGGGCCTTCTCTTTTTTTTTCTTTGGCCTATTTTTTTATTTAGTCCGGAATCTCATCCCGACTTGTGGGGGAATTATAGTCTCCATCATCCTTTCCTCACGTGGGACAATGCTCTAATAATGATAATCATCACACTTTTATTATTTACAACTCAACAATTACAACTCAATACTTAGAACAAAATATGACTCTATGTAAATGCCTCCAGCGGTGTACCGGCATATGTGATGAATCAAGAGTGACATGATTGAAAAAATTATGAATAGTGGCTTTGCCACAAAACACGATGTCAACTACATGATCATGCAAAGCAATATGACAATGATGAAGCGTGTCATAATAAACGGAACGGTGGAAAGTTGCATGGCAATATATCTCGGAATGGCTATGGAAATGCCATGATAGGTATGTATGGTGGATGTTTTGAGGAAGATATAAGGAGGCTTATGTGTGATAGAGTGTATCATATCACAGGGTTTGGATGCACCGGCGAAGTTTGCACCAACTCTCAAGGTGAGAAACGGCAATGCGCAGTACCGTAGAGGCTAGAAAATTATGGAAGGTTGAGAGTTCATATAATCCATGGACTCACATTAGTCATAAAGAACTCATATACTTATTGCAAAAGTTTATTAGCCCTGAAAGCAAAGTACTACTACGCATGCCCCTAGAGAGATAGATTGGTAGGAAAATACCATTGCTCGTCCCCGACTGCCACTCATAAGGAAAGCAATAAAAGAACACCTATGTGTCAAAATTGTTACACAACTTTTACCATACGTGCATTCTACGGGACTTGCCAACTTTAACACAAGTATTCCTCAATTTCACAATTACTCAACTATCACACTCTAATATTACCACCTTTATATCTCAAAACACTTATCAAGTATCTAACCTCTCATGATATTTAATGAACTCAATATGGAAGATTAATTTCACAATTAAAGCAAATTACCATGCTGTTTTAAGACTCTCAAAATAATATAAGTGAAGCATGAGAGATCAATAATTTCTATAAAATACAACCACCGTCATGCTCTAAAAGGTATAAGTGAAGCACTGGAGCAAAAACTATATAGCTCAAAAGATATAAGTGAAGCACATAGAGTATTCTAACAAATTCCGAATCATGTGTCTCTCTCTCTCAAAAGGTGTGTACATCAAGGATGATTGTGGCCAACTAACAAACAAAGACTCAAATCATACAAGACGCTCCAAGCAAAACACATATCATGTGGTGAATAAAAATATAGCTCCAAGTAAGTTATCGATGGTTAAGGACGAAAAGGGATGCCTTACGGGGCATCCCCAAACTTTGGCTTTTTGGTGTCCTTGGATTTACCTTGGGGTGCCTTGGGCATCCCCAAGCTTCGGCTCTTTCCACTCCTTGTACCATAATCCATCAAATCTTTTACCAAAAACTTGAAAACTTCACAACACAAAACTTAACAGAAAATCTCGTGAGCTCCGTTAGCGAAAGAAAACAAAATACCACTCCAAGGTACTGTATTGAACTCATTCTTTATTTATATTGGTGTTATACCTACTGTTTTCCAATTTATCTTTAGTTTATAAACTATTTTACTAGCCATAGATTCATCAAAATAAGCAAACAACACACGAAAAAACAGAATCTGTCAAAAACAGAACAGTCTGTAGTAATATGTAACTAACGCAAACTTATGGAACTCCAAAGATTCTACCAAAATAGGACGACCTAGACAATTTGTTTACTGATCTGGTGCAATTGGAATCAGTATTTTATCGCTTTCTGGTGATTTTTAACAATTGTTTTCGTGAACAGAAAGTTTCTGGAATTTTCAGCAAGATCAAATAACTATTATCCAAGAAGATCCTATAGGTTTAACTTGACACAAACACTAATTGAAACAAAAAAACAAATCTAACCAGAGGCTAGATCAAAGATTTATTCCTAAACAGAAGCAAAAAGCAAAAAACTAAAAACAAAATTGGGTTGCCTCCCAACAAGCGCTATCGTTTAACGCCCCTAGCGAGGCATAAAAGCAAGGATAGATGTAGGTATTGCCATCTTTAGTATTTATCTTTTTAATGGAGTTATGCTCGAATCTGGGAGGTTCCTTACATTTCCCTTCATACTCAGAGATTCTTAGATCTAGAGCATCCAACCGTTTATTGCAAAGTGTGATCAAAGTATTCATACGATTGAGGTTTCCTCCAACATTTTTAAGGGGTTCAAGAGATTTTTGCAATTCGCCTAATTTTTCTAAAATTTGGGTTCCCTCGTGGGTAAGAGTTAGTCCCTTTGGTAGGGGAAGTACTCCTAATTTCATAAGCAAAACTAGGATCAGTTTCAATAAAATTCCCTTTGGCGGAAAAATCAAGGAGTTGTCTATGGGATAAGGTTAGCACAACATAAAAATTACGAAGTAAAACCTTGAAATCTCCCTCTATAGTGCAACCACGATAGGATTCTATCAATCTATACCAAGGATCTTTTAAATTTTTTACTTGTTTTTGTTTGAAGTGAAGAACTTCAAACTCGGGAGACAAAGGAGTAGATAAAGGACTATGCATAACGATGAAGTAGGCGAAAAAGAGGCAAACGGAAGAGAGAGGGAGAATAAAACGGCAAGGGTGAAGTGGGGGAGAGGAAAACAAGAGGCAAATGGTAAATAATGTAATGCAAGGGATAAGAGTTTGTGATGGGTACTTGGTATGTCTTGACTTGACTTGGCGCACACCTCCTTGGCAACGACACCAGAAATGGCTCGTTGTCGGAAAATCAAATCTTGAATTGACTTGGTGTGAGCCTCCCCGGCAACGGCGCCAGAAATCCTTCTTGCTACCTCTTGAGCACTGCGTTGGTTTTCCCTTGAAGAGGAAAGGGTGATGCAGTAAAGTAGCGTAAGTATTTCCCTTAGTTTTCGAGAAGCAAGGTATCAATCCAGTAGGAGGTCACGCTCAAGTCCCTTGGACCTACACAAACAAATAAGAACCTCGCAACCAACGCGATAAAGGGGTTGTCAATCCCTTCACGGTCACTTACGAGAGTGAGATCTGATAGAGATGATAAGATAGTATTTTTGGTATTTTTATGGTAAAGGGTAAAAGTAAATAAAGCAAGTAAACAGTAATGGAAATAACAGGAGATTAATATGATGGAAATAGACCCGGGGGCCATAGGTTTCACTAGTGGCTTCTCTCAAGATAGCATAAGTATTACGGTGGGTGAACAAATTACTATTGAGCAATTGATAGAATTGAGCATAGTTATGAGAATATCTAGGAATGATCATGTATATAGGCGTCACTTCCGTGACAAGCAGACCGAAATGATTCTGCATCTACTACTATTACTCCACACATCGACCGCTATCCAGCATGCATATAGATTATTAAGTTCATAAGAACAGAGTAACGCTTTAAGCAAGATGACATGAGGTAGAGGGATAAGCCCATGCAATATGATATAAACCCCATCTTTTTATCCTCGATGGCAACAATACAATACGTGCCTTGCTGCCCCTGCTGTCACTGGAAAGGACACCGCAAGATTGAACCCAAAGCTAAGCACTTCTCCCATTGCAAGAAAGATCAATCTAGTGGGCCAAACCAAATTGATAATTCGAAGAGTCTTGCAAAGATAACCAATCATACATAAAGGAATTCAGAGAATATTCAAATATTGTTCATAGATAATCTTGATCATAAAGCCACAATTCATCGGATCTCGACAAACATACCATAAAATAAGATTACATCGAATAGATCTCCAAGAGAATCGAGGAGAACTTTGTATTGAGATCCAAAGAGAGAGAAGAAGCCATCTAGCTAATAACTATGGACCCGAAGGTCTGAGGTAAACTACTCACACATCATCGCAGAGGCTATGGTGTTCATGTAGAAGCCCTCCATGATCAATGCTCCCTCCGGGAGGATGCCGGAAAAGGCCCCAAGATGGGATCTCACGGGTACAGAAGGTTGTGGCGGTGGAATTAGGTTTTCATGGTGGCTTCTGGTGATTTGGGGGTACGTAGGTATATATAGGAGGAAGAAGTAGGTCGGTGGAGCCACGTGGGGCCCACGAGGGTGGATGGTGCGCCTGGGGGTAGTCGCGCCCCCTACCTCGTGGCCTCCTCGTCCGTTGCTTGACGCCCACTCCAAGTCCTCTGGATCACGTTTGTTCCAAAAATCACGTTTCCGAAGGTTTCATTCCATTTGGACTCCGTTTGATATTCTTTTTCTGTGAAACACTGAAATAGGCAAGAAAACATCAATTTGGGTTGGGCCTCCGGTTAATAGGTTAGTCCCCAAAATAATATAAAAGTGTATAAATAAGCCGATTAAACATCCAAAACAGAATATATAATAGCATGGAACAATCAAAAAATATAGATACATTGGAGATGTATCACTCCCAACAATTGAAAATAGATGACATTTTAGTGCTGCACACAAGATTAAGTGTGAGTTGGCATATGAATTAATTATGAGTGAAATGTCAATATTTCCAGCAAATGGTATCAAGAAAGTTTAAGGTGATGTTGACCACAGTGCCTATGATAAGGAAACTAGAGCACCAAGTAACTCCATATGAAGATAGATAGGATCAAGAAACTGAAAGATGCAGATGGGAATTGGGTGGACAATGCAGAAACATCTGAACAACTGGTCCCGGATTTCTTCGGGGTGATGTACACCAAAGACCCTGATGTGAACCGCAATCAGCTGCTAGCACTCTTTGAGCACAAAGTCAAGGAGTATATGAACACGTCCTTATAAAGAGAATTGGGTGATGGCGAAATACATGATGCTCTGTTCTAAACAGGCCCAGTCAAGACACCCAGCCCTTCCACCGAGATTTTCCAAAGGAAGTGAGACACACTGAGTGAAAATGTTATCAATGCAGCCAAGGAATTCTTCAGGTCAGGGATTATGCTGGCTGGGTTGGACAACACAGTTATTGCCTTTCCTAAAAGGTAATTAACCAAAAATAACTCACAGATTTCAGACCTATTAACCATGTGGTGTGGTTTACAAAGTTGTGGCCGGATGCTTAATCCATTGCATGACTCTCTCGGAGCTTAACTCTAAACCTTAAAGTGCTTCGTACACGGGCGGATGATTTGAACAATACAATCATGTCCGTTGACTAAGTGCTTTCATGCGATCCAATCCAACAGTGCAAGAAACCTGATGATAACTGCTCTACTTACAAGTTTTCGGAGCTTGGTGAGTCATGGATATGCTTTGGGATTGCAACTATGCTCAAAAAAGTGGCACATATGTATTTGAGGAAACCATACTTGCCAAAGGAGAACTACCTTCCCACTTTGGAATGGAAGTGGTTATGCTAGGATGTTGGAGTCTCTGGATCCAATGAAATGGGCTAGTATTCAGGAATATCCCACCAACAGTCCAAAATTGGAGATATACTTTAAAGAATGACTTACATCTCCTTAAAATAAAGATGATGAACACGTATTCAGAAGAATTTCAGAACTGGACAGTGCAAACATCTTGATCCAATGATGCTCATGTTTCCAAAAACTGGAGTTGGCTTAGTAGCCTTTTTTCTTTTTCAAAAAAAAATCTTAGCTTTTGATCTTTTTCTCATTCCTCTTTGTAACATACTACTATTATATTAGTCATGGATGGAGAATCTTTGTGTAATGCTCGTAATATCATTTGATACGAATAGTGCTACGCTACACAATACCTCAACCTAGCTAACATGGGTTCATGGAAATTTGTGTTGCCTCACGGCAAAGGCGTTACTAAAATGGACTTAACTATTTTTGGTATAATGATGTATTCTCGGGCATCACTAAGCAACGCCAACAAAGGCGTGAAGAGATACTCGCAACCAGGTCGGTATTTCTGTGATTCAAATTTCCACACTCCTAAACACTATTCATGTTTATGTTTTCGCGCAACACACCTTTTCGTGGCAGCATGGAAGATTTCAAAGAGTTTGTTGATGTTATCATGTGTGACGGTGGGTTGTGGGAGGAGGAGGAGGGGGTTTGTGTTTTGTTTTCACCCATTGCAACACACGGGCATTTGTGCTAGTATGAACTAAAGGTGATGACAGATGCTGAAATGAATCCTTTTTTCACTTATCTGTGGGATTGGGTGTAATTTATCGCAACTTTAGGGGAAATTCTCCGATGGATGGTAGGTGTAGATATACCTCTTTTGATCACACATATGTATACATAGTCGCAGATATACTTTGCAACAATACTTAGCTCATGCACATGAAATGGTACAACATAGAACTGCATTGCATGCTAGCTATACTCCTTAATTTGCCATGTACAATAGATACTATAAGATGTATACCTTGCATGCATGTGAAAAAAACACAAGCAGCGCCGTCCATCATTAGATACTATAATTGAGCAGTCCATGCCAAAAGCCTGCAGAGTAATTGAGCAGTACCTACCAAAAGATAGTCCTTGCCAAAAGCCAGTAGAGTAATTGTGTCGTATCTGCCAAAGGCTAGTCCCTGCCAAAAGCCACTAGAGTAAGTGATAATTACTTGCCAAAAGGCTCCTTGAGAGAGCCTCGTGAGTCAAGTTTTATAACATGCGCTCCTCTCCTATCCTCATCCACTCTGTCGTCGTCGCAACAATCACAAATCCCCCCTCACGCACTTTTCCTCAAGGTCTCCCAACACTCCTCTCGGAGTCACCGCATTGCCATTGAAGCCGCCGCACTCATGACTCAGCTCAATCCCCATCTCGCCTCCATGTACGCCACGGTAAGTCCCACCCCTCACCTGTATTGCCATCGTGTGATTGAGGGGAGGGACTTACCATGGCTTACATGGAGGTGATGTGGGTGTTGAGCTGGGCCCTGAGCGTGGCGGCCTCCATGGTTACTCACCATCAAAGAAGAGACTGGAGTGCATCAGTGCATGAATGGATCAACTACGTTTGCGTCGCTGGATGCATGCTAGGCTACCTAGCTACATGACGGTATGAGCCCTCGAACTCAACTAAATAAAATGTTCTGCAAAGATCAGAAAAAAGGCAAGTATTAATATCCATCTAAATGAAGTCAACTACACATATAAATATAGATTTCTATGCACACTGATTCTTTAGTGTAGGAGGATGATAGTTTAGCAATTGCTCAAGAAAATCCGCAAACTATGGCAACTTATTTCTACAACAACCTTTTCCATGTTGATCTTCATCCATAGTTAGTGATCCAGTACATCCCCAGAAAAGTGACAACTTATATGAATGCCTTTTTGTGTCCTCTGTTCTTAGTAGAAGAGGTGAAAAATGTTTTGTTTGTGATGAGCCCCAACAGATTGCGGACGCTAATGGTTTTACAATAGGATTTACGAAGAGCACTGGGGTCTAATTGGTGACACCATCACTAATGAGGTTCTTGGCTTTCTAACTGGTGCTCTTTATTGGAGTTCACCCACGGATCGATCACATTACATAACAAACACGCACAACAACAAAATTGTAGCCAAGGGCCCTTGTCGTGCATTTTTTCCCTCTCTTTCTTTCTTTCTTTCCTTTTTCTTCTTTTCCTCCCGGTACAATATTTCCTTACAGCCAGGCCGGCTGGTGTTTATATATACACGCAGCCACCGTATGCATGTCGTAATCGGAACCAAACCCAGCAATGTAACTAGTTTGTCCCGTAGGCATGTCATAATCTTAGCTAGATCTGGCGATCGTGAGAGGATGTGCGGTGGTGGGGAGGAGCGCGGGCTTCTGCTCCGCAGTCCAGCTTGGGGGCGTGCTTGGCAAGATGGCGCCGTCTCCGTTGTAGAGGGCTGGCTGCTGTAGGGGACAGTGGAAGACGGCAACTCCTCCTCCTCCTCTGGTCGTCCGCTGGGTTGGGAAGGAGAAGGGGATGGAAGGTGCTGTGTCGCCGGGGGGTCGGGGAGGAAGATGGCGGCGCGCGGCGGCATGGTAGGGGTGCGGCACACTAGAGGTGGAAGATGGGATTGGATCATGGGTCGTGCGGTTGAGTGAGTTTGTTTTTCTCTTTTCTGTTGCTCGTACATTTTGGGTTAATTTTCATCTGGACTGTGTGTTAGTTCCCATAAAAGCCAGGGTTGTTTCAGAATTAAGGTTATCTTTAATGTTCTCCATTATGCTCAACAGCATGTTTTCAAACTAATAAACAACAACAATAATTTAAAGATAAGAATAGCATATAAATTAATACTCCCAACAATTGAAAATAGATGACATTTTAGTGTTGCGCACAAGATTAAGTGTGAGTTGGCATAAGAATTAATTATGAGTGAAATGTCAATATTTCTAACAAACGGTACCAAGAAAGTTTCAGGTGATGTTGACCACAGTGCCTAAGAGAAGGAAACCAGAGCACCAAGTAACTCCATATGAAGATAGATAGGATCAAGAAACTGAAAGATGCAGATGGGAATTGGATGGACAATGCAGAAACATCTGAACAACTGGTCTCGACTTTCTTCAAGGTGATGTGCACCAAAGACCCTGATGTGAACCGCAATCAGCTGCTAGCACTCTTTGAGCACAAAGTCAAGGAGTATATGAACACGTCCTTATAAAGAGAATTGGGTGATGGCGAAATACATGATGCTTTGTTCTAAACAGGCCCCGTCAAGACACCCAGCCCTTCCACCGAGATTTTTCAACGGAAGTGAGACACATTGAGAGAAAATGTTATCAATGCAGCCAAGGAATTCTTCAGATCAGGGATTATTCTGGCTGGGTTGGACAACACAGTTATTGCCTTTCCTAAAAGGTAATTAACCAGAAAGAACTCACAAATATCAGACCTATTAACCATGTGGTGTGGTTTACAAAGCTGTGGCCGAATGCTTAATCCATTGCATGACTCTCTCGGAGCTTAACTCTAAACCTTAGAGTGCTTCTTTCACGGGCGGATGATTTGAACAATACCATCATGTCCGTTGACTAAGTGCTTTCATGCGATCCAATCCAATAGTGCAAGAAACCTGATGATAACTGCTCTGCTTACAAGTTTTCGGAGCTTGGTGAGTCATGGATATGCTTTGGGATTGCAACTATGCTCAAAGATGCTGGAATACTCTCATGAGATACCCAACAAAAAAGTGGCACATATGTATTTGAGGAAACCATACTTGCCAAAGCAGAACTACCTTCCCACTTTGGAATGGAAGTGGTTATGCCAGGATGTTGGAGTCTCTGCATCCAATGAAATGGGCTAGTATTCGTCGATGCTGCGTTGAAGTTTGTTTTTCCATCGGCTCCGGTGCTGCTGCGTTGGAGCTCTGCATGTGGGTCCCGGTGCTACTGCGTTGGACTCTGCTGGTGGGTCCAGTGCTGCGATGCCGTCGGCACATGCACCACACCACTAACGCAGTAACAGAGAGCTGCGAAAGATGATGCAGCAGGCCCCGGCCGCACCACCGTTGGCTGCTCGGCAATTGGTATCAGAGCTTTGGTGTATTGGCGTGATCTTCGGAAAGCACTCGAAGGATCATGTCGAACACAGGCAAGGAGATCATGATGGCAGCAGCGGGAGCACCGATGGTGATGGTGGGGATGTCGCAATTCCCCTGCCTGGATCGAGAGGACTACGCACTATGGGCGATGAACATGGAGGTCGCGATGGAGGGGGCTGAGTTCTGGGAAGCCGTTGACCCCGGCGGCGCCGAGTACGCGAAGGGCGCGATGAAGTACCGGATTGGTCGTCAGGCATTAACGGCGATCTACTCCGCAATGCCGAAGGATGTGCTACAACACCTCGTCAGAAAGAAAACGGTGAAGGAGGCATGGGAGACCATCAAGATCCTGCACCAGGGTCATGACCGTGTCAAGGAAGCACACCTTCAGTCCCTCATGAGAAGCTACGAGTGCCTGAAGATGGATGAAAGTGAGACGGTTGATCGGTTTGCCTCCCGTCTCAAGACCCTCGTCAACAGCATACGCAACTATGGTCCAACCCTAGAAGAAGTTGCGATCGTCCAACGATTTTTGCGTGCCGCGGCGACACGCTACATCCAGATCGTCACGTCGATCGAATAATGTCTCGACCTGAAACCTCTCACGGTTGAGGATCTCGTCGGAAGGTTCAAGGCCCACGACGAGAGAACTCGTCTCAGTTTCGGCGACGCGGAGCCGAGTGAGCACCTGATGTTGACAAAGGCGCAATTTATCACCCTGTCGAAAGAAAAGCAAGGCGGATTCACGAGCAGCGGCAAGAAGAAGGGGATGGGGAAGCAGCGCTCGGCGAGAAAGAACTTAGCTGACTCGTACGATGAGGCTACACCTGAACCACCGAGGAGGAAGTTTGACATCAGAAAAGTGAGGTGTTATAAGTGTGGCCTCCACAGTCACTTCAAGGCTAACTGCGAGGAAGCATCGAAGCAACATGCGCTCATGGCTGAGGAAGGAGACGATGGGGATATGATGTTGATGTGCGAGCTAGTGGACGAGGAGGATCCAGATGATCTTGGTCAGCTGGACACGGGTCCAGTGATTGCATTCGCCTCAGCAAACCCAGGCGAAGTTGTGGCGCCCGAAAACCATGACACAAGGCGTGATGGTGTGGTCATGCCAGTAATCCCGGGCGAAGTCACGGCACCAGAAGACCATGACATAAGGCGTGATGGTGTGATCACGCTAAAAGCAGGCGAAGAAGTGACGCCAGAACTCCACGACACAATGCTTGACAGTGTGATTACGTCAGCAAACTCAGCGAAGTCATGGCGCCAGAAGACCATAATACTATGCGTGATGGTGTGGTCGCGCTAGAAGACGGCGAAGACGTGTGGCCTGAAGAACACGACGCGAGGC
Source organism: Triticum aestivum (assembly GCF_018294505.1). Classification (NCBI taxonomy): domain Eukaryota; kingdom Viridiplantae; phylum Streptophyta; class Magnoliopsida; order Poales; family Poaceae; genus Triticum; species Triticum aestivum. The sequence continues at coordinate 741,800,387 of NC_057800.1, forward strand.
GTGACATGCGGCAGACTGCACTCGGACCAGAGGAGCGTGGCAGTGCAATAGCGAGTTGCATGGACGTCGTGACCCGCGACGGATCCGACGTGGCGAGTCGAGACGCCACAGGCGTTGCGTGCATTGCATCGAGCGGCAAACCAGCCAGCCCGCATGAGCACGCAGCCGAGACGAGGCAGGTCACGTACGCGGCTAGTGCGGCTGTGATCGCTGGCATGTCATGCCTAGCAGAGGGGCCAGATGATGGTAGGGCTCCAGCAAGCTTTCAACACGGGAGCCCAATATCACGTGGAGGCCTAGTAGATAGGCTAGAACGTGAGCTTGATGTCCCAGACGGAGACGGGCTAGAAATGGGTGCACTAGACGGAGGCACTAACCGTGGAGGTTTTTTCAGCAGGACAGAAGAGAGGCCGGGCCCAGCTAGCAGTGGAGCAGCTGCAGGCTTTCCGAGCGGGCCCGGATGCCCAGAAAGCGGACCTCAATTGCTAGAAACAGGAACTTTGGCAAGTTCAGAAGCAAGTGTTTCTTCACCAATAGCACATGAACGACCCGTGTTTGATCTCTCTCCAGAAACAGGGCTTTGGATAAATCCGGTGAAGATGAAAAGTAAAGGGCAACGAAGTTTGCACATCAAGGAACCGGAAAATTTTAAAGATGCAAATATGGAGGAGTGTTGGCGTCGTGCTATGGATGAAGAGTTGGGGTTGATCCGAGATAACGATACATGGGAACTCATGGATCTTCCCAACGGACATAATGCCATGGAGCTCAAGTAGATGTACAAAGTCAAGAAGGATGCCAAAGAGAACTTGGTGAAGCATAAAGCAAGGCTCGTGGCTAAACCACACGTGCAAGAGCAAGGTGTGGACTTCAAAGAAGTGTTCGCTCCAGTTGCGAAGATAGACTCGGTGAGGCTACTTATAGCTCTCGCGGCTCAAAAATCTTGGAGGCTACATCACATGGATGTGAACTCCGCATTATTGAATGGGGAGTTAGAAGAAGAATTGTATGTCAAGTAACCACCAGGGTACATCAAAGAAGGAGAAGAACACAAGCTATTGAAGCTACACAAGGCGTTGTACAGGCTACGACAAGCTCCTAGGGCATGGAACATCAAACTTGACCGTACATTGATTTCTCTTGGATTTGAGAAAGCCCCACTAGAGCATACGATGTATAAGCGAGGTAAATGCAAGGATCGTCTGTTAGTGGGCATCTATGTGGATGATCTGTTGATAACTGGAGCAGACGAAGAGGTGATTGCAAACTTTAAGCTACTAATGAAGGAGCTATTCAAGATGGCTGATCTAGGGCTCTTGAGTTACTACCTTGGGATCGAGGTACAACAAAAGCCGAAAAACGATCACAATATGTCAGGAGGCATATGCAAAGAAGGTACTTGAAAGTTGTGGCATGAAAGATTGCAATCCAAGTCATGTTCCGATGAAGCCTTGTCTCATACTAAGCAAGAAGAGTGAAGCACACGTGGTTGATGCAATGGAGTATAAAAGTGTGGTCCGAAAGTTGAGGTATCTCACGAATACAAGACCGGACTTGGCCTATTCTGTTGGCATAGTGAGTCGCTTCATGGAAGCACCCACGATGGAACATTGGGCAGCTGTGGAAAATATACTCAGATACATCAAAGGGACAACAAACTTCGGTTGTGTCTATTTGAGAGAGAAGAAGGAGATGGTGGAGCTACTTGGCTATAGTGATAGCGACATGGCAGGAGATGTGGACGACCATAAAAGTAACTCGGGCGTGGCATATTTCTTGGGAGGAAGCATAGTGAGTTGGCTATCATAAAAGCAGAAGGTGGTTGCATTATCATCCCGTGAAGCGGACTATATTGCAGCTGCAACCGCGGTGTGTCAAGGCGTTTGCCTAGGAAGGCTACTCGGTGACCTCACAAGTAAGGAACCGAAACAAGTGGTGTTGAACGTTGATGACGAGTCTACAATCTTTTTATGGAAGAATCCAGTGCGTCATGATAGATGCAAGCACGCCGATACAAGATATCGTTACATAAGGGAGTGCGTGAAAGAAAGCAAGATTGACTTCAACTACATTTGCACCAATGATCAGCTTGCAGGTATCCTAACCAGGTCTTTGGGACGACGGAAGTTCGTGAAGATGCGGCGAAGGATTAGCGTCCAAGCTGTGAAGTGAGGACATCGTGCTTAGGTGGGTGATTGTTGAACATAATCACGATTAGGTAGCTTGTCTGGTACGGACTCTTTAGCCTTAGCCGAGTCGGTCATGTACTAGTAGAATATATGTTCTATATATACTGTACGTGGCTCCCCCTGTAATCTTAACTCAGATCAAAGCAATACAAAGCATAGGTGCGATACGCACCTATTAGCCATCAAATATCTTGTGTTTCGCCGAGTTGTGCTAGTCTAGATCGATTAAGTATCCAGCCGTTGCTACGTACTAAGCTAGCAACATCCATCAGCTAGTTTTGTACGTGCACGTTGCCTCAGGAAGAATTGATCAAGCGTGGTTTCGTACGTACGTGTTCGGTCGACGGAAAGTAGAGTACTTGTCAAGGAGCCAACATACAACGTTTGATCGGGCCTGTGCCAACAGCGCCTATGCTACAAGCCTGCGCCAGTGTCCATGCTGGAAGATGAGGCACTAGCCAGTAGCCACAACACGCGAGGCGGGGGCTCCACTGCTGAAAGGGGTTGGCAACTGGTGCTCAGGAGGCATCGCATCGGTGCTGGAAACGGGGAGGAGGACGCGCGGGTGCAAAGTTGAAAGTTGTCGCCGTTGTCATCGGTGGTGCAAGCAGACAAGCGTCGCCATTGTGGACATCGTCGGTGGTGTAAAGCATGCCGCGGGTGCTGCAATGGAGCGTCGTCGGCTCTCTGACGACATCATACTGCGACAGACGTGCTGCTGCAATGGAGCATTGCCGGCTCTGCAACGACTTCGTGTTGTGACGGTGACCGCGACGGGGCGGCCGATGGCACTGCAACTCGGGTCAAGTTTGCGCGGCTGCTCGCCAGTCACTTGATGCTGCGTTGCAGCATGCTCGTCGAGCTCACCGGCGCTTTGCTACGAGCTTGCCAGGTGCGGCTGACGAAGTTACGTCGAAGCTGTGTTGCAGCATGCTTGGTTTCGTCGAGCTCGTCGGCGCTTTGCTACGAGCTTGCCAGGTTCAGTTGCTTGCCGGAGTTATGTCGAAATGTCTAGTTCGCTTTCACTATTTGAGCCGACCGGCAGCCCTGCTGCTGCAAGCATGTGCTACAAACGGCGAGCTGATGCCCTCACCGGAGCTATATGCGAGCGTGGGGAGGGGATCGTGGTCGTTTCTTTTGCAACTAAACGTTAGTTGTGGAGGCTCAGCGGGAAACATGGGCAGTCGTGGATCAAGCGAGATGCAGAGGTCAATCTGACGACAGGCGAGGCAGCTTACGTTTGTATGTTATCATCCGGTAGATTTGTAGCACTGGCCGAAAACTAATCTATCATATGTTTTCTAAAGAATCACGATACCAAGAAGTGTAGTCCACAACACAGAAGCTCCCACGATAGGAGTTGATGGATAAGGTACCTACAAGTTGCCTTGTCCGAGTATAAGAACTAGGATTTAGAAAGAGACTATCAGTCAACCTGTATCTGGATCGGACGAGAACCCAATCCGACTCCAATCGAGTATGTACAGACATATACTCTTGTACTACGAACGACACTCGATTATATATACCGAGCCGGCCGGCTGGCCGTAAGCAATACAGGGTCGACCAGCCGAGCGTGCGCACCACCATGGCAGTAGTCTCGGACGACATGGTCCTGGAGATCCTCGCCCGTGTCGAAGACGTGGCCACCCTTGTTGTTGCGGCGCCCTTCTCCCTCCCTCACCGGAGCACTACCCCCCTCTCTCTCTCTCTGCACTCGAGGAAGAAGAGGACTGGAGGAAGAAGGACACAGGGACACAAGAGTATTCCGGCGCACGTACGCCACCCGCCGTACCAACGGCGTTGTCATTTTCTCCTGAGCACGTACTCACCACACCAGACTACAACATGCGGGGTCAATACTTATACACGGGCGCACACCGACTTTGCTACAGCTACTGGCAGTTTTCACCGAAAGTTGTTACGGAGATGAGGTGGAGACTTAGGATTTACCACGATTTGGATCCCACAGCTTAATTCACGGGTTGAGCATCAATGAGATTACGACACCCCATCCCGTAACTACCATCCGTAGGCTGGTTTCCCTAAGTCTAGCATTTTTGGGCGCACACACACGCACTAAGCTAGCTGACCTGATCCATCTAACAAACTCATGCATGCATGCAGCTGGACGCAGCTAGCGCCCACCCAACGCCCGCCCGCCGAGCTCCACGCGCGCGTACACGATCTCCTCGAGACTCGGCGCGAGCCACTGCACTTCCGCTGCTTTCGCCCAGCCCTGACGCCCACTGTGCCACGCCCCGCGCTCCTCAGCTCCTGCGCCCGCCGCGCACGCACGCCAACAGAACGCAACTGGTTCCAGCGCCCGGCACGCGTCCGTCTTAGCAACCCACACACACCAGGTCATGTACGCACGTGACCCAGGCTCACATGGGCCGAGCCCGACGCGTTCACCGCGCGCACGCATGCGCACCACGTCCCGGGCTCGCCACGGCTTATTCCCAACAACCCTCTTCCGCTGTGCGACGGTTTGCAAGAGGTGGTGCCGCCTCGTCGTCACCAACCCCTCTTTCCTCCGCCGTTGCCATGCGTGCCGCTCGTGCCCCTTCGCCGGCTTCTTTACTCAGCAACCGTGCCGTGATGGGGTCCCAACGCCGTGCCTCATCGCCGCTACCGGTGTTGGGTCCTCATCGCCGCTTCCTCAGCTCCTTCATCCCCGACTTCAGCGATGCCTGTATCTTCGTCCACGCGGTGCCGCTCATCTCCCGCCACGGTGTCCTCCTCCTCCGCCTTCAGACGAGCACGAGTGGTGTCCTCATGGCCGTGTACGACCCACTCACTGGCACTTTCCATGAGCTCCCGTGGCTAGACCATTATTGGGACTTCGAAGACAACCACGGCGTGAGTGGATATGCCTTACTTGCCGCAGCCGACTGTTCAAGCTCCAAGGACGACCAAGATGCCCAGCCCCAGCAGCAGCGGCCGCCTTTCTTCAAGGTGCTAATCCTTACTGTCCAAAAGGGCCCAATGCAGTACAATCTCCACACGTGTTCGTCAACCGAGTCGGGATGGAACACGTGCTATGGTGTCATGGAGAACGAGGACGGTGGCATCAGTGCAACCCTTAGGCAGCACAACGCCATTGTGTGCGGTGGTGCAGCATACTGGCTCTTACGGGGCAAGTCTGAAATCTACACTCCTGCTGTCAGCACTGAGACTGGCCACGTGTCTGTTACTGAACTAATGGGCATGCAACTCCATGACCTCCGGCAGTTGGCAGTTGACATATGATGAACCGTACCTTACTGCCGATGATGGGAGGCTCATGGTGCTCAGCCTGCAAAAGGACGGTCGCCGACTAGAGATCTGGTCATCATACGACAAGGGGAGGTCGTTCCATGCTTTGATTCTTAGGTTAAAACAACCTGATCAGATGATGAAGAAGCCTAATCCGGTATACACGTGCTTGGGAGAGAAGAGCGGCATGATGCTCGTCAAGGACAATGACCGGCATGTCTACATCGTCCATCTCGAGACAGGGGTGATGCAGGAGGTGGTGGATTGGCCACGCAGTCGCGGTCTTAGCCGTAGAAAAACCGTGCCTTTGAGATGGATAGGCCCGCTTTCATGGTTTCCCGCCTTGGTGTAGCAGATACAACGTGAAATTTCCATGCACTATTAGGTTGATCGAGATCAGTAGTTGCTCATGTTAGTCCTGACATAAAACAAATTGCATGGTTGTTAATCATTTATTTAATGATTTAAGTATTACTAGGAAACATGCCCATGCGTTGGAGATTTTTTTTTGTCATACACACATAGTCGAGTAAGCAAGGCTCATTATCCTCCTTTCCTTCCTCTATTTCAACATGGTGCCCCACCTATCACAGGTTACCCTCAGTTCCATCCTCGCTGGCAGTGACCGTGGTGTCCACCTGATCGTAGTGTGTCTGAACATATCCCCACATGACTCCTTAGGGTATGGTCAAGTCAAATAAATTTTAGCACCCAATCATGACAAGAAAAGGAGGCACATTGCAACTGCGGTTGGATGAGAGGGGAATCTAGCAGTCGAGGGGAGGGGGCGCTTAGCTACGTTGCCAACTATACCTCCACGATGGGCGTCGAAGCTTCTAGACCGTCCGCGTCGGCCCCCTCATGTGCCCGAGAAGTGCACCTCGCCCTTGTCCTCTTGCTGAAACATAAACCCCCCCTTTCCTTCCAATCTCCTCAGAAAAGGTTCACCACTTCAACAAAACTGAAAATATTCAAAAGTATCGATAGTCATTCTTAAAAAAATCATTCTCAACAATAAAAGTTTACATCGTTTCATATATCTACCTCTCTAATTACAATATTAATAGGAGAAATATGTCTTCCCTTGTTTTTAGTAGTTCATACCTTTTTCGCACTTATTTATTCTATATTGATTGAATCCGAATATAAGCATCAAAATGGTTTTAAAAAATTAGTAAGTCCTAATTTATTAGTATAAAATATGTTGTTGTTGTTATTTGAGCATTAAAATTGTTTTGAAGCCAAATATGGACATGCATAATTTCTCTCGATAGACAGCCAAATAAGAGTAACACTACAATCACATATTCGGCCTTCCAACACCCGTCACACACCTACGAACAGTTTTTGTTGACATCAAACGGGGTCAAAGGAGTACACCGTTCAAAAATAAAGCCATTGCTTTTGCGCACCAGAGAAGGCAACAACTTAGGATTGGGAAGAAGCTGCACATTTCTGGCATCATAGCCGAGTAAAGGGCAAACTTGCGTGGCTGCTGTCGGCGAGACACACAAAGAGTGCAATCTAAGCATATGTATTTTGGTATAAAAGTTATCAAGAGCTATTTTGTGACCTGTGTGTCTCGCTGACAGTAGGGTTACGATCTGTTTCATAGAATTTTATGACCTTATCAGGTCCTGATCCTACCAAAACAGCGATACGGCTTTGAACCCTACCAGAACTAGCCATGAAGTGGCTTACATTATTTTGATTGCGACACACATGAGTATTATTAGCATTTGGTTCATCTAGTTTCCGTTTAATCTGCCGGATCAAGAAAGAGTTTCCCAGATCAAGAAAAACGGAAGCAGTGGTTAGGTCCCTTTGTGATTGCCGAATATTACTATTTAGGCATATGAAAAGTGGACGAAAGAACATGAAAAGCATCCAGTTCTTTACTTCTTTTTGAGAAATGGAAAGATGATAGATTGAGAATCATATGCGGAGGAAAGGAGCAATGGTCGATAGCTTTTTCTTGCTAGAAAACATGTATAATATTTGAAGCATCTATAGGACAGAGCACAGTTTTAAATTCCTGTGCACCATTGGGAAAAAGTAATTCCTTCAAATCAGTTCAATAGGAAATAAAATACACGCCCTTTCGGAATAAAGAAAATCAAGTTAATATTTCCAATTGTTTGATGGATGCATGGACTAAATATAGTAACAATTTTGCAGCTCAGAGGAACTGTGGACAAGGATGAAATTTAACTATAGTGAAGACTGGACTTTCAGCTCCCGGGTGCAGGGGCACCCTAATGAACAGTAAATGAAAAACAATATGAAAAAAAATAGAAAAATTCTGAAACTTTGGGGGATCAAATATGATCAAACATTCGATGTTCATGCAAAGTTTTAGCATCAAAAAACATTCATGGAGCCTTCACAAAAAAATCAGTGTTCAAAGTTATGTGTAGTTTTGAGCAGTAATTTCTGCTCGAGTGTTATTTCTGGCTTAAAATTTGCAAGAACATCAAAATTTTGATCATATTTGATCCCCCAAAATTTCAGATTTTTTTAATCTTTTTTTCATATTGTTTTCAAGTTATACAGGATATTGAAATCAGCACAGTTATAGAAGCCAGATAACCTTATTGGCACTTTTTCTGCTAATCAGAATTAACCAAAAGTGTAGAATATACAAGTCTCGTAACTGTTCCATGCCAGAATATGAATGAAGATAGTGCTTATCTTTTATCAGCGGTAGGGGAAAACAACCCAACGCTCCCAACTAAAAAGAAGAGAAGAAACTGCAGAAGGAACTAATCTTAGGTCCAATATAAGTTAGAACCTTGCCAAATAACTTCGAAGATAAACATGGATCCATTCAGTGCCTAACAATTTTGAATGAAGAATGCTAAGATGAAAGATTCGCTCAAAATTGTCAAAAGTGAGAATATGATACCCACTTGCCGCTTAAGAATAAGCATCCTCATTGGCCTATAAAAGAGGACAAGAAAACATCACACTTGCTGCAAACCAATTCCTACCCTTCCAGCATTTCCTCGTAGCTCTTAAGCAAGGAGCCATAGACCAATGTCTCATACTTGTATGCTTTACTTCGAAGCCCACCAACACCATGCCAAATTTCAGGACAACCATGCCAGTGTTATGAGGAAAGAAGAAGCAGCAGTAGGAGCAAAGCATGTTGAAGCCAACAAAAAACAAGTCAAATTTCAGGACAGCCATGCCAATGATATCAAGATAGATGATGTGAGTAAGGATGTGGATACAGTGGCTTTGGACTTCATCAACCGTAAGCACACGTCCTGGGCACTCCAGAAGAGCACAACCATGTATCCAGCTTCCTAAGTGCACCAGGGTTGCTTAGTCATGGTACTATCTGCTCATGCTTTGTCCAGTATGAAAGTTAGAATAAGAGGTGATGCTTGGAGGTAACCTAAATATTCCGAAGTAGTGGTACTATCTACTATGGTGTTGTTACTTGCAATATCAATAGAAGTGAAGTGAATATGTTGTACTGTTATTGGCAATACCGATGCATAGCATTCTTATATATGAATGTCAGGTTATTACAATGATGCCGTTCAATTTGTCAAGGGATACACATTCTGTGGCATAGTGGTCTTTCATTGACCATGAATTTAAGTGGGGCAAACGATAGACTCCCATGACGGAGAATTTGTCACAAACTTCCCCTATGATGGAAACACTGATGCCAACCTACACTGTCTTGCCTTAAAAAATTCAACAATATCCCTTACAATTCCACCACAGTACTGCTCCCTCCGTTTCTAAATATAAGCCCTTTTCGATATTTCCATAGGAACTACATACGGATGTATATAGGCGTACTTTAGAGTGTACACTCATTTTACTCCATATCTAGTCCATATTGAAATCTCTGGAGGCCTATTTTTAGGAATGGTGGGAGTAGATTATAGCAGCTTATAACATATAAAAATATTATGCTGATAGGATAAATTTGACAAGAAGGCTGCAGTAAAAAATGAGACCTTTTACAGTACATCAGATCAATATTGGCCGTTTATTTTTGTGTTTGGACGGCTCAGATTTGAAAATACTACTGCAGATTTTCGGTAGTATATTTTGTGATCAGGGGCAGTTTCGGTACTGTTAGCAAAAACGTGGGCTGGCTCCCTAAAAAAACGAGTGACCGGCATTGCGGAATTTCGACTATCCATTCACCATCACCACCATACGCACCCCCGCGGCCCATCCTCTTAATGGACACAGCGGATACCTCGAAAAAGAAATACGACCACTAGTGGCGCTAGGGCGAGAGGACGACGGCAGCCTCTAGTCGCCGTGACAGCTCTCCACACAGTCTATGCGAACGCTAGGGCTTCGCGCTCCGCCGTAGGCCGTATGAGCCGGCACTGCGGCATCGGCCCCCTCCTATCCTAGGCGGCAGCTATCGTCGGCGAGAACACTGCGACAAGAAGGAATTAATTCACGCAATAACAGCATTATAGATTAGTTGCCTCCTGCATGCAGCGTCAAAGCGAACCTCCGGCGTTCTAGTAGTTTGGATATGCAGTGACCATGGCATGCACTGCCATGAGCATGCATCGCCGCACTAAAGAGAAGAATTAGTTGAGAGATGAAAGAGGGCTCATTTGAAAAGGAGGACATTGCTTGCGCTAAGAGCATCTTCAATAGGCGCCGAACGCGCCGCGCGCAAAAACAGCTTATAGCGCACGCCCATCGCCTGGTTTGGCGCGGCGTGCAGTGCTGGCTCCAACAGCCGCGCTAAAATGCAGCGCGCGCGCCGTTCCAGCAGTGCGCAAAAATGCAGCGCACGCGACACTCGCACAAACAACATATGCATTCGAAAACAGAAGCAAAAAGATCAAAACAAACAAAAATAAATAGTTCAACTTCATTTATTACAACTCAAACAAACAGTTTATCGTTCAATACAACAAATAGTGCAATTAAACACAACAAATAGTTCAACAATACAATAATGAACGCACAAATCATGATGCTCTTTGTCGTCCATTCCATGCCCACCACTCCTCAATGAGATCCTTCTGAAGATCATTATGCGTTGCGGGACGTCGAATGGCATGATAGGAGGCAACAAAACGGGCCACCCTTTCAGCCCTCCGTCGCACTCGCACGGGATATCCCAAGAGCTCATACTGAGAGTAGTCTACATCTTGGCCACGCTCATTCTCGATGGTCATATCGTGCATGATCACACAAGCATGCATTATGTACCAAAACATCTTCTGATCCCAAAATCTAGCCGGTCCTCTCACAATAACAAATTGGGCTTGCAAAATCCCAAAAGCTCTCTCCACATCTTTTCTAGCCGCCGCCTGAGCATTGTGGAAATCAAGTTCTTTCTTACCTTCTGGCTTTTTCAACGACTTGACAAAGGTTTGCCACTTTGGATAGATGCCATCCGCTAGATAATAGCCATAGTTGTATGTACGGCCATTTGCTACAAACTGCACCGGTGGCAACTCCCCCTTTGCAATCTTACTCATCAGTGGTGACCGGTTGACAACATTGATGTCATTCACAGATCCAGGCATTCCAAAGAATGCATGCCAAATTCAGGTCTCTTGATCGGCCACCGCTTCAAGGATTATAGTGGAACCCTTTTTTTGGTCGTGGAATTGCCCATGACATGCCTTTGGACAATTCTTCCAACTCCAATGCATGCAATCTATTGAGCCAAGCATGCCAGGAAAGCCGCGAGCTTTGTTCATCGCCAAAAGCCTTGCGACGTCTTCAGCGTTGGGAGATCTCAAATACTCCTCGCCAAACACTTGCACAATTCCGATTGCGAAGCTCTTGACACACATGATGGCTTGGCTCTCACCCATAGCCAAGTGATCATCAACTAGATCAGCCGGTATACCGTATGCCAACATACGCAAAGTGGTTGTCACCTTCTGAAAGGTGCTATGCCCGAGCTCTTCGGCGGCATTCCTCCTTTGCTGAAAAAAGCGGTCATGGCTCGCTAGTTTCTCTGCAATGCGCCTGAACAACTCGGTGCTCATCCTAAACCGGCGACGAAAATACGACTCGGGGTATGTGAGATTCTCCGCAAAATAATGCCTGATCAATCTGTTGTGGGCATCGATCCTATCCCTCCAAATTTTCTGCCGACCCATAACCGAACCACCGTGCTTCGGTTTTTTATTAATATGCATAGCTAGGATCATTGCAAGATCCTCCTCCTCTTCCATATCAAATTCTTCTTCGGAAGAATCATACGACGAGCTCATCTACAATGTTGAATACTATGCTATAAATAAAAAACTACAATCAACATGCACGAAAATCGTGGCTTTTGAGCAATACATACCTTCTAGGTGTTTTGTCGAACACCTTGCGGGCGCCGAGCGGCAGCGAGCGCGCGGGCGCTGTTCGTCGGAGGACCAGCTAGCGCCCGCGGGACTAGAGGGGGGGGGGGCAGAGAAAGCGCGCGCGGGCGGGGATAGGCCGGGGAAGCGCCGGAACGGTCGCCGGGTGGCGCGGTCGGCGGCGGCTGGATGAGGGGATGGGACGTGCGAGCGAGCGCGCGAGAGTCCAGCGCGCGGGAGCGGGCGCAGCAAATAAGCGGCGCATGATTGAGTTTCGGCCCGCGCGCTGGACTACGTATGCCACGCGCGCTGTTTTCGCGCGCCCGCTGGAGCAACTATTCCAGTTACGCGCGCGCTAAAACGGGAAATTTTGCGGCACGGCGCTAGTTTGGCGCGCCTGTTGGAGATGCTCTAATGAGAGACGACGTGCCGAGGAACAGATCTCGAGCGCCGTCCGAAGATCATGCGACGGTGGGCCACCAGCCGGCGCGGAGTAGCTGCATTATCTAAGATCTTGGGCAGTAGGCCAGGAGATGGAGTGGCCGCCCCTGTGCGACTAAGGAGACGGCCGTCGGGCTGCTGGTGTGTCGCCAGCAGAATGACGAACTGCCTGAGAATGAGGGACAAACCTATGAACTAAGATGAGGCACAAGTTTTCTTTTCACATGTCTGATTGCCTACGTTATTAATCATTACAATCACTCATAGTATTATTAATCATTACAATTAACATTAAGAAAAGATAAATCTACCTAACATCCAATTACCAAAATGTCCTAGGGAGAAAAAAACATTGAGTAGTACGATATACCGTAAAAAGTCTCTAAAAATAGGCTACAGTAGAAGCACCTCTAGGGTACCTGTCAGTTCTCATGAACACAACGGTAAGTGTAGACAAAGGAGGTTTCCAGCCCTTTTTTTATTTCTCTGAATAAAATAAAGGTTGCGACGGTTATCTAGGAGAATACTGATCTTGACTACTACCTTGATTTTAGCAAGACTCATTCAGTATCAGCAATAGTGCGAAGAACTTGGCAACATAGGAACTAAGTGATCAACTACAGCAATTAGAAACTAACCAGCACTATCACTTATATGAATACAGAAGTTTTTCGTTAAAAAGTAATGTTAGTTATTGTATGTCATGTTCCAATAATTCTTATTCAGTATAGCCAGACCTACAATAGAACTTTGCGTTAACACCCTAGTATGACTACTCAATGGCCATCATATATATTAGTACTCATATTAGTTCTATTGTAAGTCAAACTTTTAAATTTTGACCTAGTTTATATGGAAATATTAAACATGTATAATAAATACAGAAACATATTTCACATAATGTATGGTCAAAATTTGATTGTTTAGAAGTTGATGCTTCTCTATATGCCACCTATTTTAAAAAGTAGGGAGTACTATTCTTTGCTGGCAGAGAGAAAGATCTTTGGATGCTCAGGCTCCTGCGTGCATGCGTGTCAGCATCCTGCCTTTACACAAAGGCTCTTGTAATAATACGCACATATAAGACATATACACAAATAGTCCACACCTAACCTTCTCCTAAGATACAGCAGCAGCAGCCATGCCTTTTCTCGGTACTTCTATACTTCTTTCTCATGACATAGCCATTGCACTAATCACCACAATCACCTAACGCTGTCGTTGTCTACACGAAGCATCTAGCCTTTGTTATCATCCCCAACGTATCAGATCTTCCCTGGCCGAATGCTCACGCCGGCAAATCTCTAGTTTAATGTACATCCACTGCTGCAATCCTACGTCGCACTCGGTGATGCTTTCTACTAATACGCACACCCATATATTCATCTGAATGTCGCCAATCTCCTAGACATCACCCCTTTTCCTGATGTTGTTGTTGTTGTTGTTGGTTGTGTTACCATGATCCGTGCCATCCGTGGACCCGAACCGGATGTTGCCAATTTCAGCATCACCTTGCGCGCTCATCGGAATATCGTCTCAACGTGAACACTTCATGTCACCTTGTTATGTTGGGAAATGCAGTGGAAAACAAAAAGGTTTGCCCCACTATCATGATCCCAGGAACACTATGAAGATACATTAGAGGTTTAGATCATATCATTACCAACTTCGCGTTGCTATGGACGAAGAGTTGGTGTAGATCATTGATGAAGTCACTCAAACCGTTCAAGAATGATTCCTCAAACCAAAGACCGAAAGAACAACCTTTCTACGGATTGCACACGTCCGGGCTTTACGATCCGGCATAGTTACGCCGTTGAAAGCTTTGTCGTTGCCGGAGAATTAGAGGGAGAAGAAGAGAATCACACGGTGTTTTCTCTATTATGAGGATAAGAGAGAATTAGATCTAACTCATAACTATATCTAGAGAACTAGAGGAGGCTCCAAAACTTGTGTGTCCCAAAGGCCAAAATCCTCTAGTAGATATAGGTTGAGGTGAGTGTGAGGGGCGCCACCAAGGGATGGAGGAATACTCCCCTTGCGTCGTGCCTATGAGGAGAAGGAGTCCACCTCCCACTCCTATTCACCCCCTTCTTGGCCTCCTACAAGGCTAAAAGGGGGCACGCCACATGTTGCTGGGCCTGATGGCACAAGAACTCTCTACTACGAAGCCTTTTAGTGTTTTTTAGCTTGTAGATATTAAATTAATTCTAGAAGACTCATAATGAATATTATAACCTTTTATCATTTATTTAATGTCTCCAGAAATATTTTCCACCTATATATCATTTCCCGGTATTACCCTAAACTCTTCCAGTAACCCCGAAACGCTTCTAGTTTCTTTCAAAGCTATTTCTTTATTCCCAAAACTATTCCAAGAATATTTTCTTATATTTCTCACTCCACTAAGTCTCAGCATATCGTAATTCCCTTAAGTGTTTGACCAGGTAGGTTCAGTCAACTATATACATGAACGAAACCCCTTTCGTTCAATGATCAATAGCGGAACCGTAGACATCCATATTTACCCCTATGATTACACGAATAATATTTGAATGAACCTTTGGTTATAATATTCTATTCCCTTTGCTTCATGACATGTTACAAAACCCAAGGTGAGATATATCGGTATCCCCTTCATTCTCATGCTCATTATACCGGTCTCCTCATTATCGGTTTTGTTCTTCTTTCTCGTTAACATGTTTCGGCATCCCCATTACCTAGTCATGTGTGTCTGGCCAGATGATGATGGATGTCGTCACACCAAGAGGGACCTAAAAATATCTTTCCATCGTCAGAGGAGCGAAGCTAACTCTTAAGATATCTAGTTCCTTTTCACACATTCCGATAAATTTGTAAGTTGTTGTTATGATCACCATGTAACAGATGATGTTCGAGAAACTCCAAGGTGTATCATCTAGTATGAAGTGACTCGATACTCTCATGATCTAAGGATCTAAAGCATACATTAACTCTCCATGCTATAACTATAGACTTGTGATGATAAGAACCCAAATTATGACAAACAAGTTGGGTCAATTCAATATGGTAGTTCTACTAACATCACATTCTCAATGTTGTTTGGCATCCTTGTTACACATAATCAAAAGCCCACGATCAGGAAAACGTAATCATCACACAACACATGAGCTGTCCCTATAGGCTAGACTAGGAATTAGGTTTTACCGTTTATCATTCTACACATGCTCGTGAGTTTTCCTTTGAATCACATATTCAAGAACCATAGCAATTATATCATAGAATATAAACTCTTAATTGTAAAGATGGAAATATATAATAGAAATATAATTGCCTCTAGGGCATATTCCGGACATGTTAGCTTTCCATTTAGGAGTTAGATCATGTATTATAAGCAACTTTAGAGAAAAAGGACTACAAAGCGAATGCTCTTAGAAAATTAGACATCAAATTTATTATTCATTGAATTACATTTTAAAAGTCCTTAACTCATTCTCGCATTTGTTAAAAGAATCTTTATGTCTACCATATTTCTAAAGAAAAATCCTCGAGCCTTGCAGAATGTGTTGTTTTACTAGAAGGGTGTCTTTGTGCCAGGACATTTTTCACCCTGTTGCATCGCACGGGCATGTTTTCTATGTGTGTTTATGTCTCTGTGTGTGCAATGCTATTCTAAGCATCAATGTAGAATAGCTTATTCTACACCCCGAGTAACGCTATATACAAAATTGAGTAAAACCCTGTACAAAATTTAGTGATTCGGAAATATATTTATACTATTCAAGTTAGTAATTTATTATTTAAAAATACAATATACTGTGTGTAATGTGTTACTATATTTTGATATAGCTTTACTAGGTGTGTAAAATATGTTATTCTAGAATCACGCTTTGTTTGTTGTTATTATATGCATACGAGCTATTCTGTTACTCGAGTCGAACTACCCATTTTCAGTCATGGAACTGTATCTGCCTATTCGGATTTTTCATTGATTTTTTTTATTTTCATCATAACAGGGCATGTAATATACCGTTGGAACTCTAAGCAGCGTGAATACAACTCATCTTGTATATTTTTGCAAAATCATCATGGTTTAAGAGCAGTTTGTAAAAAAAGCTATAACACAAATGGTATTTTGGATTCTATTTTAAAGGTATTTGTTGGAATTGAGCAAATGAGATGGCGTTGGAAAGTTGCTACAAATCTACTAGTTTTATCTATAGAAAGTTTTTTCAAATTCCACACAATTTGAGAGCAATTTGGAAAACGGTGAAAATCTACTAGAAACGCATTTTTCAGTTTTTGGGCAAACAGTTTCTTAGATTGACGCAAATGGTATGCTATTAAAAAGTTGTGGAAATGCGAAAAGGTTCATAGAGAATATTTTCCCTAATTTCTTATTTTTTAAATTCAAATTTTAATCCATTGAAAGTTATTTTTAATTTGATGTTTTTAACGTTTTGGAATGGGACAGCTAATATACCATTCGAAACGTATTGAAAATGCGAAACTTTTTCATGTCAGAATAGAGTAATTTGAAATACGGTGTGAGTGCTCGTGTTGTTTTCCCATCCCAAAAATAGAGTATTCGAACTAAACTCTCTGCGCGGTTGAACTGAGCGTGTTTGATAGTTCGAATTTCTCTAATTTTTGGTAGTATATTCCTCATAATTTTTTCAAGTTTGGTTGAAATTGAGCAAACATTATATCGTTGAAAAGCTGTTGAAAAGGCAAAGCTTTTTCATATTGGACATTTTTTCAAATTCATCATTGCTTAATATCTGGTTTGAATTCGGTGAAAACAACATGAGTTTTTTTTACACAGCCGAAATGAACAGTGGAGTTATATGACCAGATATTTTTAACTGAATTGGGGTTGAGCTCAACTTATGGAAATGAAACAAATGGTTTTAATTTCAAGAAAAAATTTCACCCGAACTCACTTTGTCATCGTCAACATACTTGCATGGTTTATATATTAGAAGTGACTAGACTTTTTTCAAAATAAATATTTTTGTGTTTTTTGTTTTCTTTTCCTTTTTCTCATTTCATCCAAACTTAATGGGTTACTCTAGATGAAGTATGACATTTTTTGAGATATCGTTTTCTTCTTTCGGACTAACTAGTGGTTTCATGTGTGAACTTTTCAGGCTTTTTCGCATTGTGAATTCCATGTCTCTTGGTGGAATTCCACAAGGCCCTTTTTCAAACAATTATCGACCTACTTAGTATTAAGTGTTCGTACTTATAGGATTCAGAAACATTAACTTCACTTTGATTTGATGTTATTTTTTTGAAATTGCAGCATTTCCATTTTCTAACCTTGAACTTCTGTAATTATTCAGAAAATGCTAAACCTTTTCATATAGAAACTTTTTGAACTTACACAAGTGCCAAACACCACCATTTCCCATATTGCATTGAGCTTCATCTGGATAGTCCACTCATGCCTTGTTACAACCTCACACGCACATAATTTTCAGGCAACCAAAGTAACCCTCCATTAATATCTATCTTGTGAAATTTTTTGAATATGTGGAAAGATGGAATAGTTCGTAAACGATCCCTTCCTACAGACCAGCCCCATTTCTCATCTCTGGCGACATTTACTTGCATGCTACTAACAGCGTAGAAAATGTTATTTGTGTCGGGCATAGTAGACAACATGAAAATTCCACCATTTGGGCCTTAATATCCTTAGAGCAAAGAGAGACCCCGCTGTCATATTTGGATACCAAGGCATCTACCTTATGGCGGAACATCAGCATTGCTGCAGCTTTGACGCACATCGTCCAGCCACTTCAGCTGCACGGGGTAGACAAAAGATTATATTTAGAAACATGTCTTAATTTCCCCATGCAGATAGGTGCAAGCAGCGTCGGATGTGGGTACACTGGTCAATGAACTTATGGTCTCTCGAGATCTGAACTGATTGTGTTACAAGAACACGCATAAAATCCAACTAGTTGATGTAATTAAGTACATGTTAAGAAGATAATCAAGTTCATGTATATTATATTGGAGAAGTTCAAGAAGAAACTTTTAAAAAGTTTTGTACTATTTTTTCTATAACCACTATAGTTATCTTTGCCAACCATGTATATTACATGGTTAAGATATTTGAACTAAACTCAAATAATAATTTGAAGTAAACTCAAATAATAAGCAAAACTGAGCATGTCACTGAAATAATAATTGACAGATGTGTAGTTTAGTAGAGCAATTTTCATGAGTTGATTGATGTCTACTATGCAACTTTATTCTTGTAGACTTGTGTTGGGCCCCCAAGAGCAAAGTTTTGTAGGACAGTAGCAATTTTCCCTCAAGTAGATGAGCTAAGGTTTATCAATCCGTGGGAGGCTTAGGATGAAGATGGTCTCTCTCAAACAACCCTGCAACCAAATAACAAAGAGTCTTTTGTGTCCCCAACACACCAAATACAATGGCAAATTGTATAGCTGCACTAGTTCGGCGAAGGGATGGTGATACAAGTGTAATATGGATAGTAGATATTGATTTTTATAATAGGAACAATAAAAAACAGCAAAGTAGCAAGTAACAAAAGTGAGCACAAATGGTATTGCAATGCTTGAAAATGAGGCCTAGAGTCCCTACTTTTGCTAGTACAATCTCTCAACAATGCTAATATAATTGGATTATGTAACCATCCCTCAACGTGCGATGAAGCCAAGTCCTTATCTAGCAGATAACATAAGACAAAATTGTTTGTAGGGTACGAAACCACCTCAAAGTTATCATTTCCGATCGATCTATCCAAGAGTTCATACTGAAATAACACCAAGTTATCATTTCTAATCGTTCTATCTAAGAGTTCATACTAAAATAACATCATATGATACACATCAACCAACTCCAATGTCACCTAGATACACATCAACCAACTCTAAAATAACACCATACGATATGCATCAAACAATTTCAGATTCATAATACTCAATCCAACACAAAGAACCTCAAAGAGTGCCCCAAGATTTCTACCGGAGAAACAAGGACGAAAACGTGCATCAACCCCTATGCATAGATTACCCCAATGTCACCTCGGGAATCCGCGAGTTGAGTGCCAAAACATATATCAAGTGAATCAATATGATACCCCATTGTCACCATGGGTATTCATAGTAAGACATACATCAAGTGCTCTCAAATCCATAAAAGTATTCAATCCAATAACAACGAAATCTCAAAGGGGAAAACTCAATTCATCACTTGAAGATAGAGAGGGGGAAACACCATATGATCCGACTATATTAACAAAGCTCGGGATACATCAAGATCATGCCAAATCAATAACACGGGAGAGAGAGAGCGAGAGAGAGAGAGAGATTAAACACATGGCTACTGGTACAAACCCTCAGCCTCGAGGGTGGACTACTCCCTCCTCATCATGGTGGCTGCCGGGATGATGAAGATGGCATCTGGTGATGATTTCCCCCTCCGGCAATGTGCCGGAACAGGGTCTAGATTGGTTTTTCATGGCTACAGAGGCTTGCGACGGTGAAACTTTTGGTCTAGGGTTATTTCTGGGCGTTTCTATATTTATAGGATTTTTTGGCGATGGCTTCATGCGAAGATGGGCCTTAGGGGGCCCACCACCTAGTAGGGCACGCCCTAGTTTCTTGTGGGCGACAGGGGGGGCTCTGGTGGTTCTTTGCTCCATTATTTTTCTTTTCTTCCAAGAAAATCGTTAAGAAGTTTCAGCTCATTTGGAGAACTTTCATTTCTGCACAAAAAACAACACCACGGTTGTTCTGTTGAAAACCTGTTTAATACAGATACGCTGGAGACGTATCATTAGTCATCATGGAAGATCATTCCTTGTGGCATCTGTTGGGTTTCGTAGTAGTTTCAAAAAAATTCCTACGCACACGCAAGATCATGTGATGCATAGCAATGAGAGGGGAGAGTATGATCTACATACCTAGTAGATCGACAACGGAAGCGTTTGGTTGATGTAGTCGTACGTCTTCACGATCCGACCGATCAAGCACCGAAACTACGGCACGTCCAAGTTCTAGCACACGTTCAGCTCGATGACGATCCCCGGACTCCGATCCAGCAAAGTGTCGGGGAAGAGTTCCATCAGCACGACGGCGTGGTGACGATCTTGACGTGCTACTGCTGCAGAGCTTCGCCTAAGCACCGCTACAATATTATCGAGGACTATGGTGGCTGGGGGCGCCGCACACGGCTAAGGAATAGATCACGTGGATCAACTTGTGTGTCTCTGGGGTGCCCCTGCCTCCGTATATAAAGGACTAAGGGGGGAGGCTGGCCGGCCAAGGAGGGTGCGCCAGGAGAGTCCTACTCCCTCTGGGAGTAGGATTCCCCCCCCCCCCCAATCCTAGATGGAATAGGATTCACGGAGGGGAAAAAGAGAGAGGGGGGGCCGGCCACCTCTCCTTGTCCTAATAGGACTAGGGGAGGGGGGGGGAGGCGCGCGGCACATCTTGGGCTGCCCCTTCTCTTTTCCACTAAAGCCCACTAAGGCCCATATATCTCCCGAGGGGTTCCGGTAACCTCCCGGTACTCCGGTAAAATCCCGATTTCACCCGGAACACTTCCGATATCCAAACATAGGCTTCCAATATATCAATCTTTATGCCTCGACCATTTCGAGACTCCTCGTCATGTCCGTGATCACATCCGGGACTCCTAACAACCTTCGGTACATCAAAATGCATAAACTCATAATATAACTGTCATCGTAACCTTAAGCGTGCGGACCCTACGGGTTCGAGAACAATGTAGACATGACCGAGACACGTCTCCGGTCAATACCCAATAGCAGGACCTGGATGCCCATATTGGCTCCTACATATTCTACGAAGATCTTTATCGGTCAGACCGCATAACAACATACGTCGTTCCCTTTGTCATCGGTATGTTACTTGCCCGAGATTCGATCGTCGGTATTCCAAATACCTAGTTCAATCTCATTACTGGCAAGTCTCTTTACTCGTTCTGTAATACATCATCCCGCAACTAACTTATTAGTTGCAATGCTTGCAAGGCTTAAGTGATGTGCATTACCGAGAGGGCCCAGAGATACCTCTCCGATAATCGGAGTGACAAATCCTAATCTCGAAATACGCGAACCCAACATGTACCTTTGGAGACACCTGTAGTACTCCTTTATAATCACCCAGTTACGTTGTGACGTTTGGTAGCACCCAAAGTGTTCCTCCGGCAAATGGGAGTTGCATAATCTCATAGTTATAGGAACATGTATAAGTCATGAAGAAAGCAATAGCAACATATTAAACGATCGGGTGCTAAGCTAATGGAATGGGTCATGTCAATCAGATCATTCACTTAATGATGTGATCCCGTTAATCAAATAACAACTCATTGTTCATGGTTAGGAAACATAACCATCTTTGATTAACGAGCTAGTCAAGCAGAGGCATACTAGTGACACTTTGTTTGTCTATGTATTCACACATGTATTATGTTTCCGGTTAATACATTTCTAGCATGAATAATAAACATTTATCATGATATAAGGAAATAAACAATAACTTTGTTATTGCCTCTAGGGCATATTTCCTTCAGTCTCCCACTTGCACTAGAATCAATAATCTAGATTACACAGTAATGATTTTCACACCCATGGAGCCTTGGTGTTGATCATGTTTTGCTCGTGGAAGAGGCTTAGTCAACGGGTCTGCAACATTCAGATCCGTATGTATCTTGTAAATCTCTATGTCTCCCACCTGGACTAGATCCCGGATGGAATTGAAGCGTCTCTTGGTGTGCTTGGTCCTCTTGTGAAATCTGGATTCCTTTGCCAAGGCAATTGCACCAGTATTGTCACAAAAGATTTTCATTGGACCCGATGCACTAGGTATGACACCTAGATCGGATATGAACTCCTTCATCCAGACTCCTTCGTTCGCTGCTTCCGAAGCAGCTATGTATTCCGCTTCACATGTAGATCCCGCTACGACGCTTTGTTTAGAACTGCACCAACTGACAGCTCCACCGTTTAATGTAAACACGTATCCGGTTTGCGATTTAGAATCGTCCGGATCAGTGTCAAAGCTTGTATCAACGTAACCTTTTACGGTGAGCTCTTTGTCACCTCCATATACGAGAAACATATCCTTAGTCCTTTTCAGGTATTTCAGGATGTTCTTGACCGCTGTCCAGTGATCCACTCCTGGATTACTTTGGTACCTCCCTGCTAGACTTATAGCTAGGCACACATCAGGTCTGGTACACAGCATTGCATACATGATAGATCCTATGGCTGATGCATAGGGAACATCTTTCATATTCTCTCTATCTTCTGCAGTGGTCGGGCATTGAGTCTTACTCAACTTCACACCTTGTAACACAGGCAAGAACCCTTTCTTTGCTTGATCCATTTTGAACTTCTTCAAAATTTTGTCAAGGTATGTGGTTTGTGAAAGTCCAATTAAGCATTTTGATCTATCTCTATAGATCTTAATGCCTAATATGTAAGCAGCTTCACCGAGGTCTTTCATTGAAAAACTCTTATTCAAGTATCCTTTTATGCTATCCAGAAATTCTACATCATTTCCAATTAGTAATATGTCATCCACATATAATATCAGAAATGCTACAGAGCTCCCACTCACTTTCTTGTAAATACAGGCTTCTCCAAAAGTCTGTATAAAACCAAATGCTTTGATCACACTATCAAAACGTTTATTCCAACTCCGAGAGGCTTGCACCAGTCCATAAATGGATCGCTGGAGCTTGCACACTTTGTTATCTCCCTTTGGATCGACAAAACCTTCTGGTTACATCATATACAACTCTTCTTCCAGAAATCCATTCAGGAATGCAGTTTTGACATCCATCTGCCAAATTTCATAATCATAAAACGCGGCAATTGCTAACATGATTCGGACAGACTTAAGCATCGCTACGGGTGAGAAGGTCTCACCGTAGTCAATCCCTTGAACTTGCCGAAAACCTTTTGCGACAAGTCGATCTTTGTAGACAGTAATATTACCGTCAGTGTCAGTCTTCTTCTTGAAGATCCAGTTATTCTCAATTGCTTACCGATCATCGGGCAAGTCAACCAAAGTCCATACTTTGTTTTCGTACATGGATCCCATCTCAGATTTCATGGCTTCAAGCCACTTTGCGGAATCTAGGCTCACCATTGCTTCTTCATAGTTCATAGGTTCATCATGATCTAGCATCATGACTTCCAGAACGGGATTACCGTACCACTCTGGCGCGGATCTTACTCTGGTTGATCTACGAGGTTCAGTAGTATCTTGTTCTGAAGTTTCATGATCATTATCATTAACTTCCTCACTAATTGGTGTAGGTGTCACAGAAACAGTTTTCTGTGATGTACTACTTTCCAATAAGGGAGCAGGTACAGTTACCTCGGCAAGTTCTACTTTCCTCCCACTCACTTCTTTCGAGAGAAACTCCTTCTCTAGAAAGTTTCCGAATTTAGCAACAAAAGTCTTGCCTTCGGATCTGTGATAGAAGGTGTATCCAAGAGTCTCCTTTGGATATACTATGAAGACACATTTCTCCGATTTGGGTTCGAGCTTATCAGGTTGAAGCTTTTTCACATAAGCATCGCAGCCCCAAACTTTCAGAAACGACAACTTTGGTTTCTTGCCAAACCACAGTTCATAAGGTGTCGTCTCAACGGATTTTGATGGTGCCCTATTTAACGTGAATGCGGCCGTCTCTAGAGCGTATCCCCAAAGTCCAGGTGCGGTTCCGTTGGAGAGCGTCGAACTCTTCCTGCATCGCCGCAAGCCAGTGAGGATCACGGAGGGCGGCGCGGGCGGACGCAGGAATGGGTGACGGCTCCGCGGCAGAGGCGGCGAGGACGTACTCGTCACGCGAGTAGCGGAGGCTCGGGCAGTGAATGCCGGCGCGAGCACGGGTGATAGGACCGGACGGGGCCACCGGTGCCGGCGAGGCGGCCGGCGAGGTGGCCGGCGAGGGGGCCGGTGTCACAGCCGGCGATAGAGCCGGCGAGGCGGCCGACGACGGGGCCGGCGAGGCGGCTGGCGACGAGGCCGGCGAGGCGGCGGGCGAGGTGGCCGGCGGCGAGGCCGTCGGGGCGGCCGGCGAGGCGGCCGGCGTCGAGGCGGCGGAGGAGGCGCCCGACCCCGCGGCGCCCGAGTCGGGGGCGGCGGGTGAAGGCGGGGCGCCGGCCGCAACGGCAGGGCCGGCCGTGGAGGGCGCCGGCAGTAGGGCCCGTGGACCGCCAAAGCCCAGAGGCGGTCCACGAACCAGGCGTGCTCGTCCGCCTGACGAGGTCGTCGATGGGCCGCCGGTGGCCGGCGGTGACGAGACGACGAGAGGTGCCTGCTGCTGAAACGGGAAGACCATCTCATCAAAGTAAACGTGTCGGGAGGTGAAAACACGGTGAGAGACTGGATCGTAGCAGCGGTAGCCCTTAGTGTTAGGTGGGTAGCCGAGAATGATGCAGGCGACTGAGTGGGGTGCGAGCTTATGAGGCGCAGTGGCAGCGATGCTAGGGTAGCACAGGCAGCCGAAAATGCGAAGCCCTTCATAAGAGGGGGGTGCACCGAAGAGAAGGTGGTGAGGTGTAAAGTTCCTGCGAGTACGACATGGATGGATGTTTATGAGGAGGGAAGCGGCGGCTAGAGCGTCAGGCCAAAAGCGCGGAGGCACATTGGCGTGAAAGAGAAGAGTCCGAACGCAGTCATTAAGAGTGCGAAGGATGCGCTCAGCACGACCGTGCTGCGAGGTGTACGGGCAAGTGAGACGAAAAATCGTGCCATGTGTGGCGAGAAGATCGCGGACAGCGGTGTTGTCAAATTCCTTCCCGTTGTCTGTCTGCAACGCAAGAATGGGCCAGCCAAACTGCATGCGGACATAAGAGTAGAAACCGACAAGAGTGGAGATAACGTCCGACTTGCGGCGCAACGGGAAGGTCCACACATAATGCGAAAAATCATCAAGGATGACAAGGTAATAAAGAAAGCCCGTATTACTTGCAACAGGAGATGTCCAAACATCACTATGAATCAACTCAAACAGGTACGATGCAACAAAGGAAGAAGCCCTAAACGGAAGACGAGCATGTTTGCCAAGACGGCATGCATGACACGAGTGATCCTCATTCTTATTACACGTGAAAGAAAAACTCCGAAGTATGTGGCGAAGGGTGGCATGATTAGGATGACCCAAGCGAGCGTGCCAGAGATCCACTCCGGTGGCGAGAGCGACAGGGGCGGCGGAAGTGGTGGAGGCGGCAGAGTGAACCGGGTAGAGCTCGTCGGGGCTGTCACATCGGTGGAGCACCATCCGCGTGCGAGCGTCCTTAACAGAAAAACCACAGTCGTCAAATTCAACGGTCACCGGATTTTCACGTGTAAGAGAACGGACGGAAACAAGATTTTTGATAAGATCAGGAGAAACAAGAATATTAGACATGGATATAGGGGTGGAGTTAGACGGAAAATATGTATGTCCAATATGGGTGATAGGAAGAGAAGAACCGTCACCGACGGTGATGCGGTTGGAGGTGTGGACAGGGTGGGCAGTATGGAGGTTACCGGGGTACGTCGCCATATGAGCGGTGGCGCCACTGTCCATGTACCAATCGCCGCCGCCGGTGTAGCTGGACGGGGAAGGGGCGGTGTGGAGAGCCGCCAGGAGAGCCGGGTCCCATGGCGCCGGTGGAAGAGACGGGCAGACGTCAGGGGCAGCGGCGGCGGCTGCTGCCCGTAGGGTGCCGCATAGGGCTGCGGCGCGGCGTAATACGCCTGGTGTGACGGAGGCCGAGTGCCGAGAAGACCCGGAGTAGGAGCCCGTGGAACCGGCATAGAATAGGCGTGGACGACGCCGGTCCACGGGTTCTGACCGGCGTACCACGGGGCCGCCGGCTGAGGAGCCGGCTGTTGCTGGCGTGGCGCTCCTCCCTGAGCACCGCCGCCGCCGCTGCCGCCTCCCTGCTTGCGGCCACCCCGGCGGCCGTCGCGATGGCCTTCCCCATTGTCTGCCGGCTGGGGCGGCGGAAAGGGGGCGGGTGGGGCGGGCGGGAAGGCGGGCGCCGCCTGCGGGGGCGGCGTCGGGCGAGAAGGTGGTGGGGCCGAACCCCCACGTGTGCCGGCAACGAGGGCGGTGTGGGTGGCGCGCGTCCTGGCCACCCGCATCCGGCGTTCCTCCAGCTTGAGGTACGCGACCACCTTGCCAAAGGTGGGCTCCGGGATGAGGGTGAGGTTGGAGGCGGCGTTCCCGAAGTCCTCGTTGAGGCCGCCGGAGAGGGTGCTGATGAGGAGCTCGTCGCCGATCTTCTCCCCCAGATCACGGAGCTCATCGGCGAGCTTCTTGAGACGCATGCAAAAATCATCGATGGACGAGTCAAGTTGCTGGCACCCGTAAAACTCACCATAGAGGATGACCTTGCGCTGCAGCCGATTGTCGGTGAAGAGGCCGTTGAGCTTGGTCCAGACCGCATGGGCGCCGTCCTCGTCGTTCACCATGGTGTGGAAGATGTCGCTGGAGATGGTGAGGTAGAACCAGCGAATGATGGTGGCGTCGAGGATCATCCACTCCTCGTCATGGATCATGAGCGCGGAGTCCACGGTGTCGTCCACGTGGCCGTGAAGGAGGTACTCACGGAACACGTGCGAAAAGTACCGCTTCCACGCGGAGTAGGAGGCGGTGGTGTGGTCAAGCTTGACCGGGACGCGCTCATGGATGTTGAGGTCGCGGACGAGGGTGACGTCGGGACCGGCGAACGGGTTGGAGACTGTAGAGGAGGAGGAGCTCATGATGGCGGCGGTGATCGGGTTGGGGCGCGGCGCGAGTTACAGAGAGGGAGAGGGAGCGGCACGGGTTGGGAGGGGGGTGGGCGGCGCGGGTGGGGATGGGAGAGAGGTGCGGCGCGGGGAAGGGAGGGAGCGGAAGCGGTGCGGCGGCGGCGGCGGCCTCGGGACAGGAGGCGGCGGCGGCGGCGGGCGGGGCGGGCGGGTGAAGGCGGCGGTGACCAGGGGCGGCGGCGGCGGCCTAGGGAAGGGCGGCGACGGCGGCGGCTGGTGACGGCGGCGTGAGGCGGCGGCGGCGGCGGCGGCGGCGGCGGCTGGTGACGGCGGCGTGAGGTGGCGGCGGCGGCGGCGGCGGCTAGGGTTAGGATCTTGCTGCGATAGATACCATGTAGAAGGACAAGTTATGGCTGTGCAATCGCGATGTATTGATCGGTGCACCAGGCACGTATATATAAGTACAGAGGTGGACCACAACCTCAACTATACAAGGAAAACAGAAGGTGGGCCCTACACACACATATACACGTACACAATATACTCAACATTGTACACAACGTAGAAACCATCATATGCAAGAATTTTGATTCCAGGAGAAACTAAATATCGTTTGGGGCGGTGAGGTTAGGATTTCTCATCATGTGGCGGGATTTGGTGCCAGGCGGTATAGATCTATGCAAGGGTTCAATGACGACCACAATTGCTCTAGGGTGCTGGTCCTTAGGGACGCGTGTACGAAGACTTCCCGATTGTCATCGACAAGGTCAACCTGACTCCGGTAGTGGAGCGGCTAAAACGGCATGTCAGAGGTTTCGCTCTGCCGCTAGTAGTGGTATAGGAATCTTGGTGTAATTTCTGTCATGTTTGAGATGATTTGTACTTCCGACAAACTTTTATAATATATATCCTTTCCGCTAAAAATATATAATAAATAAATATCATTACAGAAATAGTTCGTTGCTGATTACAGGATATTGTGGGGTTTTTTTTTAGAACTAGATATTGTGCTCTTTGACGTGGCCAAAATCTCCTCAACAAATGGGCCGTTCGAGAGGGACGCCCACATCACGGGACGCGCGAATATTAGGGCATTGGGCCTACGTAGATAAACCCGCGACGATTAAGCAGCCTAATTAACGACGCGCGAATATTAGGCCATTGGGACGGAAGACCCCTCAAAAACAAAACCAGACCGATGGAAGAAGCGGCGGCGGCGGCCATGGCAGTTCCCCTCCCGGACGACCTGCTGCTCGAAATCCTCTTCCGCATGAAGGACAACGCTGCTCTCTTCCGCTGTGCCACGACGTGCAAACAGTGGCGCCGTCTCGTCGCTGATCCCGGCTTCCTCCGTCGATGCTGGCCAGAAGACCACTCGTCGTCCTCTTTCGTCGGCTTCTTCACCCGCATCCGGGGACGTCGCCGCAGAGATGGGGACGCCGATCCTACGCCCGTCATGGCGCCGTGCTTTGTCCCAGGACCGCAATCGACACTGGGCCCTGATGGCCGCTACCTCATCTCCTTGTCCACTGCCGCCGCCGGCCTCTTCGACGGGGCGGTGCCTCTCGTTGCTACATGTGCCGCCGATCAACCCGTCATTCTTCAAAGTGGTAATCATCGGCTCCGGTCACGGCGACCTGATGTACACTCTCCATGTTTTCTCATCTGACAAGGCAAGCTGGAGCGTGCGGAGCAACTGCTTCAACACAAATGCGCAATCGCATCGGTATGGGTCATTTAGCGATGCCATTGTGTGCCGCGGCGTGGCACATTGGGTGTTTTATTATTACGAATGCTTTCACATCATTAATATGAACGGAAGGACTGGCCACATCTCCTGGACGAAGCTCCATTCTGGAGCAGGCTTCCACTACTTGAGTCAACCATGCCTTACTCTAGCCGTCAATGGGACGCTATCATTGCTCTGGATGCGAAAGAGAGATTCCCGACTAGAGATATGGGAACAACACGAGGACCATGCAAACATGGGAGTGCTTCAAAGTGGTTACCTAGTCGGACAATCAAGCTAAAACAACCTAGGAAGAAGATTGAAGGACGAGAGTTGTGTTTCTTGAGAGAGAAGTGCGGCACACTGCTCATCAGCGATAGCAGCGGGTGCGTTTACACCGCTGACCTCGAAACCGGGATGATGGCCCAGTTGGTGGATTGGCCTCACAGGCGCTCAATCTTGCCCTGGGATGCCATGCCCTTGGACATGGATTGGCCCATGATCTTTGTTTCTCGGCTTATCAGGTATAGCTAGCAATTCTGAAATATATGCATTACACCTTTTTTGTTTTCTTTGCAAAGTACTCCCTCCAGTCACAAATATAAGATGTTCTAATTTTTTTTTTTAATATTAAGATATGCAAAAACAACTTTTATTTGTGAATGAAGGGAGTATATATGCAAAAACAACTTATATTTGTGAATGGAGGGAGTATTTTGCAATTTGCAAATCCATTCTCGAAAAGAATATGATTGAGTAATTTTCATTGTTTTTGCTCGCCCTGTTTGCACATTTACTGTTTGGGTGTTAATAAAGGAATTCTCTTTATTTGATAGGGGTGAGACAGCAACAACGAGTAAGAGACATCACAAAAAAGGAGACAAAAGGAAGGGTAAGGGCTGCAACAGCTGCATATCCAAGAAGGTGAAGTATGGTGCGGCGGCATAAGGAACTTAATTCATCAAAGGAAAAACCTAAGAAACTCAAGAGCATATATACATATACATATTTTTATAGTTTACTGTTTTTCTCACCATCGAGGCATAAACATGTCACCTCATCAATTGCACATTTTTAAGTAGAAATAGTGGCGTTGAAAATTGTTTTAGCGGACTGATTATTTTTACTGTGGTAATTAAGGTGTATACCATTACCATGTGATTATGGTGGACATGAAGACTGCTGAATAATGATGATCTAAAGGAAGCTATTTAGACATGGGATTGGAGGATTAGTCATGCAGAAGCGTAGCTCAAACAGATATATAGATTGGATTGTGCGAGTAGGGCAATTCATAACTAATTGCCTGGATGCACACTTACATCCGTGCCCTTCCTGTCTGGCTCTCATCTGCCTGACCCAGGTAGCCAGAGCTATAGCGGTCTCGGTGATTAGCATTAGCAGTCTCTCGGTCAAAGTCGGCCTCCCCACTTGCTCTTTGAATCTCTCTCAATCGTATCATGATCTTTATCCAGAATTCCACACACCAGGTGCTACCATACGGCAACACAAATTTGATGAAGGTGAGTTGTTGTGTTGCTTCAACAAGTAGCTAGCCATGGCCGGATGGACAGAGTGAGAAAGCAGGGCTCGAGGTGGGGTTTTTGGCTGGGTCCGGGGTGTCAAAGCCTAAGTGGCGGACGTTCGGATGCCCACAACCCTTCACCAGCTTTCCTCAGAATGTGCGGACCAGTATGGGAAGCACGGCATTGGATGAGAAAAGGTGTCTGTCTGGGCCTTTGCCGTCTGGACGTTTAGCGGCATTTTGATGCATGGCATTGGGGATGCCCTCATAGCGTTGCATCTTCCTTGCACTCATCGTAATATATTGCTGCCAATAAGCCCAAAAGCAGCTGCTCTTGCGCCCTCCCGCTACGGTACCTCCCCTGACCTCCTCCCGCCGCCGTCAGCCGCCCTAGCGCCCTCCTGTCGTCGTCGGTCGCGTGCGTCCGGCCCCGCGCACCTCCCCCCCCCCCCCTCCCAGTTCTGCCCTTGCGCCGCCTCCCCGGGAGGTGGTTGGGGCGCCGTGCGTCCCTTCCTCTCGGTCGTCATCCTCCTCCCTTACCCGCCGCCCCTGGTGCTGACCCGGTGATGTCGGCGGCGGCGGGACCTCCTGTCCCCCCACGCGCGTCCGCCCTTCCTGCGGCAGGGGACGGCGGTGGTGCTGCTCGGCTTGGCAGCGGCCCGGGGATGGTTGTCAGCGGCAAGCGTGGTGGCGGTGCTGCTCCTTGGCGGCGGGGCGACGTGGTGGCATGGGGTGGCCCGCGGCGTGCCCCCGGGGAGGGGGGGGGCGATCTGCGTCCTAGCGGGCCGGCCACTGGCGCGACTCCGACGTCTTCTGCGTGGCGAGGAGGAGGAGGAGAAGATTGCGCTGGGGATGGCAGCTCTGACGGCGTGCCTTCGCCTTCTGCAGCGCGACGGTGGGAGCTTTGCGGGCATCTAAGGAGCTGACTGGGGTTGTGGGCCCATGGGCCTGGCATGCTCCTGTTGTTGCGTCTGGCCGGTTACCGTCGTTGACGGTGGAGGTTGGGACCTCCCACGTGTCGACGGTGTTGATGTCCCTAGTCCCGGCTCCTCTTCTTCGTTGTGCAAGCCCCCTTCAAGGTGCCGTGGTGAGGCGGCGTGGGAAGCTTCAAGACCGTGTTGGCGCAGGGTGGCGGTCTGTTTGGTGGCGTGCTCTGGAGCGCCCGAGGTGAAGGTTGGGATCGGGAGAAATCCCTGTCGGCCTAGCCAACACCAACACGATGGCGCCTGTGGGTGCCGCCGGACCTTCCTAGAGGGCGTCGGGGGCTACCCTTCATGTCTCCTCGTCATCGCCGCATCCCTTCTTGGAGTTGTTGATTGGTACGGGCGCTTCGAAATTTAGGAGCTTGGTGAAGATCCCCGGTGGGCACAACGGTCGCGAGGCTTCTTCGTTTTTGTTGCTCCGCCGTTGTCGGCATTTGTTTCTTTTGTACTTTCTCTTTCGTTTCTTTTGGGCGTGTCTGTGCTGCTTCCACCCCAGCACCTATCGTTGGTTGTATCAGTGATGGTTGCTTTGTAATACAAAGCGGGGGAACCCCTATTTCGTCATAATATATTGCTGCCGCCTCATAGTATTGCATCTTTGTGGTACCAACTATTTTGCATCTTCCCTACACTCATATATATTGCTGCTGCTTCATGATTGACCTCGAAGCTCAAGGTTTGCATGGTTTAGTCAATAAACAGTCCAATGAAACTATGTTTGACAGCATTTGTCAACTCAATATATATATTGCTCCTGCTAGCTACATGATATATCAAACAGGTCGATCAAGCTTAACCAATTTGCTGCAGTCCAAAGAAACTGTTGAGATGAGTAGCAAGAAGCCAAGCACACTCTCAAGATGTGAGAGGAATCTGGTGCCATAAGTGTGTCCACTCAAGGATCGACCTTATGATCTTCCACAACTTCCGAGGGGACGAGTGCATGCTCTGCTTCCTCAAGTTCATCCTGAAGAGCACGCGGACGCTGACAAAGCACCTTCGCCTCGAGGGCCGAGGCACATTTTAAACTCCAAAAGAGGATCCGACCGGACTTTTCCTTGAGCGACCTGGTGGCCTTCACCGGCCGATGTTACTTCCTATGGTGGTTCGTGATTTTCTTGGTAGTACGTACTGGAGAGGCAGTAGTGTTTTGTCGGATCGCTGGCTCTGTGTTGCTGGAACAGTGCTCCGATCGCCTGTGATGTGAAGTTTCTGAACCTGATAGCCAGCGATTTGGCTGAGCCTCCCTCGAGTTCAAATGGAATGATGTTCGAACAATTGCTGGAGCTGTCAAGATCCATCAGTGGTGTGGTAGTTTTGCTGTTGGTTTGGCGTATAATTAGTAGTTTGTGATTTTGCCTCTGTGGTGTGACAGTGTGGGTCTGTTTGAAGAGAGGTTTGTGAGTAATTGTGATAAGAGCAAATAAAGGTAAAGAAAAATTAAAAAGGATAAAAGATAAGAGAGCAACGACCACAGTGGGAGTCGAACCCACGACCTTCTGATCCGAAGTCAGACGCGCTAATCCACTGCGCTATGCGGTCACGATTGTACTATTTGG
Source organism: Triticum aestivum (assembly GCF_018294505.1). Classification (NCBI taxonomy): domain Eukaryota; kingdom Viridiplantae; phylum Streptophyta; class Magnoliopsida; order Poales; family Poaceae; genus Triticum; species Triticum aestivum. The sequence continues at coordinate 741,833,114 of NC_057800.1, forward strand.
ATGACTAACAGCAGCAAAATTGTTGAAACGTGAACGTACCACTATGGATCATAATCGCTCAAATATAGATACAGATGTCAAAATCCAAATTCAAAACGCAGAAAGGAAAGAAAAAGTACATTCTGAGGTCTGGGCAACCGCTTGCAAGCCAGGAGAGTCCAAAGCATACAGATTAACTGACAATTAACTACTAACAAGGTACTACATAGCGTAGCCTTAGGCCGGTGGTAGCTAAAAAATTTAGGAAACCATGTGAAGCTACTGCGTGCAAATCTTGTGCTGCCAATTGATTGATGGGTCCATGGATGGAGCTGTGCACTTAAACTACACACTGGCACAGCAAAAGACTGTTGTACTCCCACCGTCCATGTTTATTAGGCCCTTCACACTTTGAAATAAAGTTTGATCATACATTGGCGTAATAAATTATGTGTTATTTGTAGGAAATATAGTATCATTCAAAACATCCTATGTTGTTTGTAGAGAAGTAGTACTTTGCAAGGAGCAGTATATTGTTGGGTTTGGACCTACCTAGTACCTACCTCCCTACCTTGGCATGATTTTCATGATCCATGGATCTTATTGTATCAATTAATCATGACACCTCCGCCCAAACGAACCGAAATATCCTAGATACATAAATCTTTGCGAAAAGGAAATAAGTTTGTTCTTCTATATAACTGAGTTAACTTAATCTGTAATAGTTTATTTTAGATGAATATGGGGATTGTCTTTCCTTAGATGATTGTTCCAAAAAAAATATGTTTAAGCTACGGCCATCAGATTCAATGGAACGCCGAAATTCTTCTTCAAATCATCATTATACGTGATGTCAGCTTGTAAGAAGAATCACATCTTTGTTCTGTTGTTGAATGTTGATGTGCATGGCTAATGGTGATTCAAATCAACTTTGGGATTTGGTATATGTTTTGATCGATGGAGAGAATTAAATCCATTAACAGTCGCCACAATGGCGCCTCCTCGCGCTGCCCACCTCTTCATTTTTACTGTGCTGGCGAGAAAAAAAAAAGAAAGGGGTAAAAAGGGGCGGACCGAGCGGAGACGCAATTGGGCGAAGACCTAGCACGGGGTCTCTGCACAAGCTCCTTCTCTCTTTGACGCCGCCGCCTCCTCCTTCACATGGGACGACCTACTAAGATCCCGCTCGCTCAGCCCGGCTCCCAGCTCCACTCGCTCGCTTAGCATTTTTTTCCATCTTAGTTCCCCTGCCATCTACTATCCACGATTGCTAGTTTTATAAGAAAAGTGGCTATATTTTTTGTTTGGTAAAGTTTGTTAAATCAAAAGATGTTCACAGATTTAAAACCATGAATTTTCTAAAATTTTCAGGAATACAATTTTTTTCATTAATTTCAAAAATATTCATAAATTTGAAATAATGCTTGCAAGTTTAAATCATGGCCATAAAATTTAATGTGTTAATTTTAATCATTTGAATAGATGGTCGTGAATTACAATGTGAAAAACAAATAAAAGAGAAGTAACGTAAAAAGGGAAAAAAACAGGAATCCACAACAACTATGGGCTTTGTTGGCTTGTGCGTTTGGTAGAGGGAGCCACAACAACAATGGGCTGGAGAGGTGGAGCCACCCCCAATGCTTTGTTTAATTATTTATAATTTTATCTAAAAAATATATATATATAATTCATTTGCTCAGAAAAAATATTTATAATTCAAATTAACTCCTAACTGGTTTTTTTAGCAATGGAACTATGTCTTTTCATGTAGAAGAAAAGAATTGAGCAGTTAACATGGAAAGCTGGCCATGTTTATGCCGTGCCCTCCATCCACTGTTGTAATCTTCTTAATTATATGGATTTGGGCCAATTTTCAAATAGGAAATCAGGTGGGGAGTTCCCCCTCTGATCCAGACAATTCAAGAAAATTAATCTTAACATCTCAACGATAAATACCAAAGTAGGTGAACGAATAAAGTATACACTGGTAGAAAAAGGGCTTATAGTCCCGGTTCGTAAGGGCCTTTAGTCCCGGTTCCTGAACCGGGACTAAAGTATCGGTACTAATGCCCCGACCCTTTAGTCCCGGTTCAATCCAGAACCAGGACTGATGGGCCTCCATGTGGGCAGTGCGCAGAGCCCAGGCAGGAGACCCTTTGGTCCCGGTTGGTGGCACCAACCGGGACCAATAGGCATCCACGCGTCAGCATTTCTGTGCCTGGGGTTTTTTTTTTTTGAAAGGGGGGGGGGTTTGGGGGTTTTGGGGGGTTAATTTAGGTGTTTCATATATTGTGTTAGCTAGCTATAATTAATAAAGAGAAGTGTCCTCTCTTACGTCCGTGCTTGGTCGACGCTACGTACTATACATACGTATAGAGAGGACTAGACACGCTAGTTAGCTAGTAAGCAAACGAAGGAAACAGAAGATCGTCATGAACATATATGCATACAGAGAGAAGTGATATCGACCACCTCTCCTTCTCCGAGAGATTAGTCGAACAACAAGTTCTCGTATATCTATCCGACACTACCGGCTACATATATACAATAATTATCTCTTACAAATATAATCATACGGACTCATGGTCCACATAGTATTCTCCGTCTTCAGCGATCACTTGGTCAAGAAAGAATGCCGCCAATTCCTCTTGAATTGCTCGCATGCGAGCTGGTGCTAGGAGTTCATCCCGCTTCCGAAACATCTAATTTGAAGAAGGGGGTCAATACATATATATATGAATGAATGAAACTCAATACAAATGATGGTAATAAAATAAAATTGTGAATGTTGTTATTTACGTACTTCATATTGTTCGTCAGAGTACCCGCCCCGCTCACAGGTCGTGTGGCGGATGGACTCGCAGACGTAGTATCCACAGAAATCATTCCCTTGTTCCTGCCACAACCACTTTACAAGAAATAGAGGTCAATCAAACTGATAAGCAAGAATGCTAAATGGTATTGATGAAACTAGCGCTTGAATCACTAGGAGATGCGCGGAACATGCTACTATAGTACTTACTTTCGGGTGTCTAAATTCCAGCTCCTTCGGCAGTCCCGGAACTTTTCTGGTGAATTTTCTCCAAACCCTGCCGGACAAAGAAAACAATTACTTGATATCAGGAAATGAACAAAGTTGCTGATATGGTGGATAATGATCGATTTAACTTACTTCTTGAGGATTTCAGTCATGTCCGCATACTCCTGGGGATCTTTTCGTTTAGAGTCCAAGACGGTTACTACTCCCTGCTCAAGCCTAATCTCTAGGAGAATATAGTGGAAACTGCACACGCATGCATAACTCATCAATTACATTACTATAACCTGGACTAATATATAAGGGAAACCGAATATGCACAAGACAGTAACACTCACTTGAAGTTGTAAGGAAAGAGTATTATATCTTTGTTTTCATTTTTTTGAATGATCGTAGCAAGTTGGCCTCGGTATCTCCGGGACGATGTTCAACCTCAGTTGCATCTATGAGATATGTGTTAACGAACCCAATATCACCGATTTGTCTTTTCTTCAATTCGGCGATCTTCATTCTGCATAATATAGTGAGGATAATTATAAATACATGCAATGAAAGAGATGAGCTATATAGAGAGACTTAATGACAGAAGTAGTAGTACTTACAGACAGTAGCAGGTGATCGTTGTTTTATCGAGGGCCAATTGATTGAAAAACTGATAGAACTCCTCAAATGGAATAGGCAACAGTTCAATTCCAACGAGGTCATGCTCCGGTTTAACTCTCGCATACAAAGTACTCCTCCCCCCAGACTCTCTGCAGATTTTCAAGTACCAATCATGTAATCTTCGCATCATCGTTGTTAAAGATTTTCATCTTTGACGAGAGGCTTCCCGTACTCGTATCTGTGTATCTGCACCTCCATGGGATCATAATGTACATCGTCGGGCAGGTAATCGTCAACATTGCCATAACCGGGCACCATCCTCGGATCGACGATGTCGCTAGGCACCTTGAGGGGGGGGCACGATTGCTTCGCTTGTTCGCCGAGCTGGGCAATTTGTTTCCCAGCTGCTCGTCGTTCTTTCAGCCTTTGATCACTGACTGTACTTCCCGATCGCTCCGCTTAGGCCCATGTCTTTGCAATAATGCGCTCATAGTTGCCTTTTGGCGGAGACTTGGGTGGTTTTGCCAGGGCAGCCAGAGTGCGCTTCACTTTCGCCGGATCTACCTTCTCCTCCGGAGGTGGATGTCTCTTTGCTTTCAACCCTTGAAACCAGTCATCCACTTCGGTTCGCGCGATCTTCGCGTTCTCCTCCGGGGTCCTCTCGTATGGTAACTTCTCTGGAGTCTTCAGAGAAGGACCGAATCTGTATGTCCTCCCGCCTATGGTTGTACTGCTAGACGCCGACCGAGCAGACGGAGCGTTGTCTTCTTTACTTGCTTACGAGGTGGAGGAGAAGGACTACGACGCGCCGGAGCAGCTGGAGCGGCGGCAGGTCTCTTCCGCACTTGCTAACGAGGCGGAGAAGGAGGAGGCTGGCTGCTCGGGCGCGTCGACGCAGGCGGAGAAGGAGGCGGAGTGCCGCCACGCGCCGGAGAAGGAGCCGGCCGAGGGCCCTGATCATCACTCGCCGGAGGAGGAGGCGGTGGAGGAGGCGGAGTGCCCTGACTCGCCGGAGGAGGAGGAGGAGGCGGAGGCGTCCAGTTCGGAAGGTTGATGAGCTCCTTCCGCCATAGGCATGGAGTCTTCAGAGCAGACCCCAGCCGAGTCTCCCCTTCACCGGTAGGGTGGTCAAGCTGGAGGTCCTCAAATCCCTCCGTTATTTCATCCACCATCACCCTAGCATATCCTTCTGGAATCGGCCGGCAGTGAAAAGTTGCGTCGGGTTCAGTAGGATAAACAGAGCCAACAGCCGCCTTGACCTTCAAATTCATCCATTGCGTCATAAGGTGGCAATTTTGAGACTCCGTGATAGCATCCACGGGATAGCTGGCAGGAGCCGTCAAGGCATGCTCCGGCTGAAGCAGCTCGGTGGAAGCCACGCTGCTTCTGCGCTGAGATGGCGGGGTAGCTTCAGGGGAGGCTTCGGCAGTACGTTTGCTGCGATTTTCTTCTCGTTCCTCTATCGCGTCTACCCTTGTTTGCAGCGCCTGCATTTGGGTCTGCTGCACTTCTTTCCTCCTCTCATGGGATTTGTAACCGCCTGCGTCCGGAAACCCAACCTTCCACGGAATGGAGCCTGGCGTGCCTCGTGTCCGTCCAGGGTGCTCAGGATTCCCGAGGGCCATTGTGAGCTCGTCGTTCTCTCTGTCTGGAAAGAACGTCCCTTCCTGCGCTGCTTCGATATACTGCTTAAGCTTCCTGACTGGTATGTCCATTTGATCGTTCGTCCAAATGCACTTCCCTGTTACAGGGTCCAAGGTTCCGCCAGCCCCGAAGAACCAAGTCCGGCAACGGTCTGGCCAGTTAATTGTCTCTGGTTCGATCCCTTTATCAACCAGATCATTCTCAGTCTTGGACCACTTAGGCCGGGCTACGAGGTAGCCACCTGACCCCGTGCGATGGTGAAGCTTCTTCTTCGCAGCATTTTGCTTGTTTGTCGCCGACATCTTCTTACTCTTTTCGATGTCTTGTGGGCCACAAATGCGGGCCAGTGATCTCTGATCTTCTCATATCTGCCCTTGAATTCTGGTGTCTCATTATTTTCGACAAACTTATTCAGCTCTTTCTTCCACCTCCTGAATAGTTCTGTCATCCTCTTAAGAGCAAAAGACTTGATTAATTTCTCTTTAACTGGGTTCTCTAGATTATCCTATGGCGGTAGGGTGAAATTTGACTTCAGCTCAGTCCAAAGATCATTTTTCTGCATATCATTGACATAAGACACCTCAGGGTCTTCTGTAGCCGGCTTAAACCATTGCTGAATGCTTATCGGGAACCAGAACCCCGCACTGAGCAACAAATGTGTTCTTTGTTCGGATGGGTTCAATCGGTTGGCCGTCGGGCGCGATTGCTATGATCTCAAACTTTTCATCCGAGCTCAACTTTTTCTTCGGGCCTCGTCTCTTTACCGAAGTTGTGCTCGATCCGGAGGGCTAGAAAAAAGAACAAAGACTTAATTAATACGTGTACATACCAAAACAATGAATGCATCAATCAGCTAGTCAGCACAGGCTTAACTAATATATATACCTGGCCGGACTCGGTTCAGTCACCGGAGCCGTCATCACGGTCTCCTTCTTGCACCGGCATTGGGTCACCGGAGCCGTCCTCATGTTCTTCTTCTTGCACCGGCATTAGGTCACCGTAGCCAGCTTGTCCACCCTCTCCTTCCAGACCATCGGTTTCGTTGAGAAACAACGAGACGGCATCACTTCCTTCTGCGATTATGTCCCTCAACAACGCTTCTTTTGCTTCGTCTAGGGCGGTGTCCATAGTTTCTACAAATATTTACAACATGGCAATTATTATTCAAACATGACAGATGGATATATTAGTGCCAAACGTAGAACTAGCTACCTAATCATAGTAGGCTATCGGGAGGGGGTATATATCGACAACGACGACACTACATCTATGTCCCTCGACGACCCTCGTTCCCGATAAAAAAAAGAGGAAGAAGAAGAAAAAAAAGAGGAGAAGAAAGAATAGAGGAGAAGAACTCCTCTATTCTTTCTTCTCCTATTCATTTTTCTTCTTCCTCTTCTTTTTTTATCCTCTTCTTCCTCTCATGTTCGAGAGGATCGCCGAGGGGTCGGGAGGTTGCCTAGTGTCAAAGGATTCAACAAAACCATGTCTTCATCATTAGGCGAAAGTAACATGTGCATGATGGTACGAAGCTCTTCAAAGTTGTTCTGGAACGGAGTCCCAGATAGGATAATTTGCTTTTTGGTACAAAGTTCAGCAAGAGCCTTCCGAATATCGCTATTTGGAAGGCCTTTGCTGAATTCGTACCAAAAGGAGGATTATCCTATCCGGGACTCCATTCCAGAACAACTTTGCAGAACTTCGTACCAACATGCCCTGGTTACTTCCGGCTAATGATGAAGGCATGTATTTCTTTAATACTTTGACACTAGGAAACCTCTCTCGACCCCTCGGCGATCCTCGACCCCTCGAACCCTCGACGACCCTGGAACCCTCGACCCCTAGACGAAGCTGGAACCCTCGACCCTCGACCCTATAGAACCCTCGAACCCTCGACCCTGAAACCCTCGACCCTTGACCCCTTAACGACCCTCGACCCTCTACCCTAGTTCCCGACCCTCGACCCCTCGGCGATCCTCGACACCCTCGTTCCCGATAAAAATTAAGAAGAAGAAGAAGAAGAAGAAGAAGAAGAAGAAGAAGAAGAAGAAGAAGAAGAAGAAGAAGAAGAAGAAGAAGAAGAAGAAGAAGAAGAAGAAGAAGAAGAAGAAGAAGAAGAAAGAGGAAAAGAAGAAAGGAATAGCTAGAGGAGAAGATCGAAGAAAAAAGAAGAAAAAAAAGAGGAGAAGAAGAAAGGAATAGTGGAGAAGAAGAAAAAATAGAATATATTATTTTTCTTCTTTTTTCTTCTTCTTATTTATTTCTCCTCTTCTTCCTCTCCTCTTCTTCTTCTTATTTAGTTCTCTCGACCCCTCATCCCTCTCTCGACCCCACGACGACCCTCATCCCTGATAACATTTTTTTTCTCCCCTCGACACCTCTCGACCTCTCGTCCCACTCTCGACCCCTCATCATCATCTATCAACCCCCTCGTTTTCTTTAGCATATATCCATGAACAAAATAGAGGAGAAGATCAAATAAAAAAAGAAGTATTCCTCTTCTTATTTTCCTTTTTCAACTCCTTCCTTTTCTTCTTCTTCTTCTTCCTTCTTCCTTCTTCCTCTTTTCTTCCTTTTCCTTATTTTACTTTTTCCTCTACACTAACCTAATTAAAATGCACTAACCTAAAATCGATATCTACTAACAAACTAAATAAAAAAATTAATACATATATGAAAAAACATATATAAACAAAAAAATGCTATGAACATTATATTCATACATACATATATAGCCACATCCATTCATCATATAGCATAAACAAAAAAATTAATACATATATGAAAAAACATATATAAAAAATGCTATGAACAGAGCCTCGACGGCGGCGGCTCACAACGGGGGCGGCCGGCGAGGGCGACGGCGGCGGCGGCGATGGCGTTGGCGACGACCACGGCGTTGGCGGGGGCGGGCGGCGGGCGGCGTCGAGGCAGCGCCTGGCGGCGACGAGGCAGGGGTGACGAGGACGGCGGGCTCGGGGCGGCGCGGGGCGCGGGCAACGGCGGGGGCGGCGCGGGGCAGCGCCTGGCGGCAACGGGGCAGGGGCGACGAGGACGGCGGGCTAGGGGCAGCGCGGGGCGCGGGCGACGGCGGGGGCGGCGACGATGTCAGGGCGTCGCGGGCGACGACGGGGCGGTGCGGGGCGCGGGCGACGACGTCGGGGCGGCGCGGGCAACGACGGGGCGGCGCGGGGCGCGGGCGACGATGGGGGCTGTGACGACGTGCGCGGGCGACGACGACGAGGAGCAGGGCGTCGGGGCAGAGGGCGGCGTCGGCGGCGGGGAGAATGAGGAACTGAATGAAATTTTTGACAAGTGTTGTATATATAGCAAGAGCATTGGTCCCAGTTCGTGAAACCAACCGGGACTAATGCCCCCCTTTAGTCCCGGTTGGTGCCACCAATCGGGACCAAAGGCCTCTTTTTTGGTCCCGGTTGGTGGCACCAACCGGGACTAAAGGCCTCTTTTCAGCAGCCCAAAGGGCGGGAAGCGGCGGCCTTTGGTCCCGTTGGTGGCACCAACCGGGACTAAAGGGGGGCATTAGTCCCGGGTCGTAGCACCAACCGGGACTAATGCCGCCCTTTAGCCCCGGTTGGTGCCACCAACCGGGACCAAAGGCCTGTGCTGCCCCGAATCCAAATATTTAGTCCCACCTCGCAACTTGAGAGGGAGGCGCACCTGTTTATAAGGTGCGGTGCGCCTTCCCTCTCGAGCTCCTTTCTAAAACAGGCTTTCGGGCCTAACACTGCAGTCTGTGCTTGTGGGCCTATTGGGCCTCCCGCGGGCCTGAATCCTGGCCCATGGTAGGGTTTCTACTCTTATTCAGGCCGTGGGGGCCCAGTAGGTGGCACTTTTTTCGTTTTTTTTGTTTTTTTTTGTTTCTACTTAGAACTAAATACTTATAGTTTTGTAGTGTTTTCTTTTTTATTTTAGGTCACAAAAATTATAAACTTTCTGTTAGTGCCATTAGTTTTAAAATTTGAATAATTTAAATTTGATTTTTTTTAAAATTTGTGTGAATCACTAGTTTATGAATAACTTTACTATAAAAATTGATTTTTGAGTCAATCTTTTTCCTGCTATTTAATATTACTGTGTTTTATCATTATACTCAATTTGGTAATTTTAGTTAGTCATAACAAATATTATAGGGGTGAGCCCTATTTTTTTCCATTTTTTGTTTTGTTTTCTGCATTATTTATTTCCTTTTGTTTTTTGCTTTATTTTTTAATTCTTTTTGCTTTTAGTTTTAGAAAAATTATAAACTTTCTGTTAGTGCCATTAGTTTTCAAATTTGAAAACACTTTTTTAGTTTTTTAGTTTTCTTTGTTGCTTTATTTATTTTATTTTGTTTCTACTTACAACAAAATACTTAATGTTGCTATTTTTATTTTTTTCCAGTTTTTTTGTTTTGTTTTCTGTATTATTTATTTTCTTTTGTTTTTTTCTTTATTTTTTAATTCTTTTTGCTTTTAGGTCAGCAAAATTATAAACTTTCTGTTAGTGCCATTAGTTTTAGAAAAAATATAAACTTTCTGTCAGTTCCATTAGTTTTTAAATTTGAATAGTTTAAATTTGAACATAGATGCACCTATAGAGAAAATTCGACCTAAATTCATAGTTTTCAAATGAATTCTGAAAAAGTTGGCATAGCATACTCGTCTGTTACAAATTTGGCATGGTATCATCACGTGCATCACGCAAAGGTTCACGCAAAGGTTCACGCAAAGGTTCTTCGTCACGTGCATCACGTGATTGAGGAGCGGACCTCTAGGTCTTTCCAGTAGGGTAGGTCCCAAAATATAGATTTCTTCTTCCACATGGGTGCGCGTCCCTCAGCGTCATTCGGAACAGCTAGTCCACCGGGACCCTTTCCAAAGATTACGTAGTGTAAATCATTGACCATAGGAAGCACGTGATCACCGGTGCGCATGGCGGGCTTCTTCCGGTGATCTGCCTCGCCTTTGAAATGCTTGCCTTTCTTTCGACATTATGGTTGGTCGGAAGAAATCGATGATGGTCCAGGTACACATTCTTCTTGCATTTGTCCAGGTATATACATTCAGTGTCATCTAAACAGTGTGTGCATGCGTGGTATCCTTTGTTTGTCTGTCCTGAAAGGTTACTGAGAGTGGGCCAATCGTTGATGGTCACGAACAGCAACGCCTTAAGGTTAAATTCCTCCTGTTTGTGCTCATCCCACGTACGTACACCGTTTCCATTTCAAAGCTGTAAAAGTTCTTCAACTAATGGCCTTAGGTACACATCAATGTCGTTGCCGGGTTGCTTAGGGCCTTGGATGAGAACTGGCATCATAATGAACTTCCGCTTCATGCACATCCAAGGAGGAAGGTTATACATACATAGAGTCACGGGCCAGGTGTTGTGATTGCTACTCTGCTCCCCGAAAGGATTAATGCCATCCGCGCTTAAAGCAAACCATACATTCCTTGAGTCCTTTGCAAACTCATCCCAGTACTTTCTCTCGATTGTTCTCCACTGTGACCCGTCAGCGGGTGCTCTCAACTTCCCATCTTTCTTTCGGTTCTCACTATGCCATCGCATCAACTTGGCATGCTCTTCGTTTTTGAACAGACGTTTCAACCGTGGTATTATAGGAGCATAACACATCACCTTCGCAGGAACCCTCTTCCTGGGGGGCTCACCATCAACATCATCAGGGTCATCTCATCTGATCTTATACCGCAATGCACCGCATACCGGGCATGCGTTCAGATCCTTGTATGCACCGCGGTAGAGGATGCAGTCATTAGGGCATGCATGTATCTTCTCCACCTCCAATCCTAGAGGGCATACGACCTTCTTTGCTGCGTATGTACTGTCGGGCAATTCGTTATCCTTTGGAAGCTTCTTCTTCAATATTTTCAGTAGCTTCTCAAATCCTTTGTCAGCCACAACATTCTCTGCCTTCCACTGCAGCAATTCCAGTACGGTACCGAGCTTTGTGTTGCCATCTTCGCAATTGGGGTATAACCCTTTTTTGTGATCCTCTAACATGCGATCGAACTTCAGCTTCTCCTTTTGACTAATGCATTGCGTCCTTGCATCGACAATGACCCGGCGGAGATCATCATCATCGGGCACATCGTCTGGTTCCTCTTGATCTTCAGCAGCTTCACCCGTGGCAGCATCATTGGGCACATCGTCTGGTTCCTCTTGATATTCACCAGCTCCCCCCGTTGCAGCATCACCGTATTCAGGGGGCACATAGTTGTCATCGTACTCTTCTTCTTCGCCGTCTTCCATCATAACCCCTATTTCTCCGTGCCTCGAACAAACATTATAGTGTGGCATGAAACCCTTGTAAAGCAGGTGGGAGTGAAGGATTTTCCGGTTAGAGTAAGACCTCGTATTCCCACATTCAGTGCATGGACAACACATAAAACCATTCTGCTTGTTTGCCTCAGCCGCATCGAGAAACTCATGCACGCCCTTAATATACTCGCAGGTGTGTCCGTCACCGTACATCCATTGCCGGTTCATCTGCGTGCATTATATATAATTAAGTGTCCAAATTAATAGAAGTTCATCATCACATTAAAACCAAAGTGCATACATAGTTCTCATCTAACAACATATAGCTCTCCAGAGCATCTAATTAATTAAACCATACATTGAAACTATGTAAAACATTTCAATGCGAAAACAAATGCGATCATAATCGCAACCAAGGTAACAATTGATCCAACGGCATAATGATACCAAGCCTCGGTATGAATGGCATATTTTCTAATCTTCAAGCGCATTGCATCCATCTTGATCTTGTGATCATCGACGACATCCGCAACATGCAACTCCAATATCATCTTCTCCTCCTCAATTTTTTTTATTTTTTCCTTCAACAAATTGTTTTCTTCTTCAACTAAATTTAACCTCTCGACAATAGGGTCGGTTGGCATTTCCGATTCACATACATCCTAGATAAATAAAATCTATGTCACGTTGGTCGGCATAATTTTCATAAACAATAAATGAACCAATAGTTATAAAGATAATATACATACCACATCCGAATCATAGACAGGACGAGGGCCGACGGGGGCAGATACCAAAACCATCGCACTATATAAGATGCAATAATAAATGTAAGAAAAATGATACAAGTATCTATCTAAACATACAAGTAAGAATATTTTTCCTTTTAGAAAGAAGATAAGAACAAGAGGCTCACCACGGTGGTGTCGGTGATGAGATCGGCCCGGGTGATCGACGGCGGTGAAGACGGGGACGGGGCGTGACGGACCGCTAAATCTAGACAAATCTCGAGGAAAATGGAGCTTGGAGGTCGAGCTTCGAGAGGAGAAAGCTTAAGTAGTGTGGCTCGGGCATTCCATCGAACACCTCATGTGCATAGGAGGTGAGCTAGAGCACCACAAAGCCCTCTCCCCCTCGGCCAGAAAAAACAGAGCACTGTGCTCTGCTCTTGCGCGAGGGGGTATATATAGGCACCTCATTGGTCCCGGTTGGTGACATGAGCCGGGACTAAAGGGGAGCCTTTGGTCCCGGTTCAAGGCACCAACCGGGACCAATGGTGGTGGGTCAGGAGCGAGGCCCATTGGTCCCGGTTCGTCCCACCAACCGGGACCAAAAGGTCCAGACAAACCGGAACCAATGGCCCACGTGGCCCGGCCGGCCCCCTGGGCTCACGAATCGGGACCAATGCCTACATTGGTCCCGGTTCTAGACTAAATCAGGACTAATGGGCTGACCCGGCTTGAACCAAAGCTCTGTTTTCTACTAATGATAGGAGAACCTCCACTGAACAATAATGATTCAAGAAATAGTCTGATGAACAATAATGGAACAATCCATCTAATGCTTATTACATTTGCTAATTAAATAAGTGCAGGACGCAATTCTATTTTAGTACCCTCTTGATCGACGATCTAGAAACAAGATCAAAGCTGCTAGCGAGCCGAAGACAGATGGGCGGATGTTCTAGCTTGGGGCGAAGAAGATCTCAGAGTCGAGCCTCTTGGAGCGGAACAACTTTTCCATCTCTGGACTGGTGTTGAAGGCTGACTCTAGTACTGCCGGCGAAATTGCCTTCCACACTGATGTCCTCCCCGCCAAGTGGCTAAATATCGGGCTGCATTGTTTTTGCATAATAGCATGATTGTTAATTAATCAGATTGATCAGAATATAATTGAAATATATGACAAATAAAATTGCAACATAGTGCAAGATTACAATACAAATAATTTTGCACAAAGAATTAGCATAAAAAAGCATGTTTTTATTTGTAAATCTCCCTTCAAATTTATATATATAGTAACCCTATAGAAAGCATATATGACAAGAGCTTCGTTTTAGTACCTCGCAATGATGGGAATATATGATAAATCCAAATTATTGAATAAAATTCAGTATAAATGTTGGAGACTTTATTTTAAAAGGTGCAAAACATGCCACAAATTTGTGCAACTAAAGTCCTATTTTAGAAAGAAGTTCTTTTTTTCCGAAAGGGGGGGGGGGGGTAGAAAGAAGTTCTTAGTTTAATTTGCTAAACTGAACCAAAATATGCCGAACAGATAATGCAGCAGATCAAGAGTTTAGTCCATAGTCTAGTTCTTGTATGTAGATTGTAGAAAGAGAAAGAGCATATTTTGTACGTACTTGGGAGTGGTGATGATGGAGAACCACTCCATGCCGGTGTCGTCGGCGATCTTGGAGACGACAAAGAATCTGGGCACGATGAAGAGGCACCCGGCTTCGGCACGGGTCTCGAGCACGCGGGTGCCATCGATGCCCACGGCCTGGACGCGCCCGCCGCCGCGCACGATGTACGTGACCTGGTATGCCGAGTCGCAGGAGAAGCCCGGCGAGCACATGGAGCGGCCGCCGATCCTCACCAGGTCGGCGCCCAGCCCAACCTCCTTCACCAGTGGCAGGTTGGCCGTGTTGAGCACCACGACACAGCCGCCGCCCGGGATGTCCACGTCCAGCGGCGCCTCTAAACAGTTGAGCACCACGCCCTCCCGGTCCTCGGCGCGAGGCTCCGGCATCCGGTGCCCTGCGGCAATCTTCACGACGCCGGAGCCAGGCTGGGTGGAGACGATCTTAGCAGCAGCGTTCTGGTCAAGGTCCCAGGCGCGCGCGACGAACTCAGTGGAGAAGCCCGTGAAGATGCCGCTGGCGCCGGTGAGCTGGAAGTTGGTGAAGCGGCCTGGGGTGTGGCCCTTGGAGGTGTCGCCGAGGAAGAGCACCACGAGCTCGGCAGTGGATCCCTCGGTGTTGTGCCACCAGGTGACGGCGCCGAAGGGCAGCGCGAGCGCGTCGCCCTCCTTGACGGGGATCACCTTCTCCTTGGCCGCCTCAGGGAGCACGAGGCCGCAGGCGCCGGCGCCCTGGAGCACGTAGGCGACCTTGGCAGAGTCGGAGTAGCTGGGAAGGGCGAGCCCGCCGGCGGAGAGGTGCAGCTTTGCGGCGCCAATGGAGGCCGCGCCGAGCATCGGCAGGTCGGCCGGCGACCAGTCGTAGTACGAGCCACCATCGCTGCCATAGGCCTTGGCAGGCTTCTTGGGCGACAGGTCCATGCACATGACTTCGGCGGTGGTAGTGCGCTGCACCATTGTGATCAGGATGAGAAAAACGTTCTTGGCGTGGGAGAGGAGGAAAAGGTGGCGGCCGAAGGGTGCGTATTTCTAGTTGATGCTGGTGCCTGACTGCCTGGTTCGTTCGATTAGGATAAGGATTGTTTGTTCTAACTAATTATCCCATTTTACTCGCTCGCTCGAGAGATTAGCTTACGATGTGTTGGTGTATGAATATTGTAATTAGGTGACTTCTTAGGGACTAAAACGTAAATTGTACAAACAAATATAAATAAGTACAGAGAGAAGGGATCGGTGTGGAACGATCCAGAGTTTCCCCAAATCCTCTTCTTCATGCTCCCTCAAATCCCTAGCTCAAATCACTCAAATCTCATATGATTTTCAACATGGCATCGGAGCAGGTTAATCTTCTCTGTTTTTTGCTGTGATTTCAACCTATTGCGGTGCTGTGTCGCCGTGATTTGCGGCTATCGGTGGTGATTGATGCGCACTCGAGCTGCTGCCGGGACCTGCGAGGTTATCTCAAAGCTGCGGCAAGGAGCGCCGCGACCGGTCTACTGCTGCCTGTTGCGTGTCGACCGCCGTCCGGCGTGGCTGAGCGTACTCCTGGTATTTGCCGTACTCTGACGTTGGGAAACTGCTTGGTGCGACTGTTGGGCTGTTCTTGCCGAAGGAGTAAGCTGGCTTGTTGTTGCTGATTGTGGTTGCTTTTGGTCAACTGTGATTAGTGTTGCCGTATATCTCATCTCTGCTTGGTGGCCGGATTAAAATACTTCTGCTGCTTGTGTGCATTCGAGAGTACTAGTATATTTAGTTGACATCGACTCTGCTAGTACTCTGCTTTTGTGCTGCCTGTGTGTTGTTGCTGGTGGAGTGCTGCAAAAGAAGTCCTGTGTGACTGGCTCTTTTGGTGGTGGTAAATCATGGCAGATCCAAGCAAGGAGAAGTCAGGGGATAGTAGTGTGGATAAGTTATATGAAATTTTTAGCAAAGTATTTGAGCAGCAACAACAACTCAAATTGGTTCCTGAAGCAGTCAAGTATGCGCTTGAGCCTAATCCGGTAAAGTTGGTTGGACCGGGCAATTACATTAGTTGGGCACGACATGCTCAGTTAATCCTGAGTTCTCATGGTTACGAAGAATTACTTAGTGCTGATGAAAGTGGCACTAGCACAAAACAGATCAATGACAGAGTGTTGGTCTGGTTATTAGGAAGCATGGAACCATCAATTCGAGAGCAAGTTGAGACTATGACCACTGTATCTGAAGTGTGGAGAGCTTTGGAGAAGCAATTTTCGGGAAAATCAAATAAGATGCAGGCTACTCGCATCATGCAGGAGTTGACTCACTTAAAGCAAGGCTCAAAATCAGTGACTGAGTATGCTGGTGAGATAAAGAGATTGTGCAGGGAGTTGCATTATTACCATCCATTTCAACCTGTTGACAAGAATGACATGGCTATTCAGCATACCTGGTTTGAACCATTTGTGGGCAAGCTCTTCCTTGATGGCCTGAATCAGGAATTTGACCTCCGTCGTCAGCTAATATTCTCCAAAACTGAATGGCTAAGCCTTGACGATATCATCTCTAGTGTGATTGAGGAGGAGACTCGTCTTATTCAACCCAAGGAGCATGGTCAGGAAAATTCAGATGCACGTGCAGCCCTATCCATACAAGCTCGTCATGCTCCAAGGCCGTTTGGTAAAATAGATAAAAGCAAACTATTGTGCAACCATTGCAAAAGGACCGGACACGCAAAGGATATGTGTTTTGAGCTGCATGGCTATCCATCTTGGTGGGAAAAAGGGAAGTCTCGGCCAAGGGGAGTTCAGGGAGCAAGTAAAAGACATGCTAATCTCACTACATCCACCAGGGAGCTGCCAGTGGTAGATGTGCGAGCTCTTGAGGATTTCACTTCCAAGCTTAGACTCTCAGAAGGCTCCTCTTCCTCTCAAGGTTCATCTAAAGTTGAGTCTAGCCTTCATGTCACTTCTGACCAAGGTATGCCAAATCATCAGGTCCACACTTCTCGAGCACAACCAAAATCTTGGATTATTGATACAGGAGCTACTAACCACATGACAGGAGTCCCGAATTTATTCACTTCCTATACACCTTGTTCTGGTAAGGACAAGGTACGTGTAGCTGATGGATCCATGGCACCTATTACAGGACGTGGATCTGTCAGGTGCACTAAGACATTGTCCTTATCCCCTGTCCTACATGTTCCAAAATTTCCAGTCAATCTCTTGTCCGTTAGCTCTATTACTCAATCCCTTAATTGTAGATGTTGGTTTGATCCTACCTGTTGTGCTTTTCAGGAGATAGACACAGGGAGATTGTTGGCGACTGGGACCGTGCATGATGGACTCTACTATCTTGATGAAGGAAGTGATGAAGTTGCTTTTGCATCATGTCTGTCTCCTGGTCAAGAACTACTACTACACCATCGCAGGCTCGGACATCTTTCTTTTGTGGCATTATCTCGTATTTACCCTTCTCTTTTTAAGCTGTCTCCCAGGGAGCTCCTGGTATGTGATGCTTGTGAATTGGCTAAACATACAAGGGGTTCCTATCCTAGTATAGGTTTAAGGAGTGACAAACCATTTGAAATGATTCACTCTGATGTTTGGGGACCCTGTGAGGTTCACTCCATTTCTGGACATCGATGGTTTGTAACTTTTATAGATTGCTTTAGTCGTTACACTTGGCTTTATCTTTTGAAGCGTAAGAGTGACGTGTTCTCGGTTTTTAAAGATCTATGTGCTCTTATTAAAAATAAACATGGGGCAACTATTAAAACTTTGCGTTCAGATAACGGAACTGAATATGTCAACCAAGAATTTGGACAGTTCCTTGCCTCAAATGGCATTGAACATCAAACGACCTGTGTTAACACTCCAGAGAAAAATGGTGTTGCAGAGCGTAAAAACAGACATCTGCTTGAGGTTGCACGCTCACTTATGTTTACAATGAATGTGCCTAAATTTCTTTGGGGGGAAGCAATAAAAACTGCAACATATTTGATAAACCGTATGCCTCTTCAGGTTCTTGGTCATAAGACTCCTGTTGAGTGTCTCTTGAAATCTAATGATTTTGTAGTTCCTCCGAAGGTCTTTGGGTGTGTTTGCTTTGTGCACGACTATAGGAACTCTGTTGGAAAATTAGACCCCCGTGCTCTCAAATGTGTTTTCATGGGTTATTCTGCCTCCCAAAAGGGTTATAGATGTTGGTGTCCTTCGGAGCGTCGTTTTTTGTGAACATGGATGTGACGTTCCGTGAACATGAATCATATTATGGACCAACAAATGACACTGGCATTGCCTTATCCCCACCTGAAGTGCAACAAGAGGGGGAGAGTGATGATGGAGGCCCTCCATTAAGCCCTATTCTTGTTTCCACTTCAGGTGGTTTAATGTTGGAAATATGCCCTAGAGGCAATAATAAAAGTATTATTATATTTCATTGTTCATGATAATTGTCTTGTATTCATGCTATAACTGTATTGTCCGGAAATCGTAATACACGTGTGAATACTTAGACCACACTATGTCCCTGGTAAGCCTCTAGTTGACCAGCTCGTTGTGATCAACAGATAGTCATGGTTTCCTGACTATGGACATTTGATGTCGTTGATAACGGGATCACATCATTAGGAGAATGATGTGATGGACAAGACCCAATCCTAAGCATAGCATAAAAGATCGTGTAGTTCGTTTTGCTAGAGCTTTGCAAGTGTCAAGTATCTCTTCCTTCGACCATGAGATCGTGTAACTCCCGGATACCGTAAGAATGCCTTGGGTGTACCAAACGTCACAACGTAACTGGGTGACTATAAAGGTACATTACAGGTATCTCCGAAAGTAGCTGTTGGGTTGACACGGATCGAGACTGGGATTTGTCACTCCGTATGACGGAGAGGTATCTCTGGGCCCACTCGGTAATGCATCATCATATTGAGCTCAATGTGACCAAGGTGTTGGACACGGGATCATGCATTACGGTACGAGTAAAGTGACTTGCCGGTAACGAGACTGAACAAGGTATTGGGATAACGACGATCGAGTCTCGGGCAAGTAACGTACCGATTGACAAAGGGAATTGCATACAGGGTTTGATCGAATCCCCGACATAGTGGTTCATCCGATGACAACATCGAGGAGCATGTGGGAGCCATCATGGGTATCCAGATCCCGCTGATGGTTATTGACTAAGAGAGTCTCGGTCATGTCTGCATGTCTCCCGAACCCGTAGGGTCTACACACTTAAGGTTCAGTTACGCTAGGGTTATAGGGATATGTATATGCAGTAACCCGAATGTTGTTCGGAGTTCCGGATGAGATCCCGGACGTCACGAGGAGTTCCGGAATGGTCCGGAGGTAAAGATTTATATATGGGAAGTCCTGTTTCGGGCATCGGGACAAGTTTCGGGGTTATCGGTATTGTACCGGGACCACCGGAAGGGTCCCGGGGGTCCACCGGGTGGGTCCACCTGTCCCGGGGGGCCACATGGGCTGTAAGGGGGTGCGCCTTGGCCTAATGGGCCAAGGGCACCAGCCCCACATAGGCCCATGCGCCTAGGGTTCAAGGGGGCAAGAGTCCTAGGAGGGTAAGGCACCTCCTAGGTGCCTTGGGGGGAGGGAAAACCCCCCTTGGCCGCCGCACCCCCTAGGAGATTTGATCTCCTAGGGCCGGCCACCCCCCCTTGGCACCCCTATATATAGTGGGGGGAGAGGAGGGACTTCATACCTGAACGCCTGGCCTTTGGTTGCCTCCTTCTCCCTCCCCAACACCTCCTCCACCTCCATAGTGCTTAGCGAAGCTCTGCCGGAGTACTGCAGCTCCACCAACACCACGCCGTCGTGCTGCTGCTGGTGCCATCTCCCTCAACCTCTCCTCCCTTCCTTGCTGGATCAAGAAGGAGGAGACGTGGCTGTTCCGTACGTGTGTTGAACGCGGAGGTGCCGTCCGTTCGGCGCAGGTCATCGGTGATTTGGATCACGTCGAGTACGACTACATCATCACCTTGCAAGCTTCCGCACGCGATCTACAAGTGGTATGTAGATGCAAACTCTCTCCCTAGACTCGTTGCTTAGATGAACTCATAGATGGATCTTGGTGAAACCGTAGGAAAAATTTTAATTTTCTGCAACGTTCCCCAACAGTGGCATCATGAGCTAGGTCTATGCGTAGTTCTCTTTGCACGAGTAGAACACAACTTTGTTGTGGGCGTGGTTTTCGTCATCTTACTTGCCTCTACTAGTCTTTTCTTGCTCAACGGTATTGTGGGATGAAGCGGCCCGGACCAACCTTACACGTACGCTTACGTGAGACCGGTTCCACCGACTGACATGCACAAGTTGCATAAGGTGGCTGGCGGGTGTCTGTCTCTCCCACTTAGTTGGAGCGGAATCGATGAACAGGGCCCTTATGAAGGGTAAATAGAAGTTGACAAAATCACGTTGTGGTGATTCGTAGGTAAGAAAACGTTCTTGCTAGAACCCAATTGCAGCCACGTAAAAGATGCAACAACAATTAGAGGACGTCTAACTTGTTTTTGCAGCGATTGATCATGTGATGTGATATGGCCAGAAGTTGTGATGAATGATGAATTGTGATGTATGAGATCATGTTCTTTGTAATAGGATTCACGACTTGCATGTCGATGAGTATGACAACCGGCAGGAGCCATAGGAGTTGTCATTATTTTTTGTATGACCTGCGTGTCATTGAATAACGTCATGTAAACTACTTTACTTTATTGCTAAACGTTAGTCATAGAAGTAGAAGTAGTCGTTGGCGTGACAACTTCATGAAGACACGATGATGGAGATCATGATGATGGAGATCATGGTGTCAAGCCGGTGACGAGATGATCATGGAGCCCCGAAGATGAAGATCAATGGAGCTATATGATATTGGCCATATCATGTCACAACTATAATTGCATGTGATGTTTATTATGTATTATGCATCTTGTTTACTTAGGACGACGGTAGTAAATAAGATGATCCCTTATAAAATTTCAAGAAGTGTTCTCCCCTAACTGTGCACCGTTGCTACAGTTCGTCGTTTCTAAGCACCACGTGATGATCGGGTGTGATGGATTCTTACGTTCACATACAACGGGTGTAAGACAGTTTTACACAGCGAAAACACTTAGGGTTAACTTGACGAGCCTAGCATGTGCAGACATGGCCTCGGAACACGGAGACCGAAAGGTCGAACACGAGTCGTATGGAAGATACGATCAACATGAAAATGTTCACCGACGATGACTAGTCCGTCTCACGTGATGATCGGACACGGGCTAGTCGACTCGGATCGTGTAACACTTAGATGACTAAAGGGATGTCTAATCTAAGTGGGAGTTCATAATTTGATTAGAACTTTATTATCATGAACTTAGTCTAAAACCTTTGCAAATATGTCTTGTAGATCAATGGCCAACGCTAATGTCAACATGAACTTCAACGCGTTCCTAGAGAAAACCAAGCTGAAAGATGATGGCAGCAACTATACGGACTGGGTCCGGAACCTGAGGATCATCCTCATAGCTGCCAGGAAACAATATGTCCTAGAAGGACCGCTAGGTGACGCTCCCGTCCCAGAGAACCAAGACATTATGAATGCTTGGCAGTCTCGCGCTGATGATTACTCCCTCGTTCAGTGCGGCATGCTTTACAGCTTAGAACCGGGGCTCCAAAAGCGTTTTGAGCATCACGGAGCATATGAGATGTTCGAAGAGCTGAAACTAGTTTTTCAAGCTCATGCCCGGGTCGAGAGATATGATGTCTCCGACAAGTTCTACAGTTGTAAGATGGAGGAAAACAGTTCTGTCAGTGAGCACATCCTGAAGATGTCTGGGTTGCACAACCGTATGACCCAGCTGAACATTAACCTCCCAGATGAGGCGGTCATTGACAGAATCCTCCAGTCGCTCCCACCAAGCTACAAGAGCTTTGTGATGAACTACAACATGCAGGGAATGGAAAAGACCATTCCTGAAGTGTTCTCGATGCTGAAGTCAGCAGAGGCTGAAATCAAGAAAGAACATCAAGTGTTGATGGTCAATAAGACCACTAAGTTCAAGAAGGGCAAGGGTAAGAAGAACTTCAAGAAGGACGGCAAAGATGTTGCCGCGCCTGGTAAGCCAGTTACCGGGAAGAAGTCAAAGAATGGACCCAAGCCTGAGACTGAGTGCTTTTATTGCAAGGGGAAGGGTCACTGGAAGCGGAACTGCCCCAAATACTTAGCGGATAAGAAGGCCGGCAACACCAAAGGTATATTTGATATACATGTGATTGATGTGTACCTTACCAGTACTCGTAGTAACTCCTGGGTATTTGATACCGGTGCCGTTGCTCATATTTGTAACTCACAGCAGGAGCTGCGGAATAAACGGAGACTGGCGAAGGACGAGGTGACGATGCGCGTCGGGAATGGTTCCAGAGTCGATGTGATCGCCGTCGGCACGCTGCCTCTACATTTACCTACGGGATTAGTTTTGAACCTTAATAATTGTTATTTAGTGCCAAGTTTGAGCATGAACATTGTATCTGGATCTCGTTTAATACGAGATGGCTACTCATTTAAGTCTGAGAATAATGGTTGTTCGATTTATATGAGAGATATGTTTTATGGTCATGCTCCGATGGTCAATGGTTTATTCTTAATGAATCTCGAGCGTAATATTACACATGTTCATAGTGTAGATGCCAAAAGATTTAAAGTTGATAACGATAGTCCCACATACTTGTGGCACTGCCGCCTTGGTCACATTGGTGTCAAGCGCATGAAGAAGCTCCATGCCGATGGACTTTTAGAGTCTCTTGATTATGAATCGTTTGACACGTGCGAACCATGCCTCTTAGGTAAAATGACCAAGACTCCGTTCTCCGGAACAATGGAGCGAGCAACCAACTTGTTGGAAATCATACATACCGATGTGTGCGGTCCAATGAGCGTTGAGGCTCGCGGAGGATATCGTTATGTTCTCACTCTCACAGATGACTTGAGTAGATATGGGTATGTCTACTTAATGAAACACAAGTCTGAGACCTTTGAAAAGTTCAAGGAATTTCAGAATGAGGTGGAGAATCAACGTGACCGAAAGATAAAATTCTTACGATCAGATCGTGGAGGAGAATACTTAAGTCACGAATTTGGTACACACTTAAAGAAATGTGGAATCGTTTCACAGCTCACGCCGCCTGGAACACCTCAGCGAAACGGTGTGTCCGAACGTCGTAATCGCACTCTATTGGATATGGTGCGGTCTATGATGTCTCTTACCGATTTACCGCTATCATTTTGGGGATACGCTCTAGAGACAGCTACATTCACTTTAAATAGGGCACCGTCTAAATCCGTTGAGACGACACCGTATGAATTATGGTTTGGAAAGAAACCTAAGCTGTCGTTTCTAAAAGTTTGGGGATGCGAAGCTTATGTCAAGAAACTTCAACCTGAAAAGCTCGAACCCAAGTCGGAAAAATGCGTATTCATAGGATACCCTAAGGAAACTATAGGGTATACCTTCTACTTAAGATCCGAAGGCAAGATCTTTGTTGCCAAGAACGGATGCTTTCTGGAAAAAGAGTTTCTCTCGAAAGAAGTAAGTGGGAGGAAAGTAGAACTCGATGAAGTACTACCTCTTGAGCGGGATAGTGACGCAGCACAGGAAACCATTCCTGTGATGCCCACACCAACTGAAGAGGAAAACCATGATAATGATCAAGGTACTTCGGATCAAGTTACTGCTGAACTTCGTAGGTCCACAAGGACACGTTCCGCACCAGAGTGGTACGGCAACCCTGTCCTGGAAATCATGTTGTTAGACAACAATGAACCTTCGAACTATGAAGAAGCAATGACGGGCCCGGATTCCAACAAATGGCTTGAAGCCATGAAATCCGAGATAGAATCCATGTATGAAAACAAAGTATGGACTTTGACAGACTTGCCCGATGATCGGCGAGCGATAGAAAACAAATGGATCTTTAAGAAGAAGACGGACGCGGATGGTAATGTTACCATCTATAAAGCTCGACTTGTCGCTAAGGGTTATCGACAGGTTCAAGGGATTGACTACGACGAGACATTCTCTCCCGTAGCGAAGCTAAAGTCCGTCCGAATCATGTTAGCAATTGCCGCATACTATGATTATGAGATATGGCAGATGGACGTCAAAACAGCATTCCTTAACGGGCATCTTAAGGAAGAACTGTATATGATGCAGCCGGAAGGTTTTGTCGATCCTCAGAACGCTAACAAAGTATGCAAGCTCCAGCGATCCATTTATGGACTGGTGCAAGCATCTCGGAGTTGGAACATTCGCTTTGATGAGATGATCAAAGCGTTTGGGTTTATGCAGACTTATGGAGAAGCCTGCGTTTACAAGAAAGTGAGTGGGAGCTCTGTAGCATTTCTCATATTATATGTAGATGACATACTCCTGATGGGAAATAATATAGAATTTCTGGACAGCATTAAGGCCTACTTGAATAAGTGTTTTTCAATGAAGGACCTTGGAGAAGCTGCTTATATATTAGGCATCAAGATCTATAGAGATAGATCGAGACGCCTCATAGGTCTTTCACAAAGTACATACCTTGATAAGATTTTGAAGAGATTCAGAATGGATCAGTCCAAGAAGGGGTTCTTGCCTATGTTACAAGGTATGAGACTGAGCTCAGCTCAGTCACCGACCACGGCAAAAGATAAAGAAGAGATGAGTGTCATCCCCTATGCTTCAGCCATAGGATCTATTATGTATGCCATGCTGTGTACCAGACCCGATGTAAACCTTGCCGTAAGTTTGGTAGCAAGATACCAAAGTAATCCCGGCAAGGAACACTGGACAGCGGTCAAGAATATCCTGAAGTACCTGAAAAGGACAAAGGACATGTTTCTCGTTTATGGAGGAGACGAAGAGCTCGTCGTAAAGGGTTACGTCGACGCTAGCTTCGACTCAGATCCGGATGACTCTAAGTCACAAACCGGATACGTGTATATGTTGAATGGTGGAGCAGTAAGCTGGTGCAGCTGCAAGCAGAGCGTCGTGGCGGGATCTACGTGTGAAGCGGAGTACATGGCAGCCTCGGAGGCAGCACATGAAGCGATTTGGGTGAAGGAGTTCATCACCGACCTAGGAGTCATACCCAATGCGTCGGGGCCGATCAAACTCTTCTGTGACAACACTGGAGCTATTGCCCTCGCAAAGGAGCCCAGGTTTCACAAGAAGACCAGGCACATCAAGCGTCGTTTCAACTCCATCCGTGAAAATGTTCAAGATGGAGACATAGAGATTTGCAAAGTGCACACGGATCTGAATGTCGCAGATCCGCTGACTAAACCTCTCTCGCGTGCAAAACATGATCAACACCAGAACTCTATGGGTGTTCGATTCATCACAATGTAACTAGATTAGTGACTCTAGTGCAAGTGGGAGACTGTTGGAAATATGCCCTAGAGGCAATAATAAAAGTATTATTATATTTCATTGTTCATGATAATTGTCTTGTATTCATGCTATAACTGTATTGTCCGGAAATCGTAATACACGTGTGAATACTTAGACCACACATGTCCCTGGTAAGCCTCTAGTTGACCAGCTCGTTGTGATCAACAGATAGTCATGGTTTCCTGACTATGGACATTGGATGTCGTTGATAACGGGATCACATCATTAGGAGAATGATGTGATGGACAAGACCCAATCCTAAGCATAGCATAAAAGATCGTGTAGTTCGTTTTGCTAGAGCTTTGCAAGTGTCAAGTATCTCTTCCTTCGACCATGAGATCGTGTAACTCCCGGATACCGTAAGAATGCCTTGGGTGTACCAAACGTCACAACGTAACTGGGTGACTATAAAGGTACATTACAGGTATCTCCGAAAGTAGCTGTTGGGTTGACACGGATCGAGACTGGGATTTGTCACTCCGTATGACGGAGAGGTATCTCTGGGCCCACTCGGTAATGCATCATCATATTGAGCTCAATGTGACCAAGGTGTTGGACACGGGATCATGCATTACGGTACGAGTAAAGTGACTTGCCGGTAACGAGACTGAACAAGGTATTGGGATACCGACGATCGAGTCTCGGGCAAGTAACGTACCGATTGACAAAGGGAATTGCATACAGGGTTTGATCGAATCCTCGACATAGTGGTTCATCCGATGACAACATCGAGGAGCATGTGGGAGCCATCATGGGTATCCAGATCCCGCTGATGGTTATTGACTAAGAGAGTCTCGGTCATGTCTGCATGTCTCCCGAACCCGTAGGGTCTACACACTTAAGGTTCAGTTACGCTAGGGTTATAGGGATATGTATATGCAGTAACCCGAATGTTGTTCGGAGTCCCGGATGAGATCCCGGACGTCACGAGGAGTTCCGGAATGGTCCGGAGGTAAAGATTTATATATGGGAAGTCCTGTTTCGGGCATCGGGACAAGTTTCGGGGTTATCGGTATTGTACCGGGACCACCGGAAGGGTCCCGGGGGTCCACCGGGTGGGTCCACCTGTCCCGGGGGGCCACATGGGCTGTAAGGGGGTGCGCCTTGGCCTAATGGGCCAAGGGCACCAGCCCCACATAGGCCCATGCGCCTAGGGTTCAAGGGGGGCAAGAGTCCTAGGAGGGTAAGGCACCTCCTAGGTGCCTTGGGGGGAGGGAAAACCCCCCTTGGCCGCCGCACCCCCTAGGAGATTTGATCTCCTAGGGCCGGCCACCCCCCCTTGGCACCCCTATATATAGTGGGGGGAGAGGAGGGACTTCATACCTGAACGCCTGGCCTTTGGTTGCCTCCTTCTCCCTCCCCAACACCTCCTCCACCTCCATAGTGCTTAGCGAAGCTCTGCCGGAGTACTGCAGCTCCACCAACACCACGCCGTCGTGCTGCTGCTGGTGCCATCTCCCTCAACCTCTCCTCCCTTGCTTGCTGGATCAAGAAGGAGGAGACGTGGCTGTTCCGTACGTGTGTTGAACGCGGAGGTGCCGTCCGTTCGGCGCAGGTCATCGGTGATTTGGATCACGTCGAGTACGACTACATCATCACCTTGCAAGCTTCCGCACGCGATCTACAAGTGGTATGTAGATGCAAACTCTCTCCCTAGACTCGTTGCTTAGATGAACTCATAGATGGATCTTGGTGAAACCGTAGGAAAAATTTTAATTTTCTGCAACGTTCCCCAACATTTACCCATTCTTGATAATGCTCAAAATCAGGGGGAGGAGACAAATAATGATGGGTGTATTAATGGTTCTGGTCATGGAGACGTACAAGATACAATGGAAAATACTTCACTTCCTTCTCAAGAGGGTGAGCTTACCATGCATGAGGACCCGGGTACTAACACTAACTCTTCTAGTTCCATTGCTCCTATTAGCACCGCAGGGCAAAGTGATAGCCAATTATCTACTCATACTCCTCAAGATGATCAACCTATTGCTTTGAGGAAACCAATTAGAAATCAAAACATCCCAGGACACCTCAAAGATTTTGTTGGACCTAAACATGACATAGCAAATTTCATTTCCTATGATTACTGTTGTCTACCATTCAAAAGCTTTATTGGCTCTTTAGACTCTGTGTCCACACCATCTAATTGGAAAACTGCTATAGAGGACCCAAAATGGAAGGAAGCAATGCTTGATGAGATGAAAGCCTTGGAGAAGAATGAGACTTGGGAGCTCGTGGATCTACCACCAGGCAAGCAACCTGTAGGATGTAAGTGGGTCTTCACTATTAAGCACACTCCTGAGGGTAAGGTGGAGAGATATAAAGCACGCCTTGTTGCAAAGGGCTACACACAAACATATGGAATCGATTATGAAGAGACCTTCGCACCAGTGGCAAAGATGAATTCAATAAGGACGCTAATATCATGTGCTGTAAACCTAGGTTGGGATATTTATCAGATGGATGTGAAGAATGCTTTCCTTCATGGTGATCTTCAAGAGGAGGTATATATGCATATTCCACCTGGGTTTGAGTCGAGTCAAACCATTGGAAAGGTGATGCGCTTGCATCGCTCTTTGTATGGCTTAAAGCAGTCACCACGAGCTTGGTTTGATCGGTTTAGACAAGCCATGCTAAAAAAGGGTTATCTTCAAAGCAATCCTGATCATACCCTATTTTATAAGCACACTGATGGCAGAGTGGCAATCCTTATAGTGTATGTAGATGACATTGTGGTTACTAGAGATGATTCCAAAGAAGTTGCAGGTCTGAAACATCACCTTGCACGGGAGTTTGAAGTGAAAGACTTGGGACAACTAAGATACTTTCTTGGTATAGAGGTCTCACGAGGATCAAAGGGTATCTTCCTCTCACAACAGAAGTATATCTTGGATCTACTCAAGGAAACAGGTATGCTTGGTTGTCGACCTGTAGCTACACCTATTGAACAAAATCATAGGTTAAGTAGTGATGCAGGGACACCGGTTGATCGGGAACGCTACCAAAGGCTTGTTGGAAGGTTGATATATCTGTCCCATACCCGTCCAGATATTGCCTTTGCTGTGAGTGTAGTTAGCCAATATATGAATGACCCAAAGTCAGCTCATATGGAAGCTGTGATTAGGATACTGCGATATCTTAAGGGGTGCCCAGGAAAAGGCCTCTTATATACGAGACAAGGGGACCTGCAAGTTGAATGCTATACTGATGCCGATTGGGCAGGTTCTCTTGATGATCGGCGCTCAACGTCAGGTTACTGCACATTTGTTGGAGGGAACCTAGTTTCATGGCGAAGCAAAAAACAAAGTGTAGTGGCTTGATCTACTGCGGAGGCTGAGTTTAGATCCATGGCTCATGGCATATGTGAGTTATTATGGTTGCAGATTCTCTTAGCAGAGTTGAGGTTGTACAGGTACAAGCCTCTGATGCTATACTGTGACAACAAAGCTGCTATTGACATTGCTAATAACCCTGTTCAGCATGATCGGACCAAGCACATAGAGATTGATCGTCACTTCATCAGGAGAAGCTTGATAGGGGAGTCGTTTGCCTTCCATATGTAACTTCAGCAAGTCAAGTAGCAGATGTTCTTACCAAAGGACTCCCAGAAATTTTTTTTACCATGTTTTGTAGCAAGATGGGTCTGTACGATATATTTGCCCCATCTTGAGGGGGAGTGTTGGTGTATGAATATTGTAATTAGGTGACTTCTTAGGGACTAAAATGTAAATTGTACAAACAAATATAAATAAGTACAGAGAGAAGGGATCGGTGTGGAACGATCCAGAGTTTCCCCAAATCCTCTTCTTCATGCTCCCTCAAATCCCTAGCTCAAATCACTCAAATCTCATATGATTTTCAACACGATGGATTAGGATCTGCACGCAAGGATGAATTGACTGGTGCGCATGATTAGGATACGCTTGCAAACTTGGGCTGTAAACATTATTTTTGGTGATAAAGTCGACAAAATATTGTTTTTTCACTGAAAAAACAAAAGAGAACAATTTTTTTATGATAAAGTCAACAAATTATTGCAACGTACACCATGCGTTATTCAGAAATAGATAAACGCAAGAATATGTAAATATATGTCAAAAAAAAACCACAGCAGATGCCATGATATTGATGATGTAACTGACATGCCGTGAATAACAAAAATTGCCATGGTAAATAATAAAATTGCCATGCTATCATGATAACATCACACCTATGTGTTATTGTATATGAACAATCATGAAAACATGTCGCCACACTAATTATCAAAATTTCATATCTACATGAGAAATTTAGAAATGTTTGTTCATATCAATGGCAATAGAAAAAATTTAAAAGACAACATGGCAAAAAAATTAATTTTTCCATATACATGCAGGATTGCCGCACGTCATGAAGAAATGATGCAGGCAAAAAGAAAAAATGTGGCAACTTTTGAAATAAATATTATTCTCTAAATCACATCAGCTTTAGGAAAAAAATAGTTGTCATAGTCACATGGAAAAAATTAGGAATTTCATTCTCTAAGACATGGCAAATTTTGGAAAATTTAAATAGGCGCGTGGCCAGTTTCAAAATTTTGTTATGGGATCAATGCAAATTTGGAAATTTGGTTTCTCGAAAACATGGTAACTTTTGAAATTTGTATAAGTACGCCTGCAAATTGAGGAATTGTGTTTTATGAAATCATGGCAACTTTTAGAAATTTGTAACTGGCACATGGAAAATTTAGGTTGTTCTCTACAACATGAATTGATTTTAGAAAAATGAGGAGTTTTGCCATGATTTTGTAAATTTGTAATGGGCACATCGCAAATTTAGGAATTTTGTTCTTTGAAAATAAAGATGGAAAATTTAGGAATTTGACATGGGTACATGGAAAAATTAGGAATTCGCCATGAACACATGACAAATTTAGGGATTTTGTTCTATAAAAATTAATGAACTTATAAAAATTATAATTAGCACATGGAAAGGTTTGGATTGTTTTTTGTAAAACATGGAAAATTTTGGAAAAACATTCTCCAAATCATGGCGGCTATATATTTGCATAGATTTTGAAAAAAAATCAAGGAAACATGGCTAATGTACAGGAAAAGTTATATAAAATCATGGCGTATACATGTGAATTTGTATAAAAAGAACCTAAAATATGGTACACCTAAGGCCGCGGTCGCCGCCACGCCCTGACATGCCTTGCCTCGCCTGCGGTCGCCGCCACGCCCTGCCTCACCTAAGGCCGCGGCCAAGCCCTGCCTCCCCTGAGGCCGCCCCCTCCCTCCCCTATCAGATCTACATCCTCCACCTCTTCCACGACCAGCCCTGCTGACCTTTGGTGCCCATGCCTCCTCATCGCCACCTACAGCACCCGGCGAGCGGCCATGGGGATGCTGGGGAGGGGAGGATATTCGCCGACTTGAGAGGGGAAGCGAGGGTCACCGGCTCGGGAGAGAGATGGCGTGAGGAGAGGAGAGGAGATAGAAAGAGATCGGGATGGAGAAGAGAGAAGAAACGGAAGAGGAAGAGTCGTCTTAAATTTAGGCGCCACATGGAAGTTAATGGTAAAACTAAACACTCAAATGAACGATTTGTTTAGAACCGGGTCTGACTTGTCATAAACCAAATCAATTTTAAATCATGTGGTCGTTTGAGATTTTTTTGAAAGAGTAAACCATTGATGTTGTAGGTATCCGCGACAAACAAAAATTCGGTACATTCATGAACCATAACCCGAAAAGTGGTAGTTTTATGCTATTTACTCTAAAAATTTACACAAATGTACATTACATCCCTATGCATATGTGTTTTTTTCCAGAATTTTCTAAAATTTATAAGTATAATTTTTTTAATTGTCAATACGCTCCATGGAGGGCTAGCTCTAAAGTGTAATTTTGATAAATATCTCACTACCTGTAATCCTCATCAGGCTCTTCATCATGTCCAACTAAATGGCTACCACAACTGGGATGTATGAGACCTTTAGCTCGATGTTCGCACCCTGTACAACAGGCTTAACAAGAAAGACACTACATTAGTAAATGGCCAATGCAAATAAAAAAATGAAAATGATCTTCATAGCTAGAGCACAGTGTATTAGTAGCATCAAAAAATTAAAGGAAAATATGAAGATACCTTTGTCATTCTCTTTTGATTGCTTGAAGTCATCCTCCCCCAAAGGCATGCAGAGAAGAACATCTTTCTCATCGATGACCTTAAGGCGCAATTCAGCAAAAAACATTGTCTGTTTACCATCTAGTCCTTTCACTAAGAAGTTGTAATGCAAATAACTTTTTGAGTCCTCATCAAGTAAAATGTTTCTTTCTTTCACTTGCACAAATTCAAGATCAGTAGGCTGCAATATAATAGATATGCATGTCAATATTACAGGCCCACTTTAGATAAATAGTAAATTGCATTTCAGTTCTGCAGCTAGCTTGAATAATGGGCTAAATAAGTGGTCTCACTTGCAAAAGAATTTAAAAAAACTCACTATTGTGGCTATATTCACTTTAGTAAACCGCATGTCCATTCTGAAAACAACAAGACTGGTAATATCGTACAATAACAAACTAATTAACATGAGTTGGTTAAGATAAATAGTGAACTACATGTGTGTTCTTAAAAAATATAGAAGTAGCATTAACAGAGTAATATAGTCATGGAAGAATAACTAGAATACTAATTATTGACTGATATGTGTGGTGACCTGCATGTTATTTTGCTTGGTATATAGACTTCAAGTGCCCTCATAAAGCTCTTGCGATCATCCTCTTCAATTTCCCTAACATACTCCTCACAAGCCTTAGCAATAGCCGCGTCAAAATCCTTGACAGTAATAGATTCTAATTCCCTAGGAGTGGGGTCATCCCAAGTCTCCAACCTTGTGTCATAACTGTATGAGATAAAAAAAAGAGAGAAACGAATAATCAATTAATCATGAGTTGAATTGTTTCAGTTCTGAAAAACTGGTGCGGATGAAAAGAAAGCCGTCTCAGCAAATTCAAATTAGAGGACATGTTGATTAGATTTTCTTATGAAATAAAGCAGTAGCAGCCAAAAATGATAAGAGACGTGATCACGTGAGTGTATATATAATATGTTGGCAGTCCAACTTGAGATTCATCATGCAATGGATATTGTGATGATTAGAAGATGTCTACATGTCTAATGCTATTTTTGCAGCCAAGGAGGTAGAAGTTATCCAAATTGAAGCAGCCGGGGCAGCCAAAAAAAAGTATAACTGTTTCGTTTGTGACATATAAGAGGCCTCAAATAAAACCCTTGTGGACATGCATGGATGGCTTAATTCACCGGCTCCCTTAGTCGGTGAGTTGGACCTCTCAGACGGGGCAGTTATCGAACCAACTATATCATATTAGTGCAAATTAATCAAGAGATGGCAGGCCATGCTGACGCAAACTGAAAATTCCTAAGTCCTTTGTTTTTCCTAGAGACTAGAAAGAAGTTACTCGTCAAGTGTATATAGAAAGTCTGGTCTGGTGTTTTATGATTCGATTCGATTCGATTGGGTGTGCGGTCGACTAAGTTTACTACATGGATGCAAGAAAAGGAATAAAAAACAGTTGCAATATAAGATACGGTGGTGGATATACGCATACGTACTAGTCGAAACGTTGACCATCCCAAAGTTTGACGAGATAAGACGGTAGATTGTCCTCGTCGAACGGCAGATCTTCTTCGTCCTGGGGGGTCCTCCGCTGCTTATCCATGTCCTTCACTCATACACAAATCAATCATAAGCACACGCACGCGGACGGAGGGTTTAATCCCGATCGGCCGAAACAAAAACAAGGGGGCAAATAAAGCGAATCACCTGCGACTGTCGAGAGGTTTCAGTAGAGGGACGGGGGTAGGCGTCCTCGGGGTGAGCATGCTGGACATCTTCTTCTTCGTCTGGCGGTACATCTTCTTCTTCGTCTGACGGTACATCTTGGTCTAGCGGTACTTCTTCTTCGTCTAACCGCAGATCGTCTTCGTCCTCGGGGGTCCTCCGCTGCTTATCCATGTCCTTCACTCATACACAAATCAATCGTAAGCACACGCACGCGGACGGAGGGTTTAATCCCGATCGGCCGATGGCAACAAAAACAAGGGGGCAAATAAAGCGAATCACCTGCGACTGTCGAGAGGTTTCAGTAGAGGGACGGGGTAGGCGTCCTCGGGGTGAGCATGCTGGACATCTTCTTCTTCGTCTGGCGGTACATCTTCTTCTTCGTCTGACGGTACATCTTGGTCTAGCGGTACTTCTTCTTCGTCTAACCGCAGATCGTCTTCGTCCTCGGGGGTCCTCCGCTGCTTATCCATGTCCTTCACTCATACACAAATCAATCGTAAGCACACGCACGCGGACGGAGGGTTTAATCCCGATCGGCCGATGGCAACAAAAACAAGGGGGCAAATAAAGCGAATCACCTGCGACTGTCGAGAGGTTTCAGTAGAGGGACGGGGGTAGGCGTCCTCGGGGTGAGCATGCTGGACATCTTCTTCTTCGTCTGGCGGTACATCTTCTTCTTCGTCTGACGGTACATCTTGGTCTAGCGGTACTTCTTCTTCGTCTAACCGCAGATCGTCTTCGTCCTCGGGGGTCCTCCGCTGCTTATCCATGTCCTTCACTCATACACAAATCAATCGTAAGCACATGCACGCGGACGGAGGGTTTAATCCCGATCGGCCGATGGCAACAAAAACAAGGGGGCAAATAAAGCGAATCACCTGCGACTGTCGAGAGGTTTCAGTAGAGGGACGGGGGTAGGCGTCCTCGGGGTGAGCATGCTGGACATCTTCTTCTTCGTCTGGCGGTACATCTTCTTCTTCGTCTGACGGTACATCTTGGTCTAGCGGTACTTCTTCTTCGTCTAACCGCAGATCGTCTTCGTCCTCGGGGGTCCTCCGCTGCTTATCCATGTCCTTCACTCATACACAAATCAATCGTAAGCACATGCACGCGGACGGAGGGTTTAATCCCGATCGGCCGATGGCAACAAAAACAAGGGGGCAAATAAAGCGAATCACCTGCGACTGTCAAGAGGTTTCAGTAGAGGGACGGGGGTAGGCGTCCTCGGGGTGAGCATGCTGGACATCTTCTTCTTCGTCTGGCGGTACATCTTCTTCTTCGTCTGACGGTACATCTTGGTCTAGCGGTACTTCTTCTTCGTCTAACCGCAAATCGTCTTCGTCCTCGAGGGTCCTCCGCTGGTTATCCATATCCTTCACTCATTCACAAATCAATTGTAAGCACACGCACGCGGACGGAGGGTTTAATCCCGATCGGCCGATGGCAACAAAAACAAGGGTGCAAATAAAGCGAATCACCTGCGACGGTGGAGAGCTTTCAGTAGGGCTGGGGTAGGCGTCCTCGGGGTGAGCCTGCTGGAGCGTGTTGACGGGGAGTTGGGGTGGACCGAGTTCGGCCGCCTCGAGGAGATGGCGGAGGGGCGGCGCGAGGTCAGCGGGAAGCCACGGGCTGCTGGTTTGAGGCAGGGCGAAAACGTGGAATAGGTGGAGTTAGGGCATACCTTTCACCTATTCCGTCCTTATATACGAGTCTTCAACGTGGATACGTGGATACATATATTGGGTCAGACACGGGCGGAAGTTCAAAAATCGAGGGACAGACTAGTACCAACGTCCAGCATATCGGCCCAACAGTCTGCCTGCGGCCCTCCTACAATTTTTTCTTTTTTTTTTTGCGAATTTTTAACCGGACCTCCTCACTCTCACTAACTCTACTCACTGCTATGCCAGATTTGGCGGTGGCGGGAGCTTGGGCTCCAATCCACGGTGCCATGGATACATGTCGCCATGACGTGCTCGCGCGGACAATGTGCTTTGCTAGTGCCTGTCAACGGGCCCCTCCTCTTCAACCATGGCATCTGTCGTCAACAACAACAACGTTGATTAGGACAGGCTTGCGGTGAAGTCCGCGGAGGAGGAGGCCTTGCCGCCCCATGGGCCTTAGACCGCAGAAAGTGGAAGAGGGGCCGCTCTGGTTAGGGCTCTAGGCATCCCTCATCGATGTGGGGCCACAAGAATGATGTCCCTGTCGTGAAACCGAGGTGGTCAGATAGAATGTCGTGTTGGGTGCCAGCCGTATTGGCCTCTTCGCCACATCGGCACCTCAAGTATTACCTCATCAATGACAGTTCTAGGGGCACGTCCTCACCACGCTGGGGTGGCGTCAGGCGCAGTGCTCATCATCGTTCATCAAGACATAGGTGCCTCTGACATGCATGGGTCCTCGCTGACCTGAAGCTCGCAGCTTGGACCAGTCCAAGAACACCAAGGAGGTCGACGCCCAACATCGACATCAGATTAGGTAGGACATCCTCTAGATCGGGATCTCCTTGCCGAAGCGTGAGCTCCGTGTCAAGGAAGAGACGCGGAAGTGGCACAACAAGCACAACACCAACACCATGCCCAGGGACGAATGTCGTGGCCACTGGGCGGCTTCGGCAACCGTCGTGTTCTCGTCCAACAAACAAAGTTGGAGCATGGGTACCAATTGCTACAAAAGTAATGCACAACTGAACCACTACGCCTTGTTCACCGATGTCATTGTGTGTCGTGGTGTGGCACACTGGATATCTCATCATCATGGAGAACGGTGCCTTCAGATCATCAATCTAAATGCTCAGACCCGCCAAGTCTCCTTGACGATGCTCCCTTTCACAGTGAACTTCGGCCCCACCAGTAACGCATGCCTTACTTTAGGCATCAGCGGGACGCTATCAGTCCTCTGGATGCAAAACGGAGGTTCCCAACTAGAGATGTGGGAACAACGCGAGGACCCCAAAAACATGATCGGTACTTCAAAATGGCTACGTACTCGAACGATCGAGCTAAGACGACCCGGAAAGGAGAACGAAGGAAGAGCACTATGTGTCTTGAGAAAGAAGTGTGGCACAATGCTCATCAGCGACGACTTGTGTCGTGTTTACATAGTTGACCTTGAAACCGGGAGGATGGAGGAGCTGGCTGATTGGCCTCACACGCGCTCCATGTGCCATTGGGATTCCATGCCCTTGGATATTGATTGGCTCACGTTCTTCGTTTCTCGGCTTACGAGGTATAGCTAACCATTCTCATATATATGTATACACATTTTTTGGTTTATTTGGCAAAGTATGTTGGATACATTACCGTGCCAGAGGGGTTGATCAACCACGGTGTTCCTATTTAACTCGTTCTTACAACATTTAATGTTTGGGTGTTACTCATGTTTTTTTGTATTTCTTAGGGTCTCCGCGCGTCCCCTCTCATCTACTAGTGGTGATACATGCATCTGCGCCAAGGAAGAGGCGCATGGGCAGCGTGAAGGGTAAGTTACACGGTGGCATCTAGAAGTAGTGGAAGACATGCTCTAACGAACTAGATTCACCAAATGAAACACGCTAGACTCGGGAGTATGTTTAGACTTGCATTTCTTGAAAGAGAGTTTTTACGGTACATCATACTACCGGAAATAGTGGGTAGTATATAATTGATCCGACAGTTATTATTAATTCCTCATCTTTTGCTCCAGGACATTTCGGTAATTAACAATTAGAGTTCGGGACTAGTAATTAATGACAATAGTTCGTCAGACGCACCGCCCGGCGGAAGCCTCCTCGGCCGCACAGGGCCGGCCGCTCTGCGTCGAACGGCCTCCCGCCACCGACCCCGAGATCTTCCTCCCATGCGTCCCCAGCGTCGACGCAGCCGCCCAGCCCCGCCCGGTGGCCCTCTCCTTGTCTGCATGTACTTGGGCCGGCGCCCTGAGATCGCTTCCTCTCTTGCCCTCTCTCCGTCGAACGTACGTCGGCCGGCACCCACTAATCTAAGATATTACACAAAGGCACATGGTATAGCACCTAGCAGGAGTAGTAGACACAAGAACATATCACAGAACAGCACCACACACGAACGGGCATCGCACACAAAGCACACGCAGCACGCTGGACAAGCGCGCGTGCACACACTGACAGAGAGAGTACACACGCGTAGCAGCAGGACGCAACAGACGCTTGCAGATAACAGAGGAAAGGGCAGAGGGAGAGGTAGGGAAGGAGAGGGCAGAGGAGGATAGAGGCGGAGGGCGTTTCCTCGGCATCGGTGCGGGGCTCGAGGTGGCGTCCGTGCAGTCGTGGTGCAGTGGGCCGGCGCGGGGCAGGCTGGACGTGGGCAATGGCGACTCCGTGAAATTCCAGCTCTGTCGTCCCCTTATTCTGAAAGGGATCTGCCTACAGGATTTGGTTAACAGTAAACTACCCAAAACGCCCCTAATTACTTAATATACTACCGAAAATTTGATGTAGTATTGCCTCGTCTGAACCGTTGAACCATAGAAATAAACGGCTCCAGTTTAATTGAGGTCTCTTTCTGAAGTCATCAACTGTAGCTAACTTTTAATCTGTAGTTTATATACGGTGTTAGGTGAATCGTTGGATGTTGAACAATGGCTTAAAAAAAGGACCATCATAAGAGTATTCCTGCCAACTATATAAGCGGATATACTTCAAACATCTCTTTTATGGCTTGACTATTTCGCTGCCAGAATTTCCCTAGACCCTGGCCACCATAAGCAGCTGCATATCGTCGATGTAGAAACTTAGGTACTCTATTGAAATCGTACAGTTTCATGGCAGCAATTGTTTTTACGCCAGAGTGTGTAAGTTATGAAATACAGGGTGAGGTGGAGATGTGGATTTGCTGAAGGGTGGTGATCTGAAGGAGGCCTTGAGACTGGAGGATTGGCCAGGAAGTAGTGTAATCAGTGGCTCTCTGTTCGCTGGGACGGCTCTCTATTCGCTGGGACGGCTCTCTGTTTTCCTGCGATGTGAAGTTTCTGAGGCCTTTTTTGGTTCATATGATAGGATTATTGTAAGAATAGGAATTTTGTAGGAAATAAGATGACATGTATTTCAAATCCTATGAGTAGGAATAGGAAACGAGATGTCATTTGTTTGACACCAAAGGAATTTTTCCATTGAATCTAGACTCATTTTTATTTTCCTATGAAATGTGGAGGATAGGAACCAATCCTATGTAAGAATAGGAATCCATTCCTATGAACCAAAGGGCTCTAAAGGAAAAAAAATCCTATAAAAATCCTATCCTCTAAAATTCATATGAAATTTCTTCAAATCAAAGGAGGCCTCAAGAATGTTCGTTTAAACCCTGAGGTATGGGTGTTTGTTTGTACCAGAAGTCTGTGAGCTGGTGATCTGTACTGCTTCCGAACATTTTTGTTTGGCTGAGCCGTGTACTCTGAACTTGACAGACAGCGATTCAGCCTAGCCTAATGTTCTGGCAGTTGCTCTTGGTTCTGTTTATAAGTAGTCGTTCGTAATTTTATCTCTTTGAGCCAACCAAACTGTTGAAAGAAAGAAAATGGTACTGTCTTCAGAGCCCGCCTCAGTCTCCGTGTACTCTGAAGAAAAGTTCGTGAGTAATAACTAGATGAAAAGAAACAAAAAAGAACTTCAGAGGCCGTCTCAGTCTCCGTGTACTCTGAAGAAAAGTCTGTGAGTAATAACTAGATGAAAAAAAAACAAAAAAGAACGACGACCCACAGTGGGAGTCGATCCGACGACCTTCTGATCCGAAGTCAGACGCGCTAATCCACTGCGCTATGCGGTCACGATGACATTTCTACGTCCGTACAGCTTAGGACACGAAAATATTTGAAATCTAATGTGTGTGTTTTTTTTAGCGATGCCAAAAGAGATATTTGAAACAAGAACGTACTACTGCGGATCACAATCGCTCAAATAGAGATAAAAGTCAAAATCCAAATTCAGAACGCAAAAAGGGAACGAAAAGTACATTCTGACATGGATGCACGGCTTGCAAGGGGAAGAGTCCAAAGCATACATTTTTGCTTGATATGCAGCATTCGTGGGCCAGGCTAACCCACCGGTTAGCTAACACAATTAACTAGCCTAGGCCGGCGGTTAGGTAGCAGTGTAGTTTCTAGTGGTGTCTTTTGCTCTGTCAATTTGTATTATGTATCTAAAGAAAGGTGGAAATCATGCGAAGCTACTGCGTACGTACCTCGTGCTGCGGATGGATCGATGGATCAATGGATGGAGCTTTCCGAGCGATGGAGCTGTCTACGTGGTACCAGTGTACTAGTTTAGAGCAAACTAAATTAACCCAGTGTGCAAGTGGTAGTATATTTTTTGGGTATGGACCTACCTACCTTGGCTTGATTTCTCCTGATCCATCCATCTTATCGTATCACTGATCCATCCATCTTATCGTATCAATAAATCATGACACCTCCACCCAAATCCACCAAAAATATCCTAGCTAGATAAATCCCTGTGAAAGGGAAAGAAGTTTGCTTTCCATATATATATATTTTTTTTGTGGGAAAACATCCAATGTCTTAACCTTCAATCATGGCAATACAACGAACACCATAAATAAATAAGAAAAATTACATCCAGATTCATAGACCACCTAGCGACGACTACAGGCACCGAAGCGAGCCAAAGGCGTGCTACCGTCATCGCACATCCCTTATCAGAGTCGGACAAAACTTGTTGTAGTTGACAGTCCGGAATTCTTCATGCTAAGGACCCATACGACCAACGCACCATAACAACAACTGCCGCCGATGAAGAGTGGAAAAGATTAAAAGGATCACACATACGTAGATGGACGATGCAGATCCGCCGGAAACACACCTCCACACGCCCACCAACGATACTAGATGCACCACTAGAACTGAGCTAGGCGGGAAGAACCTTATTTCATTATCAGGGAGCCACCGCCGTCTCGCCTTCTTGAGCAGGATACAAACCCTAAAAAATCATAAACACATCTAAACACAGAGCCCTCCCACCAAT
Organism: Triticum aestivum; assembly: GCF_018294505.1. NCBI lineage: Eukaryota > Viridiplantae > Streptophyta > Magnoliopsida > Poales > Poaceae > Triticum > Triticum aestivum. The sequence goes on from NC_057800.1 coordinate 741,873,270, forward strand.
AGGGGCCGGGATCCATCATGCTCCCATGGCCCTAAAGCCACCGGGGATGAGGCAGACCGGCGCCGGTGGGAGGCGGATAAACCCTATTTTTTTAGGGGAGGAGGCGGCTTGTCCACGTCCGCGTGTTGCCAGTTTCCGACCTAGTTTGTTTTTCCATATGATAATGTTGTGCATAATAAGGCTTTGTACATGAAAAACATTTACAAGTTATGTTTTTCATGTGTACCCTGGGATGAGTACATATATAATCCAAAAAATTGACACCCTCCTTTCTTATGATGGAAGATTCTTGCTCATCAAATCAGTCTTCTCTGAACTGCCAACTTTTTCCATGTGTACCCTGGCTCTGCTAGTTCGAGTAATTGATCAAATCAACAAATATGTGTAGAATTTCCTATGAAGAAAGTATGGTGTGGAGGATAAGGGCACTGCTCTGACTGCTTGGTCTAAAGTTTGCAAACCAAAACAACAAGGAGGTCTTCGAATACTAGATATTGTTGTACATAATAAGGCTGTGCTCATGCAAAACATTTACAAGTTCCTAAACAAAGAAGATATCCCCTGGATCAAGCTCATTTGGGAGAAGTACTATCAGAGAAATGCACCTCTGGGCAAACCAGAAGGATCACTTTGATGGAAGGCCCACCTTTCGCTCTGGAATGATTTTAAGGAAGCCAGTACATGTAAAATCACATCTTGACAATCTGTTCCGATCTGGAAGCATAACTGGGAAGGGGAAGATCTACAACAAATTTTTCCTGAACTGCACTCCTATGCAATTGATGACTCACCTTCCTTGCAGAAATTCAGTGATTCTCATGATTGGACGGAACATTTTCACCTAGCAATGTCCACTGAAACTTTTGAGCAGTTCAACAAGATGAGAGAAATCATCCCAGAGGTGGATCCCAGCAGCAAGGATAAATGGATATGCAATGGTAGAACTAACATATATTCATCCATGCAAATGTACATCATGCTGACGGGAGATGAAGTGGGGCATCCTATTTTCAGCTTAATCTGGAGCAGTTCCAGTAGACTCAAGCATAAGATCTTCTTTTGGTTGGTTGCCCACTACAAAATTAACACAAGAGCTCTTCTAAAGAGCAAAATAATGCATTTGGACAACGGAAAATGCCATCGGAGGCCGAGCTCCAGTGAGCTCGTTTTTATTTTTTATTTTTCTGGAGCATGAAAATTTTCAAATTTATTTTTTGAACACACATGCACATGTATACTATGTATATGCAAAATTTCACAGTATTATACGTTTACATGTGGCCTACAGGAAAAAGACAAATACACATTTTTAATGGGCCTTTTATTTTTGTTATTGGGCCAGAAATTTGTTATTTTTGTACAGCCTATAAATCACAACATTTTTCGACGAAATTTAACACGTTCTTACGGAATACATATAAGTTTTCATGATACTTTTTTCAGATTTTTTTGGAACTTTTAAATATGCTTTTTGATTTTTTTTTCAAAATACCGAGCTCACTGGAGCTCGGCCTCCAAAAATCCGCACTCATTTGGACAACCCTTTTTGTCCTAATTGTAGTCAGATGGCAGAGGAAACCACCGTGCACCGGCTCTTGAACTGTAACTTTGCACAAGAATGTTGGAACACTCTGATCCCTAGCAAGAAGAGAGGCGCCTAAGTGTATGAGGAAATCATGTTTGCCATTGAATTACTCCCTAAGCATTTTGCTCCAGAAATTGTCATTTTGGGATGCTGGAATATTTGGACACAGAGAAATGGGAAAAAAAATTCAGAGCTCAACAATAATCCATCCAGGCCCGGAGATTCTATCTTAAACAAGACCTCAAGCTGCTACGATTTAAAGTTCAAGAGAAGCATGTTCAAGAACTCTCACAGTGGATAGACAATAGTATGTAATCCCATCTGGAGGGCCTTTTTCTATATCAGGCATTGGCTAGCCTTTTCCCTTCTGGAGGGCCTTTCTTTATTTTGTTCCTTTTTTCTCACCCCCCCCCCATGTAATATACTTTTTTGATTAATGAAGATTTACTATAGAACTATTGTTCTATGCTTTACGGGTGAAAAAAAGTGATACATCTTATCTTTGTGGTAGATCGATGTATCTATCTAAAAATGTCCATCGGAGCAGAATCAAAACATCCGTGACTCCCCACAAAATAAGAAATGAAAAAAATTCCAGCACCAGCATAAGTTCGTTCCTCAGCATGCTTTTTTTAAATCAACCTTTTCCATTTTTTTGTGTTCCTTCTTTCTTCTTCTTTTTCTCTCGCAATTAGATACTTTTACTCCCTGCAAGAAAAAAAGGAATGCTTTTGAGAATGATGAAAATATTGGAACGAACAATTATATAAATAAACTCTGAAAAACTGTAATTTCAATGAGTTCTTTATTAAACTATTATTATGCACATAAAGGGTCGAATAGAGAGAAATACATAGAACAAACGCAATGGAACTGGTCAGCGCTGGTGAATGGTAGAAATGTTTATACCGTGCTGTGCTGATCGCTACAGATGCACCCTTTCGAGTAACTAATTAAACACTGGCTCGTAATCAAGAAGCTAGCTAGGCCGGTGGTTAGAAAATATACATTTGAAGCGTAACTTGTTAACCAATTGGTGTCTTTTGGCTTTTGCTATGTTTGTAGCTAAGTAGGAAACCGTGCGGAAGCTACTCGTGGATGGAGCTTTCTGACAGATGAGTGTTGTTGTTTTCTGTACATTGCCAATCGCTTTGACAGCAGGGTCGTCGTGTAGAGCCCCTCTCAGTGTGCATATACTACTACGTACTCCTATCCAAAGGAGTAGTATATATTTTAGTTTCGGACCTACTTTAGGCTTGATTTTCCTGGTAGACGGATCGATCTTATCGTATCAATCATGACACCTCCACCCAAACCAACGAAAATCAATTAACAAGAAGGAATGAATTCTCTACCGATCTCTCTGATAGGGAAATAAGATGTTTTTCTCAATAATATATGCAAAGTTGACGTTGAATCAAGCTTGGTGGCCATGAAATTCCACAAATTCGTCATTTGTTTACTGGTAATGCCTTTGTCGTCAACTTGGAAGAAGAATTTCGTCTTTCACTGCCGTACGTTGATGTGCATGGCTAGCTAGTGACGTGTCTCTGCTTTTTCGGCAAAGATTAGGTGTATTTGCTAGTGTGATGAGAAAGAGGATACTATAAGTATAAATAATCCAAAACCAAAAATGTGATACCCAGTGTCATCTTAATCTGTGGTCGATGGATCAGAGCAGCTAGCACGGCTCTCCATTAAACAATGACAAGCAGGACGGCACCACCAGGATATGTTCGATTCTACACTTTCTTCCCCACTCACCTTTGATTTTCCCTTTTGTTTTCTCTCGATATTTTGGTTGCGCTCCTCCCTATGCGTGGCTGAGTGCACCGTCTACGCGTGGTTTCGAAATTCAGACAAGAAAGCAGAGCAAGGTAAAAAAAAAGGAACTGTAGTACTCCAGTAAATACTTATCTCAATTCAGAGTACAGGCGTAGAAAATCCATGGGTGCACATGCATGCCAAGGCAAGGAGCTTCAATGCCGTTTCTTTTAAAGAACGAAAAAGGAAAGAAATATGGAGGTATTACGTGCGTGGCAGCCGTCCATCTCGCTCGAGGTTCTAATTCTACTACGTACTTCGATCGAGTGATCCGCCATGGGCGACCACTGGTTGGCGCGTTCAGATTTCAGAAGGAAGGGGAGGCGCGGGGCGGGCACGGCTGCGACGGCCAGAACTGCGCGGGCTTGACCTTGGAGACGCTGGTGAGCACGCCCAGCGGCGTCACGTCGCCCGCCACCGTCACCTTCTTGCTCGGGATGTCGATGTCGAACGACGTCACGCCCTCCATCTTGGCGATGTGCTTCTTCACCTTGCCCGCGCAGCCCTTGCAGTGCAGCGACACGCGCAGCACCACCACCTGCGTCGTCCTCGCTGCCGCCGTCGTCGAGGACGACCGCGCCAGCGCCGCCGCCTTGTGCTGCTCCGTGTCTTGGACGGCCGTGATCTCTGATGACGACGAAGCAGAGGAGGACGTCCCTGACGACGAAGACTCTGCTTGGTGCACAGTCGACGGCGGCGCGTCCTTGGCGAAGGGAGCCGGCAGGGAGGCGTCGGCCGGGAACGCGTCGATGAAGGACGGCGGCGGAGGCTTCCCTTCGCCGCCGGGGAACGCGTCGATGAAGGACGGCGGCGGAGGCGGGGGCAACGCGAGGACGTCGAGGTCGTCGGACTGCAGCCGGGAGGAGTTGAGGAGGAACCTGGAGGAGGTGGCCGGGCTGACCAGCCTCTTCTCCGAAGATCTAGTACCGCCACTGATACCAGCAGCACCAGCAGTGGTGCTCTTCTTCTTCTTCTTGGTGCCGTGGCCGTGCAGCTGGTGCTGGGAGTCCTCTGAGAGCGCCGAGTCTTTGGTGGTGCTACTGGTGCTTGGCCTTGGCGGCTTGGAGGTGGAGGAGCGGTGTGGGTCGCGGAGCCGCGGCGAGTGGCGGTCGATGGCCCGGCCGCTGCTGCCGACGATGGCGCCGGTGCCGGTGGAGGCGATGATGTTGGTGGCGTCGGCGGAGGAGCAGGAGATGGAGATGGAGGGCAGGCCCAGACGCTTGTGCACGCCCTTGAGAAGCAGAGACGCCATGGAACGAAGCAAGATGGCCGGCCCGATTACTCTGAGTCTCTCTCCGGGTCTGGGTTGGGTTGGTGGTGCACAATGAAATGAAATGATGATTCTCCGGGAGAAAGGAGGTTTTAAACTTGGGGCTTTGGAAGGAAGGTGCCAAAGCAAAAGCCAAAACCGCTACCAAGGAGTGTACTCTTGCTTCTTGGGCCGCTTCTTGGGTTGACGTGGGACATGTACGTGGCACAACCTGTGTGACCACGTGTGCGTGCTGCTCCAGCATATGCAAGCATGCTCCGATCCAGCTGGACGGTTTCGGACCGTAGTGAGTGTCAGTGAGTGTGCTACTGGCCACTAGCTAGCTTCACCTACCGGCTGTACCTACCAGCCGGACAAGACCAGAGCTGTGCATCTGCATGCACGCTGCACGCTGACTGACATCATCAGTCGGCAGGTACATGTACTGCCTGTCTGGAATCAGCCCGTTACATATCGACAGCAGCAGCGTCTATCGCGTAATCAGCAGCAGGAGGATCTAATCTGTACGTGCCGTAATTTTTGCTGACGAACAAGCTCTGGAGCTGCCTGCACTAGTTTGAGATTCGACTAGTTTAAAGGCGACGCAGCTGAGAGCCTGAGATGGCATCCACGACGGACGGCCGGACGCGCGTGCCTAGAGATTCGACGTTGATATATAGATGGTGCCAAATCTGCACCGGAATACTAGCCGGTGCGCTAGATCGTGGAACTATTTCACTGCTGATAGTAATGCATATCACTAGTTTAAACATGACACACACAGCTGAGATGGCATCCACGGCGGACGCGCGTGTGCAGTAGCCTAGAGATTCGATGCAGCTGCACATGCATGCATGCGAGCCCGCACGTAGAGAGAGATTCACTGTGACAGATCATGGAGCTACTTCAGTGCTAATACTATGTACTGCACATCTTCGTCTCTGACATAAATAAACATACATGTATCGCATCCGATGTTCATGTTCAGATACGTTAGCGTAGAGTGAAAATAGGGACCGCCTATCCCTCAATGGACTGAAAATTTCAGAAAATAGTGTCAGTTGATTCCCTCAGGTCCGAACGATCCTACCGAGCAAGTCAAATACAGCTAGCACACTGCACACGCATATGTACAGCTTGGTCGATCGGATTACTGCTCGTCGCCATTCATCCATCCATCAAAATCGTATAGTACAAGTCAGTCAGAAGAAGAATAGGGAGAAAGGGACCCGAATATATTCGAGACATTTGGTGCAACAGCCGCCACTCTTTCTTCCTCCGTGGCCGGGAGAAGGAGAAAAGGACCCGAGAGGAGCACGGCCAACTTTCTTCCTAGTCTGCTGTAAGAAACAGCTACACATGTCATTATGTCACTGTCCACCTTTTATTTTGTTGACATTTATACACGACCAGCGAGGAAGCAACGCAAATTTATTTACTTACGCGTGTGATCGATTTGGTGCAGATCACTCTTATTGACCGACTCACCGCTGCTGACCGGTTTGTCTAACGTCTTTTGTTTTGGTGAAATGCATGGATTACAATTTGATCATACTATTATAAATTGGTGCACTACTCATTAGTCGTAGTACTAGTTGGTGTTCCGTTATTTTCTTACTACTCAATTACTATTACAACTAATCATGACTTGTACCAAGCTCCATCGAACTTGCATTGCATGATCTAGCATTATTTTGTAAAGACATTTCTTTTATTTACTTAAAAGGTGCCACAAGGAAAGCTTGCAGGAAGCTAAAAAAAGACGCACTAAACATGGACCACGTGTAACGCCGAGCTAGATGCACGCGTACCTGAAATTAGGCAGCGGCGGGAGACGGCTAGAAAGGAAGAATACACCAACATATTCCAAGGAAAGGTGGTGTTGCTATACATATATGTAGCACAGTTAGCTGGCACAATGGTCAAAATGATCCCTTAATTTGTGCACCACAACTTGCCACTTCTTGTCCAATATGGAAGAAAAGCCAATGACTGCACCAATCCCTAGGCAAATTTGGGCAAGCTTAATTTACTTTTTGGTGTAATCATGGCCGGCCTGCATGCATCCTCGTCCGGAGAAGCTGCACTGAAACAATGGCAGGTAGACGCAGGTGTATATTGTCTCCTTAATTTCTGCCCTTTTTGGGAGTAGTAGCCTTTCCAGATGCATCTTTTTTCTCTTTCTATATCTACCTCGTCACGGGTACACCAGAGCTACCTCAACAAAAACACAAATGGCTATCACCTCACTTGAGCAACTCATCGGCTTCCTCTATAGTCTACGCGTCCGCGGCGCGGTGCGACACCATCCCCGGCGCTCCCGCTGTGACTGCACGGGGGGGGGGGGGGGGGGGGGGGGGCAGCCCATTGGCTGCTATTCTCTCTAGTCTCACCGTCCGCGACGCTTCTGTTGTTCGCAACATTATCGCTACGACCACGGGGGATATTAGAGATATATTTGAGCTACATGTATTTGGTAGTCTAGAATTTGTAATCCTTCTCCTACCTTATCTCTACGAGAGGCTTTTTACCCTTCAAATCTATACTCCTATATATACTCGCCGTGAGGCTCAATAGAACATCCATCATATTCCGCCAATCTTCTCTCTATTCACTTCTAACACTTTTTTCCCGGTGAATTTGCTCTACAAAAGTCAAAGTGTGCCTTCCTTCGAGGTAGCATGGTGTTTAAGTTTAACACTCTACTACCAATGAGTATAGTAATTTTTTTAGAATTCTATTTTCACTGCACAACGAAAACAGCCAGTAAAATCATATACATCCAAAATGTAAACTGAAATATCTTCAGCCACATTTTGGTTATACATACTATCTTTGTATCAAAATATAAGATATTTTTTGGTTTTGCACAGGGCATAAAAAATGTATTATATTTTGTTACGCAGGAAGTATTAAAATCCATCATCGAATAATCTTGTTAAACTGTACATCGAGAATATATGTGTTGTTTAGCGGACCCTTCCATTTTATAAGTATGTTAGGCACAATAAAAAGTTCTGCTATCGGAGTATCCTTGGTGCATGCAGCCTAGTTCGATTAGTCAACTGAGAAACGGGCACGGGTATGCAAAGCATCCTGGAAAAACCCGGGCAAAACATGCACAAAAATCCCAGCATGTTTCTAAAAAGCAAGCTATCACTCCTATCTTTCTCCATCTCTTTCCCCCCTTTTTCTCCCCCGTGTGTATGTATGTGCTAAGCTGCTTTGGGAATAATTTTTTGGAAGCAGCTACATCTCATAAAAAAGTGTCAGATGGTAAGCTGTCCACACACACACACACGCGCGCGGCATGTATACGTTTGGTAGAGGGAGCCACGACCACCATGAGCTCGAATAGAATCTGATGCTTCCTACCGGGGGCACTTTCTTTCATTGGTTTTGTCATACAATGTGCGCATTGCTTTTCCGTTTTCTTAAAAAAAAAGGAGTGCACATTGCTGCTTTCCTCTCGCGCGTGTATGTTTGTTTTTATTTTGCGGGGATCTCCTAGCTAGTTATGGATTGGTCGTCTTTCACACGCATGTGGTTTCTTTCATCCGATTTGAAAAACTGACAACAAGAAGGGGAACAAAGAGCCCTTGTAAAACTAAGTGTTACTTTCAAAGTTCCATCCAAGAAAAATAGCACTATATGTGAAATGGTACACCACCTTCCACATCTCGACACTCATCCATTCTTAGTATCTTGTAGTACTAAGAAATAACATGGCAGTCACTCGTACGACTGAGCTAGGATTTGTTGTAGATGTTGGCTCCACGGTCCAGAACATTTTCATTGAACAGCATTTCAAACCAAACAAAAGATAAGAAACAAGGGATAATTTTCATTGAACAGCATTTCAAACAAGCACTACATGCTCAGCCTGCTCCTTTTTTTACCAGTTTCTTCGTTTCTTTGTGTACGCTATGAGTGCAAGATCGGGTAGTGCGTATATGCTATGACTCTAAAAATTGTGTTCATGAGTAGCCTAGGGCTGTATGTGATTATAGATACCAAAAATCATTACAACATACGAGTACTAATTATGCAGCACTCTTCGGAGTAGCTTATTAAACACGGGTTCGTAATTAAGAAGACATGCTAGCTATCTAGGCGGCGGTTAGTGTTGGTTTTTGTTATGTTTGTAGCGAAGTCGGAAACCATGGATGGAGCCTTCGGAGTGGCGAGTGTTGTTGTTTTCTCTGTATTATCTTATCAAGTCGCTTTGACAGCAAGGTACTCCCTAGTGTAGCGCAGAAGAGCTTTTTGAGTGTGTGTATATATAACTATGCAAAGAAGGGTCATATACTCATATATATTTTTGCTTTCGACCAATCTTATCTGGGCTTGATTTTGCTGGTCGATGGATCGATGTTATATCATATCAATCATGACACCTCCACCCAAAACAACCAAAATCTGTTAACAAGCATGAACTCCCTATCGATCTCTGTGATAGGGAAACAAGATGTTTTCTTTAGCTGATCAGAGTAAAATGTGAAGAATGTTGACGTCTAAGCTTCCAATTGCTCTTTCACTGCTGTTGATGTACTACTACACGGCGGCTAATGATGGATTACAATCAACTTAGATGGATGGATATCTTGGCTTTTGCACTTATGCTGCTGCTAGTGGTGGATGGAGAATAATAAGATATGTATAATCCAAAAGAAAAATGTGATACTCGTAGTCATCTTTGTGAGAACCATCCATGTCGTCCACCCGAATAGAATCAAAATGTTACATACTAAACAATGACAAACGGCACCACCCGGGATAAGTTTGATTCTACACTTTCTTCTCCACTCAACTTTAATTTCCTCCTTTCTTTTCTCTCAAATCTTGATATTTTGAGTGCGCGATCGACTAGACTAGTATATGCTTTGTTTGGAAATTCATACAAGAAAGCAGAGCAAGGTCAAAAAAAAAATACTATTATTACAGTACATGACCTATTGTATTGTACTACCTAACGTAAAAAACGTTCTTATATTATGAGACGGAGGGCGTATATCTCAATTCAGAACACACGTATAGAAAATTCAGCTTCGTTTCTTTTCTTTCACAAAAAAAAGGAAGAAAGATAGAGCTGCGGCTAGCCTGACGTACATACGTGGCAGCAGCCGTCGATTCTTTTCTTTCAGGCACGCGCTTTTTTTTACGAAACTTTGTCCGAGGGCGGGGAGCTCCCGCATTTGCATATAGAAGAAGAAAGTTGATCCGGTTAATAAAGGAAACCCGACCCAAAAACCATACATGCATCAGTTAATTAAGGGAAACCGGCGAAGACCACACACACCGGACTAGCACTCAAGAGACGTCGTACGAGCCAGATACAAGGATGCCGAGGCCCAAGACCACCGTCAACACAGCATGGAGGACAGACACTGATGATGGCTACCTAGTCTGCTAATCCTGATGATGTGGTTCAGACTTGAGAGATAGTTGTTGAGTTCAGAAGGACGCGGAGGCGCGCGGGGGGTACGGCTGCGACGGCCAGAACTGGGCGGGCTTGACCTTGGCGACGCTGGTGAGCACCCCCAGCGGCGTCACGTCGCCGACCACCGTCACCTTCTTGCTCGGGATGTCGATGTCGAACGACGTCACCCCCTCCATCTTGGCGAGGTGCTTCTTCACCTTGCCCGCGCAACCCTTGCAGTGCAGCGACACCCTCAAAACCACCACCTGCGTCGTTCTTCTCTCCGTGGTCGTGGACGACCGCGCCAGCACCGCCGCCTTCTGCTGCTCCTCTTCTTGGACGGATGTGATCTCGGACGACGACGAAGCAGAGGAGGAGGACGAGGAGGTCTCTGCTTGCTGTACCGGCGACGGTGCCTCCTTCGCGAAGTAAAGAGGGAGCGAGGCGTCGCCGGGGAACGCGTCGATGAAGGACGGCGGCTTCCCTTCGCCGCCGGGGAACACGTCGATGAACGACGGCGGCGGTGGCGGGGGGAGCGCGAGGACGTCGAGGTCGTCGGACTGCAGCCGGGAGGAGTTGAGGAGGAACCTGGACGACGTCGCCGGGCTTACCAGCCTCTTCTCTGAAGTCCCAGCAGCAGCAGTGGTGCTCTTCTTCTTGTTGTTGTTGCCGTGACCGTGCTGCTGCTTGGAGTCGCCGGAGGACGCCGAGTCTTTGGTGCTACTGGTACTGGTGCTTGGCCTTGGCGGCTTGGAGGTGGAGGAGCGGTGTGGGTCGCGGAGGCGCGGCGAGTGGCGGTCGATGGCCCGGCCGCTGCTGCTGCCGACGCCGTTGGTGGTGGTGGTTGAGGCGATGATGTTGGTGGCGTCGGCGGAGGAGCAGGAGATGGAGATGGAGATGGACGGCAGGCCCAGCCGCTTGTGAACGCCCTTGAGAAGCAGAGACGCCATGGAATGGAACCCGGCCGGATTACTCTGAGTCTCTTGGTCTCGGTCGGGTTGGGTTGGTGGTGCTGGTGCACAATGAAATGAATGATGATTCTCTTCTTCTTCAGCTTGTATTCTAGTATTTGTATGTCTGTGTGCCCACTGCTGGCTCGCGTGCTTCCAAGCTTGCAACTTTGGAAGGAAGGGAGGGGCCAAAGTCAAAGCCAAAGCTGCCACGGAACACTCTCTGGTTGTGTTGACGTGGGCCACCAGCCACGTGGCACAGCTAGTTGTCCACGCGTGCACGCCTTGTCAGACTAGAGCTAGAAGTCACTCCTGCTGTGAGTGAGTTGATCAGTGAATTACTGGCGAGTAATGCTACATCGACGGGCGGTTTTACATAATGGATTTGAGTTGTCAAATTATTATTGGATTAAGGGGAGTGAGGGGCCCCACCCACCTGAAAATTAGGGAGGGAGGACTACAGGGAAGGTTTCCGTAAAGCTTTGTAACAACCCCGTACGTTTAGCATTTTCGGTTACTGACTACTACCTTTGTCTGGCTTATAGTTTTATCGTATTTCGGATCAAAGTCTGACAATATATTTGACTAGCAAAATATTAATGCATGCCAAAATTATATGGTTGTCAAAGTTATATGGTTGCACTCATATTTGAATGTATTTTCTTGATATTATTTTATTATGTATATCTTATATTTTATTAGTTAAATTTATAATTTACATATGACCTACAATATGTTAAGGATTAGTAAATCAAAACGAAGATAGTGCTATACTACTTCACCTACCTACCCACCAACGGGACAAGACCAGCAGAGAGTGCATGCACGTTGCATACTGACTGACAGCAGATGCATGTCGTGGAATCAGGCCCGTCAGTAACTGGAGTCAGTGCATGATCTACATCGATCAGTTGCATGAGCAACAACAGATTCTAATCGACAATCTGTGTAATCACGCGCACAATTTTTGTCATGTAACGCGGCTGATACTATTAGTTTTTTTTGGCGGATGGATACTATTGGTTTTATGATATTCTTTTGAGATAATGGGCACAAGCAGTACCCGGCTTTAAATTAATAAAAGTCGATAGGGCCAACAAAAAACTAAGTCTTACAAAAGAATAAAAAGTTTGTGCCTGGACAATGTCCATAAGACAAGAAAAAAAACTAAGCTAGGCTTCATCGTTAGCGCTTCGATTGATGGCGCGGAGACGTTTGACAGCTCAAAGAACTCTAACTGCCGCTTCATTGCCTTCACTCTTCCCTAGAGGGCTCCATTGTTGTAAAAATAAAGACCATTTGAAGATATGGTTAGCTGGATCGCTCGAGAGACTTTTTAAGGTGATGCTGAAATTCGATGAAGATGCTGCTACGTGGTGCCAAATCTGCACAAGAGCTTGCTGTTGCACATATGTTTCATTCATTCAATAGACCGAGCCCCGCTGAATCCTAATCTAAAACTGTAGGAAATACTTTGCGTGGCTTGCAACATTTTTATATACTACATAGTTCCTGGAATATGTTTACCTCGATATGGAATTTACGGATGCACTTGAATATTGCTTGGAATACATGAATGGAATATAGTTCATGGAAGCCGGTACATATATGCTGGAAACAGTATTTATTAATGTTGGAATATTTATTATACTATATGTATTTTTGCCCGGGCACAACATATTATGGAATGCCAGGTTGTTCATGGGATTGGCTCCATGAATTGGTAAAGCCTGTGAATTTGAATTGTAATTCAAATTCAGCGTGCAACTCACACGTACGGCTTATGGGACAGTTTGCAGATGAAACTCCTTGCTGGTTACTAATGATCGTGGTTGGTTAAGTTAACCTGGAGTCTTCGTTTAAACAGATTTTATCTGGACATTTATCTGCAGTTTATATAGTTTGAAATTGGCTGGAATAGCACTATATAAAGGTCCCTAACCCCTAGCCTCAATTGATCATTGTGAGCGGAACCACGGAAAAGGATCAAGGAATAGGGCTTAGACCGTGTGCGTATATTTCTTAGAAAAACTAGCCTCTGCGACAGATGGACTACATGGCGTCCGATGTTCAGATATGTACGTGCACGTACGTATACTCTAGTGTCGTAGTAGTTGATTGTAGAATGGAATTAGCATCCATCCGTTCATACGCACGTACCTATCAAGCAAGTGAAACACGACTAGCACACTGCACACGCAGAGAGTTAGAGAGAGAGAGAGAGAGAGAGAGAGGGAGGAAGAGGAAGTTCGTGAAATAAAGGAGACAGAAGGAGAAAATGGTTTGCACAGTTTTGTCGTCGCTATCGATCCATCGATCAAAATCACATACATATGTGTCAGTGAAAAGAAGAAAGGGACCCGAATATATTCCAGACATATAGAACCACAGCCGCCACCCTTTTTTCTTCTCTATCTTTGTTTCGTTTCTTTCTCACATAACCTAGCTGAGAGAAGGAGAAAAGGACCTGAGAGGAGTGTTCATGTTTACCTTTCGATCGGCCAACTTCCTTCGTCTCTGCAGCAAGTAACAGCTACATAAATTGATCCGTGTCCAACTACTTTTAGTTTTTTCACGTTTACACCACCAGCAAAGAATCGTGAGAATTTTGTTTACGCATGTGATCGATTTGGTGAAGATCACTCTTAATTAAACTTGTCTATTGACCGACTCACTGGTTGGTCTCAACTCCACTGAGTGGTATGTTTAGCAAGTAGTTGCAGCATTTTGTTTGTAGAAATTCGTGCGTTAATGTTTGATTACCAGTGCAATCAAACTGCTGCACAAGTCGTGAGTAGTTGGTGTTCCGTTATTGTCATACTCAATTACAACCACTACTCCTCATGACTATTCCTAGCTAGCTCCATCAAACTTGCGTGGCATGAGATGCATGCTAGCATTTCTTTATTTATTTTCTTATTTTATTCAAAGGAGCCAAAAGGAAAACATGCATGAAGCTAAGAAAAGAGGCACTAAACATGAAACATGAAATGCCTACCTAAAAGGGAAGAATTAATACACAAGTAAGAAAATTCAAGGAAAGGTGAGTAGTGTTTCAGTAGGCAGTAGATGTAGATTCCGCAAAAAAAAAAAAGGCAGTAGATGTGCACAATGGTCAAAATGATCCCTTAATTTGTGCACCACAACTTGCCACTTCTTGTCCAATATGGAAGAAAAGCCAATGACTGCACCAATCCCTAGGCAAATTTGGGCAAGCTTAATTTACTTTTTGGTGTAATCATGGCCGGCCTGCATGCATCCTCGTCCGGAGAAGCTGCACTGAAACAATGGCAGGTAGACGCAGGTGTATATTGTCTCCTTAATTTCTGCAATGGTAGTACTACTAAAAAGAAACGGAGGGAGTACCAGTAGTACTATAGCCTTTCGAGTTGCATCTTTCGAGAATCTTTTTTCCCCGTGTATTTGCTCCACCAAAGGGTGCCTTCCTCCCACAGACCCATGCAGATTAATCTTAACACTATTAGTGGTGTCAGACATAGCCATAATTTTTTGAGAAATAATAATTTAACTGGACTACGAAAACATATACATCAAAACTGGAAACTGAAATATATTCAGCAGCATTTCAGTAATACAATTTTTTGAAATTCATCATCAAATAACCTTGTTGAACTGTACATCGAGAAAATATGTGTTGTTCAGCGGCCCCTTGCGTGTTCCATTTTATAAATATATGTTGCGCACCATAAAAGCTAATGGCCAAAGTCCTGCTTTGGAGGCATCCATCGTACCTCCAAAGGTACATGAGTCCTCCTGAAATGGCTCGAGTAATCTTTTTTTTTTTTGAGGGGGCTCGACTAATCTTGTTTAGTGCATGCAGTCCAAATTTGAGTAGTCAACTGAGAAACGGGCATGGGTATGCAAAGCATCCTGGAAAAACCAGCTTCTTTCTGAAAAGCAAGCTATCACTCCTGTCTTTCTCCATCTCCTTTTTCCCTTTTCCTCTCACGCGTGTGTACTAGCTTCTTTCGTTCGGGAATATATTTTTGGAAGGAGCTGCAGCTTTTTGGTCGACCGTAGCATGTATGCATTTGGTAGAGGGAACCACGGCGACGATGGGCTCGAATAGAATCTGATACTTCCTACCGCGGGGCTTTCTTTCTTTGCTTTCTCATACAATGTGCATATTGCCTTTTTTCTCAAAAAAGTGCATATTGTTTTCTGAAAATTTCTCGAGAGATGGAGGCACCCAAATGCTTTATTTGCTTATTTAATTTATCGAAAAAGGCTTTCGCCCCGCTTTATATTATAAAGCAAATGCCCAAGCCAAACATCCAACAAGGTTCAAACACACACACACACAAGGTCCAGACATGAAAGAGGTCAAAAGGTTAATGCTGAGGGCACAGCTCAACAAGCCCTGAAGAAACACAAAAGAACGCATGCGCCGGGTGCGAGACAACATCTAGTCGGGCTCCGGGGGTGGCGGAGGGAGCGGAGGCGCCAAACGGAAGGCCATCGAGCGAAGGTTGGCGAGGAGGGTGTTGATGACGTCCCGGTCCTGGGGGCGGCTAAGCGGCCGCCAGAACTGCAAATATCCACACATTTTAAAAATGGAGTCAATAGCACGTCGAAGAGGCACCTTCCGTATGACAAGCTTATTGCGTACGGTCCAAAGCGTCCAGGCAAGGACCCCAACGCAAAGCCATCTGATATGCCTATAGCGAGGGGGGGGGGGGAGCCTCAATTTCCGCAAGCAGATCAGGGAAGTTGGTGTTGCACCACTGGCCCCCAACCGTTTCGCGGAAACAGGACCAAAGGAACTGTGCCGTGGAGCACGAGAAGAAGATGTGGTTGGCATCCTCTACCGTGCCGCACATGGGGCACATCCCATCTCCAGGTCCATTACGCTTAAGGACCTCTACGCCGGATGGGAGGCGGCCGCGGATCCATTGCCACAGGAAGATCCTGATCTTCAGGGGCAGGCGGATGTCCCAGATCAAACTGAAGGGCTCGGGGGCCGTCGAGGGGCGATGGCCGCGTAGAGAGATTTGGTGGAGAAGCAGCCGGAGGGTTCCAGACGCCAGGAGATGGCGTCCGGGGTGTTGGCGACGTCCATAGGAAGGAGGGCGATGTCCTGGAGAAGGACATCCCAAGCTGCAACCTCAGGGGGGCCAAAGGGGCGGCGGAAAGCGAGGCGTCCTAGGTCAATAAGGGCCACCTCGACAGATACCCGAGGGTCAACGGCGATGTCGAAGAGCCCTGGGAAACGCACGGCTAGGGGGGTGTCGCCAAGCCACCTATCAAACCAGAACAGGGTCGAGGACCCAGTGCCAACCGAAATGGATGTGCCAATGCGAAGCACGGGCAGCAGCTGGATGGCGGCCTGCCAAAACTGGGAGCTGCCTGAGCACTGACAAAATGCGAGAGGCTGTCCACAAAGGTACTTATTCTGGATGATAGTAAGCCAGAGACTTCCATCGCATTGGCAACACGCCAGAGCCAACGGGTCAGGAGGGCAATGTTCATGCGTCGGGAGGACAAGATCCCAAGACCGCCCTGGTCCTTGGGTTTGCAGCTAGTTTACTTTTTGCGGGGTTCACTAGCTAGTTTATTGTTTGATCGTCTTTCACACACATGTGGTTTCATTCAACTGATCTGAAACCCCACAACAACACGGGCAACAAAGGCCCCTTGTAAAACTATCAGTTACTTTCACAGCTCCGCCAAAAAAAACACTAAAAGTACACCGTACACCACCTTTCACTTCTCCGTACTCATCCACTCTTACTACATTATAGCACTAAGAAAAAACATGAAAAAATATTCCTATGACTGAGCTAGCTTGTGTGTGGCAGATGTTGGATCCACAATCCAAAATAAAGACATCACATCAATTGATCAGCCCAATCGAAACAGGTAGTTCTGAAGGCCCGCACAATTCAGTTGTATCATAGTTCCCAAATGCCAACCGGCGATGATGCATCTTATTCTTGTTTCTTTTTGGCAGGTAGGGTAATAATATTTTATTCTTTGTCGATCATTATTACTCGACAAAGCAAAATGACGACACCTTGATTTCTCGTGCCTCCACAATCAAATGAAACTACACATAGTATGTAACTAAACAATAACATGGTCGTGCATTGGGTGCTTGGTCTTCGTGGGGTGGTGGTGAGCAGGAGGAGGATGAGGTGCATGCATAGGCATCGACGACTTGGGCTTTGAGCTCTGTAGGATTGGGAAGGTTTCCTCGAGTCCGAAGGGGACCCTGACACTTTACTCGATCCACCAGAGTCAACAATAACGAGGATGCAATGGACATGCACCACCACTATCACCGCCACCATGACCACCTACCTCGATATGATCCTTAACCGAACTCTCCGCATCTTTTGCATGGAGTATATGTATACGAACGTACCAGATCGATGGATGAGAAATGCATCCACTATCCGGTTACAGGATCGTCACGCATTGGTTGCTTGGCCTACAAGATGTGGTGATGAGCGGGAGGAGGATCAGCCGCATGCAACGGCGTCAGCGACGAGGGTTTTGGGATCGGCGGGATTGGGAAGGGATCCTCGAGATGGAAGGGAACGCTGACACTATTCTTGATCCACCAGAGTCTATGGCAACAACGATGCAATGGACCGGCACCACCACGACCACGGACTTGGATATGGTCGACAACCAAACTCTTGCATCTTTTGCATTGAGTATATGTTTGCAAACATACTGGATCGAAGGGTGAGAACTGCATCCCCTGTCTAATTAGCATGTTTAAGTAGTACATCCAACAAAGTGAGGTCATAAGGATTGCCAATTAAGTGGCATTTAGTACAATCAATTCATGTCAATTGCAACCTCGTTAATTCCTACCCCGCTAGGTAATCTGAAATGGACGGAGTTGTAATCAACCTCATTAACTGCAGTAGTGAGAGTTTGTGTTCTCTTTTGTTATGTTTGTAGCAAAGTAGGACAGCATCCGGAAGCTGCCGACGGATGGGGCCTTGTGAGGAGCTTTGCTACACCTACGTAAAAATCCTTACGAAACCTACGTACGATCTGAGCTGGCCTAATTTGATTCGAAGGCACAAAGGCCCAGGCCCACCCCCTGAAAATCGGGGGGGGGGGGGGGGGGGGGGGAGAAGATTAGTTTAGGATGGAAAGAAAAACGTAGGTGTAGCATTTTTGCCTTCTGAGTGACGAGTGTTGTTGTTTTCTCTGTATTATCATATCAGTCGCTTTGACAGCGAGGTACTCCCTAGTGTAGAGCAGAAGAGCTCTCCGAGTGTGCATATAAAACTATGCAAAGAAAGATTATACTTTTGGTTTGGACCTACCGTACATGGGATTGATTTTCATGGTCGATAGACCGGTCTTATCGTATTAATCAAACTAAAACTAATTAACCACAACTTGTTCTATGGGGATATATCAGTGTGAAAGGGAAAGAAGTTGGTTTCTCTAGTTGATGAATTAATCTATAGAGAATGTTGATGTCGAATTAAGCTTGCGGCCTTCCAATTCCTTGCCTTGGCTGCTGTTGATGTACTAGTACTACATGGCGGCTAATGATTAATGATTTTAATCAACTCTGAGAAAACCGTGCTAGCTGCTGCTGCTGCTAGTGACGACAGAATAATAAGATATGTATAATCCAAAAGAAAAATGCGACACTCGTAGCCATCTTTGTGAGACCCATTCATGTCGAGCACCCGAATAGAATCGAAATGTTACTAAACAATGCACGGCTCTCCCCTGAACAATGGCAAGCAGGCATCACCAGGGATAAGTTCGATTCTACACTTTCTTCTCCACTGCTCCTTGTTCCAACTGGACTGTTTCAGACTGTAGCGAGTGAATCAGTCAGTGTGCCACACTACTGGAACTACTTCATCTACCAACCGGACAAGACCAGCAGAATAGCGCACCCACGATGCACACTGACTTCACCAGTTGGCAGATATACATCGATCGTAAAAACAAAATGCCGTTGTGTAATGCAGACAAGCTGTACGAGCTGCATCTGTCTGCTTAAACTAGTATAGTAGTACTAATTTACAGCTGAGATGTCATCCACGACGGATGCGCGTGTGCGTACCTGCCGAGAGATTCTACGATGATAGATGATGCCAAATCTGCACATGCGCTTGTGCTCGAACCTAGAGAGAGAGGTTCACTCAACAGATCGAGGCATGTACTGAATCCCGCGACAAATCATTTAGCTAATTCAGTGCTGATGCTGATAATATTAACACTGTGCATCTTTGTCTCTCACCATAAATAAATGTACATACATGGAATCCAATGTTCAGGTATGTATTGTACGTACAATGCAGTGTAGAATGAAATAAGGAACTACCAATCCCTCTGTCTTTCTCCTTAGGCGTTTTTATGTTCGGCTTCTTCATCCATATGACTGTTATGCTGTCGGCGGCCCCAACCTTCCCTTAAACATCCTTGGAAATAAGATTTCTCGGATGAGCCCGTACCCCTATTCAGTGGCGGAGCTAGGCAAAAAGTTCATGGGGGGCTAAAGGCAAACCATGAAAATCTTATGGGGCCAACAACTATCTATCTCTGAATCTATACCTCCCCAGAAAATTTATCTTCACAAGACATCAACATAGCTCGGCCATTGCCCCTATTTGAACCAGTCATCCCTCGGATTCATTCACCTCCATTTATGACGTCATCGTCATCCGGTGCCGCTGTCTTTTGCCTCAAGGTTTCACCAGATTCGATTAATCGTGAAATAAAATCTCAGTTAATTACCTGAGAAATATCAAGACTGATGAAATCACCGTCCATCCATAGTAAATCAGTCAAGAAAGAAGTAGGTTAAATTCATACATACCTAACTCAAATACACATAAAGAGAGCGAGGGACAAAGATCGACTTGCACATCTCCACCGGACTATTGCTCGTCGCCATCCATCCACCGAAATCGTATACTCTCAGAAGAATAAGAAGAAAGGGACCCTGAGAAATCGATTTGAGACATTTTTGGAAGCACTGCCAGTATTATTAACTTGTAACGACTCTGACAAGAGAAGAAAAACACCTGAATGAAAGGATCGTGCATGTACCTTTCGGCCAACTCAGCTTCTTTTACTGTAAGTTACGGCCACAAATATCGGTGTGAGCTTTCTAGTTTGTTCACATTTACACCTGCACCAGCGAAGAGCCAACAAATTTTTTTTTTTTTTTGCTTACGCATGTGATGGATTTGGTGCAATCTTAATTAAGCATGTCTTACTAGCTGGTGTTCCGTGATTGTCATACTCCAGTAGTACCACTCATGACTTGTCCCTACTTTGCATGAGCTACCAATTTTTCATACAAAAAGAAGCTTCTTGCATGAAGCTAAGAAAAGACGCACTAAACATGAAACAATATGTAACGCCGAGCTAGATGCATACCTGAAATTAGGCGGCGGTAGCGGCGGGAGAAAAGAATACATTAGAAAGGCAGTGAAGTGTTGCGGAACATGGACATAGGTAGACTACCTCTTGTCCAATATGGTCAAATGGATCCCTTATGAATTTGTGCAGCACAACTAGCTACCTCTTGTCCAATATGGAGTAACTATAATAAGCCAATTACTCACGAATACCTAGGCTAATTTGGGTACCTTTGTGACTTTCTGGTGTAATCATGGCCGGCCGGCATTCATCCTCGTCCGGAGAAGCTGCACTGAAAAGTCTGAAACAATGGTGTACCGTCCCCTTAATTTGTGCACCAGTACTAGTATAGCCTCTCCATGCATCTTCATGTCTTTCTGTCCTTGCATTGCTCCACCAAAGCGTGCATGCCTTCTACGGTTCCATACAGGCTAATATTTTTTGTAACTTGTTAAATCTTCATGCTCTATGAATGAGTACTACTACTCTCTCTGTAAAGAAACATAAGAGCGTTTAGATCACTATTTTAGTGATGTAAATGATCTTATATTTCTGTACAAAGGGAGTACTACTCTACCCAGTACCACTACTCTCTTTGTAAGAAAATATAAGAGCGTTTAAATCACCAC
The DNA here is from genome assembly GCF_018294505.1 of Triticum aestivum. NCBI lineage: Eukaryota > Viridiplantae > Streptophyta > Magnoliopsida > Poales > Poaceae > Triticum > Triticum aestivum. Next base: position 741,894,298 of record NC_057800.1, read on the forward strand.
TTTAGTGATGTAAATGATCTCATATTTCTTTACAGAGGGAGTACTACTACTCTCTCTGTAAGGAAATATAAGAGCGTTTAGATCACTACTTTAGTAATACAGATGATCTTATATTTCTTTACAAAGGGAGTGCTACTCTACCCTTTGGTGCATGTTGTGAAAATTCAGGTCACCTAATAAACGGGCATATACATGGATAAAGCATCAAGGAAAAATTAACCGGACAAAACATGCACAAAACTCTCAGCATCTTCTAAAAGCAAAGCTAGCAGTCCGATATTTCTCCATCTCATTTTCCCCCTTTTTTCTCGCGTGTATATGTGTATGCGCTGCTTTGATTTGATTCGTGTGGAGATGGATTGTTTGGAATATTTTTTCTGGAAGGACTAGCCAGCTTTGTTTGATCAACACACACCGGACCACATATACAGAAGCGACATGGGCTTCTTCTTGTCCATGGTCCTAAAATTATCGGCAAATGCTTATGACTGTATGCCATTGTATTGTTTAACAGCGTGGATCAAGAAGAAGCATAATTCTCTTCCTAACACCCTGAAGGTCATTTTGTTACTTTTTTATTGTTATGTTATTTGAGGAGGGTTGTTTTACATCAGATTCTGATGATTTTCTTTTTGGCGCAAGGATAGTTTACAAAGATGTCTTCATTGGTACAGTTGTAGTGCTGCATCATTTGTTAATTTTCATTGGTACAGTTGTATTGCTGCATCATTAGTCAACTTTCATTGGCAGATTTTAAAATTTTCCTAATGTTTGTTTCATATGGACAAGTTTTGTAATGAGCAGGATAGGTAGTACTCTCTACTCTTTTGCCATTTAGAATTTATAGGAGTTAAAACTGCAGCCTTAGGCGCATCGATGTTTGTGCTGGGGTGCGACATCATCGATGTTGTAGTAACGAATTATAATGTCAAAGCTGCTGCCTTAGCAGATCTAAGTTTGGAAAATGGATGCATCATATCTATTCATGTGTGTTCAGGTGACTAATTTTCTGCATCGTGAATTAAGTATTCCGAATTTCTGGGATGGCAATGTTGTCTGAAAGCTTGGCATAGTTAGGCATCAACTCGCTTTCAAAACCACTGTTTTTCCCTCATTAAAAATCAACACAGTAGTACACATTTGCTAGTCTTCAGTTTTATGTAACTCATTATTAATAGAGTTTCAGTGCACCATTTCAAAAGCCTTTGGTTAGTTTCATCGGTACTAGATATTTATGAGCAAATTTGTTATATTTTATCAACCAGATTCATGCCTTTCTCACTATACTCATTTTATCATTCATGAACGATCAGATGTCTTTAAAAATAGGATAGTTGAAGCCACTTTGCTTCCTACTAAATGGAATATTTGCACATAATGTTTCTCTTTTTATCTCTTAATATTAAAAGGATTTGCCGATCAGGTGCTTGTAAAAAAGTCTCGCTGCATCGCCTACAAGGTTCTTCCTGAATCTTGATCCCTCCATTACCAAACTTCCTCTGCTCTGTTGCTTCTTTACTATATCATGCAATTGACATTTTGATTATTTTTGCTGCCTTCCTTGAATATGTTTAGAGATGAGTCATTGTTTGTATTATGAGACACATCTGCCATGTGCTAGCGTTTATTTTGGTAGAACTCATCGTGGGGTTTATTTTGGTAGAAGAGTGTCTTTGCAGAGATAGACACACTTAATTACGATCCAACTTAGAATTTATGTTGTAGAAAAGAAAAAAAAATCTGCCACCACTTAGGTAATAAGTTACTATTGTCTGTAGTTACACGCTTACTAATAGCTTCTCAGAGTTTGATAGCGGAGCTCATGTTCTAAGTCCCCTTAATTTTATTCCATGGTATTTTGTTCTACATTATTATGCCTTTTTGTGATGATGCTTAACCTGAACGTATGCAGTCATCATTTCTTTGTCACAATCATGGCCACACATATGTGCTCCTTAGAAAATTTGTACTGCATTCTAACTTCACTTTTGGTATAATTATTCATGTAAATTTCTACAGATTACCACTTTGAAGAATGATGAGTTACTTTCTCGCTATTTTTTGAGTGACAGTATGCGTCGCACGGAACAACGTATCCATCTAGGCTAGGTTTACACCGTCGTCGGTAATGAACTATTGTGCGCTTCTTCAGGTCACTCGCTAGGTGGGTTCGCGTTGGGTAGTTGATCTACAACCCAAATTGCATGCGCCCGGGTACTGTGTGTATGCCTGACCAGGGTATGTTTTTTGAAAATCACAGAACCTCAAACAATTTTTCTGCAGTATTACCTTTTCCTTTTTTTTTGTTATACTTTATGCTAGCTCGATGCCACATACCTTTGCTAGTTAAGGCAGGTCTACGCTTGCCGGTCCATTTCGTCGTCCCGGAGGTAAATCGATCAAAATTGCAGCCCATTCACCCGTTGTACAAAATGTGGTTACCAAGTTAGATTACGAGCTTCCGTCAAACGAATCATGTGGGATGGACTACAATAGAATCTGAGCATCCTATGCAAAAATAGAAAAAACATCCTGGACCATTAGATTGAAGATGAATGGTACAGATTTAGGTGGAGGGATCTGAACCACTTAATGTACGTTTCACAGAAAACCCCCTGTCAATAGTTAGATATGAAACAACACATTTGCAGTTTAGACCTTTAGTCTTCGTGAAATCTGAGCCTTTCAGCTATGCACCATGTTGAAGCTTTTTTCCTCTTAGTTTGATACAGAATATTTACAAATATTTACTTCATGAAATTCGTACACATTTAAGTGTCTATTTTGGCCTTTGAGGCATCACTTATTTTTCAAGAGAGTTCAACATCTTGGTTAATAAAACGCATCAATATGTATCAAAAATATTTCAGCACATGAGAGAATTAAGCCATCCCAGATCAAGCAGACTACATATACATATCAACCTGGAAGTATCCGAGTGCATGAGCAAATTAAGGATTGAATATTTGAGCACATGAGAACATAGCACAAGAGGTATACATAGATCGTATTTAGTACATGACCGGCAGGACCGTGTTAAGGACTGAAATTATCACTGCCCAACAAGCATCTTTTTATTAGGGTCCCAACAAGCATCTTGATAGTACATGAGAGAAAAGATCTATCATTTTGCCTCCTGTTTATGTGCTTCCTGGTAATCGAGCTTCATCTGCTGTGAGAAATGACAACCTCCATGGACTCCTATACATTTATCAGTTCAATCTACCTTGCTAATAACATGAAATAAATAGGTGTCAGTTAGAAACGGATATGAAATAGCAGGAGATGTCTCACAGAGAGAGTACAAATATACTGTTGCAGCATATTTCGTTATACCATTACAGATTATGTTATAAAACGAACAACATTGAAACTCATTTTTCGCAAGAGATCAGCATAACACACATATGTTCTGATTCAAAAAGAATTATGACAACTGACAAACACTCGTGTTTATGCCATTGAATTGAATGGACCTAAGCTGCTTGCATAAAAACCAGCTCATAAAAGTTTCATAGTGGTGAAGGTTAGAGAGTATGACCTAGGGTTACAATTATAAATTTGACTTTACCTATATAGTAAGGACTTGGACATGGTTACAAATATATTTCGCATGCAAAAAATAAATCTTGGTACCTTGAGAAAATAGAAACATATATAGGCTCCAGTTTCACACGGGGTTAAAGCTTGCATGAGCATGCATAGACCTATGATCAACATATTACAATTTCAACGATTGGTTAAAAGCATAAATGAGGACGATGAACAAGTGGCATCGAGTAATTTAAAGGGAGTTTTTTGAGTTGCTTGCAGATGCAGATTATATTCGAATTCGATAGCTATAAACAAAGAATTTGGCATGCATTATATTATACCTTGTAATAAAAATAAAACTACGACAGCACAGGAAAAATATAAATGAACAAGATGGCAAACAGGCTCTTGTCATTGAAAAATGATTGATACTAAATCACATACATAGATCCTTGCTTTAGCGATAACAGAAGTCGGTCAAAATGGAAGGTATACATATCTTGGGTAAATGATCTATGTAAGCCAGATTGTTTCAATCGACCTGGTTGAGCCGTCATAGCAAGACAAATTGTAAGTTTAATACCATCAACCTTGTGTCCCAATCGTGATACCATACTGATATGTAGAATATTACATGCTATTTGCTTATGAAATCTCATTTTTCTGTCACATCTAGTAATATATTTTGAAGCAAACTAAAATTCAACTACTATTACCTAGATGCAATGCACATTCAACAAGTATTGTAGGTTGTGAGCAGTATAGGTACCTCTTGAGAAAATGATTGTTTATTTTTCGGAGTACTGAAATCATCGATGAGAAGCATGGGGGAATTAATCTCTGCAAACGAGGTAGCATCGCTGAAATCTTGATTTTGAACGTTGTTGACCAATTCCACAGCTACAAACAATTTTTTCGCAAACAACATCACACAAGGGATTAATAGAACGTTAGGTACATCAACATACTTTCTTAGACCGATGTTCTCACCTGATAGTGCTAGTGCACATGCTGCGATCATTGCAGCCATGGGCTCTCCTAAAGGCGATATCGCGCTACTCTCCTCCATTACTGGATCCTGAGATTTGAATTGCAAAGTCAGAAATGATATCATCTTTTCTAGGTCAAACATTAGGCACATGGATCAAATAAAGAACACGACAGCTGCATATATCTTCGTTTAACCTGTATTAAAATAGTAGAATGTTTATTATGATTTATGAAGAAATGCATGGCACACAGATCTTACTTGCCGGTCATGGCATGCTACTGTTGACATTTTTACTTGGCACTGCTCTTTGCACTTACAATTAAAATGGATGTGTATGCCATCCATTAGCTTTAATACTTTGAGAGCTAGTTCATTTGTCGAAGCTTATTTTACATGTAATAACTGGAATTGGGATAACACTGTTCTTGCTCGGCGGCCTGCTTAGTGCCTCCGATTCTGTTGTTGTGGTTGCACTTGTAAAAGAGCCTGGAATGAGTAAAAAAGCTTTGTGGTTGTTTCGTGGTACCTCCCATTGCAATATTGGTTGTGATGTTTTACCGGTAATCTGGGGCAGGTTCCATATATGCATATAGCAAAGTACGTACCTGATCCAGATTTGAAGAGACCTTCATAGCTTTCATCTTAAAGATAAGAGCATGCTATTACTAGAAAAATCCGAAGTTACATGAATCCAAATTTTGATATGCTGACAAATGGACCAATTTCAAATTTATTTTTCTTAGTAGAATCAATTTACTTTCTTTCCAGCTTGTCAAGCTGTTGACCCTGGGTCAATAAAATGGACCAATTTCAATTTTTCTGCCTAGTAGAATAATTTACTTTCTTTCCATCATGTTTTGCTTGTCAAGCTATTTCTGAACCAAGATATTCAGGTGTTGAGACTAAAGCAGTAGCTAAAATGAACTTGCTCACACAGCAGCAATAGAGTATATTCACGACTAATTGCATGTTCGTGTGAACTGTAAAGTCAACTGATGATTCACACTAATTAGGCATAGCCATTAACTAACATATTACAGGAAAATTCGACATTATTATAGGCATATTCTTGACTGACCCAGAGTCTAGAGCAGTAGCAATACACCATTAAATCTTCCAAATTAGAGTACAAAAACGTCTAGAACAGTACCAATACACCATCAAATTGAAGTTACTAGAAAATAGAAGTTAACATCTACTTAACAGAAAATTACTAGAAAGTAGAAGTTAACATCTACTTAACAGAAAAATGAAGCACCTCGTCTCATGGCCGGTCTGGAAGGAGCCGAGGAGACCACAACCAGCTTGCCGCCGATTAGGGGGAGGAGGACGCGAGCTATTACTGGAGCCTTAGAGAGAGAGGGAGAGAAGGAGACGAACCCAGAGCTACCGGACCTTCAGAAGGGAGGCTGCGACGAGGACAGTGTGGGGCGGTGGTTGGTGGCTGACGAGCTCAATCTAGTCCGCCTCTCTGGGCCGCCAGCCACACAACAGCAAGGAGCCATCGAGAGATCTGGAGGAGGGAGTACTCAGCTAGCTTGGAGAAGCGATCTGGGTCGTCGCCGCCGCCGCCGCCCTCGGGGGAAAATCTGTTCGTGCACTGCTTCTTCCCAGGGGATTTGGGTTTGAACGAGAGGGGCATCGGGACCAAATTAGCTTTTGGGGACGGTCTTTTTTGCAAATTTTGCGCATAAAACGCCACACCCGAATCTGGGCCATCAATCTTCCATCCAATGGTACAGATTCTTTTTTTCTATTTTTGCACCATAGCCTCAGATTCTATACTACTCCCTCCGTTTCTAAATACTTGTCTTTCTAGGCATTTCAACAAATGACTACATACGGAGCAAAATGAGTGAATCTACACTCTAAAATATGTCTACATATAGCCGTATGTAATAGTCATTTGAAATGTCTAGAAAGACAAGTATTTAGGAACGGAGGGAGTAGTTGCTTCCGAATCATGTGCATACCTGACACAGAGAGAGAGAGAGAGAGAAAGAGAGAGAATTGAAGCAGTGTTTATTGTAGCTATGCAAACTAGGCCTTTTGATGACAAAGCAACCGTGAATAAAGATTGAGATCGTAGCAACAACAATGTTATCGTACCATATCGCATGCACGAGAAACTTTGAACACATTGGCAAAGTGGCCAGGGTTGTGAAACTGCTAATAGCCACCAGAACCATCGCGATTTGGTGATAATTATGCAGCACAGTTATTAATCACCTAGAATGGACGTATTGTAGGTATTTTTTATATTATAAGTACTGTAGCAGATCAAAATTGGTACTGTACAACCGGGCTGGACATTCTAGCTAAAGCGTCTTTTATAGCTAAAAAACTAATGTGTTTTTTCATCTTTTGGAATATTTTTAAAATTATGAAATGTTTTTCAAATTTTGAACTTCTTTCGGGAATGCGATTTTTTCAAATTTCTGAACCTTTTTTATGAAAAATACTTTGATTTTGTGAATATTTTCAAATCTTGAGAACAGATTTTCAGAATTGTAAAAAAAGTCCAAAATTGTAGAAACTTTTTCAAAAAGAAGGATAATTTATCAAATTTGTCAACATTTTCTTGAAAACATGATAATTTTTAAATTTCCGAACATTTAGAAAAGTACAAATAATTTTTGACGAGGATTATTGGAAAACAAAAACACAAACACAAACATTTTTCAAATTGGAAAAAAAGTGTTCAAGTTAGTAAAATTTTCATACACACTTCGAAATTCCAAAATTGTTGACAAATTTCAGGAAATTGTTAGGAGAAAATAAAAATGTTTATGTTGAGTGATAATGACGGGAATTACAAATACACTCATCTCACTGGTATATTTTAGGCTATGGATAAATGATCCCACCGTCTTGTAAGAGCCTGGCATGGACATATGAGATATCCATGTCAGGTTTGAATGACTTCCGATATCGTTTACATGTTGCAACACGTCCGACCATTTATCGACCTATTTTCATGGAGAAAACTCTAAAAAATGCAAAACTTTTGAAAAATCTAAGCAACTTAGCATTGTGCCTTGAATTGGTCATAGAAACTGGTGGAAAATATTGGGGGTTATTTGACGGTTGTCGAAAAACAAGAGCTTTCAAACGGACCCTTCTGGCCTATCCGAACACCCTTCGGTGAACATAATCTATTTTTGGACATCCTTAAAATGAACCCCACTTTTGCAAGAAGGTAGGCATGCCCATGATAAGCACATGCCTGGTCTGGATGATTTTGGACACCATATGCAAGTAGTGACACATCTGGTCATTTATTGGCCTTCTTAACCAAGAAAAGTTCAAAAAATGCAAAATTGGGCGAAACCCCAAACAATTTGGTATGGTGCCTTGAATTGGTCATACAAGACCATGAAAAATGGGGCAATTTAAGGGATGTCGAGAAATAAGGTGCTCCAAAACATACCCTTCTGGCCTATCCGAACACTCTCCATTGAACATGATATTTCTTCGAAGATCTCAGCACAAGCCCTAACTTTTGCAAGCAAGTCGGCATGACCATTTAAGGCATCCATGCCTAGTTTGAATGACTTCCGACACGGTATGCATGTTTTACCATTAATAGGACTTTTTCATCGAGAAAACTCCAAAAAGACAAAACTTGGCAAAAACCCGTATAATTTGACATGGTGCCTTGAATTGGTCTTACGAGGCCATGAAAAAAATAGGGTCATTTACGGGATGTCGAGAAATGAGTTGCTCCCAAACAGATCCTTCTGGCCTATTCGAACACTCTCCATTGAACATGGTATTTCTTTGAAAATATCAAGACTGCCCCCAACTTTTGCAAGCAAGTGGGCATGCCCATGTTAGGCAGCCATACCTTGTCTGAATGATTTCCGACACCATATGCACATTGCGACATGTTCTATCATTAATTGTCATTTTTTTCAGGAAATGAACAACTTGTCAAAAACCCAAACAACTTTTCATGATGCCTTGAATTGGTCATACGAGGCCCTTAAAAAATTGGAGTAATTTCAAGGATGTCGAGAAATAACATGCTTTCAGACGGAGCCTCCTGGTCCCCAGAACATACTTCGTTCAACATGGTCTATTTTTATACATCCTTGAAATGATCCCAACTTTTGCCACTAGGTGGGCGTGCCCCTCATAGGCATCTATGCCATGTTTGAACAATTTCCGACACCGTATGCAAGTTGCGACACGTCCAGCCTTTTTTCTACATTTTATTATTGAGAAACCTCTAGAAAAATATAAAACTTGTCGAAAACAAAAATAACTTGTCATGGTGCCTTGCCCAACTAAGCGACTGCATCGCTCCTGTCAAGCGACTGCATCGCTCCTGTCAAGCGACTATTGAAATTTGTTCGGAATTTAAAAAAATTCTCATTTTCATAAAAGTTCACATATCCCAAAAATGTTCCTGCAAATTTAGAACACTTTTTTGATATCATATATTTAGTCTCATTTCTGAAAAATGTTTTGGAATTTAATTTTTTGTCCGTTCTCTCAGAAAATGTTTGTGTTCACAATTTTGTTTGTGCTTTTCAAAAAACATATTCACATTTTGACATTCTGGAAAAAAAAGTAAAGACAAACATTTTTTGAAATTACCTTAAAATTTTAAAAAAATGCAAATAATTTTTAATTTATGAACAAAATTTGGAAATAACGAACCTTTTGAAATTTGTGGCAACATTTTGAAAGCGTGACCATTTTTTGAAAAAGAAAGAAGAAACATAACAGGAAAAGGAAACTAAATAAAAAAATAATTATGGAAAAATGACCAGTTCACAAAGTGTTCGTAAAATCTTTTTAAAATTCCCAGCCTGTCACTTACTTAATGCGCCTAGCTTTAGATGGTCTACCAAAGGCATGCTGTCGCATTAGTTGTGGAGGCACTTAATGTGTTAAAGTGGTCGTGGGTTCCATTCCTAGCTTGTGCGATCGTTTTTCGCTATTTTTCATGGCATGCCACTGCAAATGGGCCGGCCCAGGTAATCTGCCCGGCGTATATGTTACTACAAAAGTAGATACAAATTGCGAAATGTCTATATTACCCTTTATATGTATTGTGAGGGGGATTGTACCGAAGCGGGCAGTGGCGAAAACTAAACTAGGACATACCAATGTTTAACGATGTGAGACCTATTTAACATAAATTCGTCTAGCAGGAATATGTAAGGTGAGAGAGAGAGAGAGATAGTTAGTTAGTTAGTTAGTTTAGTGTCAAAAATGCTCTTATATTATAGGACAGATGAAGTATAAAAGGAAAAAAAGGACATTAAAGGGTCATGCACGTACCTTTCGGCCAAATCAGCTTCTTTTATTGAGAGTTTTTACGGTACCCTATACTGCTCACAGGTGCTCACAGGTGAGGGAGCGGTATATTAAAATCCAACTGCTCATTTTCTAAGGGTAGGATAGACAAAAAAAATTACAGTCTCCTTCAACCTCCTGTTCCAGTAGCTGGACGGAAGCACCTCCCCGAGCTGTCGTCCTTGACAACGACCTCTGCCTTGAGCTCGTCTTCTTCATCGCAGCCGAGGACCATCGCCGGCATCAGCGCGCTCCCTCGCCGTCATCACTACGTCCCCAGCCATCTCATCGCATCCATTGAGCCCGTGGTGAGCTGCCGCTCCTCCGCGCCTCAGTTCTCGTCGTTTTTCGTCCAACGTCGTTTAGCTCAAGACGGAGCCCTGTCCGCCATGAAGGAATCCCTGCATGAAGCTCGTCCTGCACGCACGCGCCCGTCCACGCGCACGCTCATTCGCACTCCACGTCCGCTGCAACAGCCGGAGCGCACGCGCCGCAGGTCCACAATTACCGCTGCCGCCTCCGGTACGCAAGCAGCACCACAGCGTCCCCTCGCCTCATCGCCATCCGCGGTCAGCATAAAAGAGCTCTCTTTTATTACTGTAAGTTACGGCTGTTGAGAAATAAAAACATGTGATCAATTGTATGGGATTGATGTCTCCCAGAAGGTGTCTGTTGGGGAAGAGGTGTCTCCCCAACACACCCCTTCACCATGTATATAAATGGGTCTCCCACATTGCAATAAAATGAATGGATCATTTGTCTCTCTCCTTTGTCTTCTTTACTTTGATACTACAACACGTTATCAGCACTTCGCTCTCCGTTGAGACCAAACGGCCATCCGAGATGGAGATGTCTATCGGCAACGCTTCTCTACGGGTGTGTTTGGCAGCCTGCACGGAGGGTGCATGAGCCCAAAAGTTCTCCATCGAACCCACTTTTCGTTGTTTGGTAGGGTGCATGGGCTCTATCGAGCTATGCTCAACTGGTGCAAAAAAGCCACTCAGCTATGCTCAACCCAGCACCCCCAGCGAGGCAAGCCGGGGTCAGCAGGCTGTCTTCGACCCACCGCTCCCTCGAAAGACCACTCCTCCCGAACCCCACCTCTCTCCCACGACCCCATGTTCTCTCGTGACCCCAACCCTCTCTCTCGCACAACCCGATGGCGGCGCCGCCGCCGCTTGTCTACCCCGCCGTTCGCCGGTCTATGCCTCCGCCGCCCAAGATCTTCCGATCTACCTCCCCTTTGCCCCGCCCCAGTTGCTCAGTCAACTCGCCGCCGCCCCTCTTCAACATCCTCGCGAGAGGTAGCATACCGTCGCCGCCGTGAGGGGTAGCACCTCCACCCGTCCCCCCTCCCCCCCCCCTCCTCCCCCTGCGTCCGCCCTTCTCCCTTCACCTCCTTCTCCCTCCTCACTTCCTTCCCCTAACCCCCTCCATCCATCCTTCCTGCCATGTCTACCTTGTAGATCTCTGCAGTATTTCTCTATTCCCTTCTAATTATGATGTTTAGGTGGTAAGAACGAGCACAGTAGATGTTTCCCTTTCATATGTTGTAGCTATTGTGTGCTCAGACTTAATTTTGTTGATTGCTTGTCATGCTGAAAAAAATTGCATGTGATAACTTTTATTTGTTTTTGTTTTTTAGATGAATGATTTGGCAAGAAAACGAAGAAAATTCATTGTGAGAGGAGCTTGGTTTAGTTGATCTAGTGATGTTATATTGCTGAGATTCTGTTTCTAAGATGTTTTATTTCCCAATCATGCTGAGATATGACTAGTAATTTTTTCTTCATATTCATATACAGCCGAAATAATTTTTATTGTTCAGATTATGTTGAAACGGAAATGTTTATTGTTCGAATTATTAATGAAGTGTCGAAGTGTTGTTCGAAATTGTACGGGCACAAAAAAAATTGTTGATGCATCCTACCTCGTATACAGGCTGCCAAACACAGTCTCGGCTCAGCATGTCTCAACACATACATCACTACCAAGCATGTACACAACATGTCTAGACTTGGCATGTCTCAAATGGGAACAACTATGCTAGGATGGGAACAACTACCAAACACACCCAGCAGGATCCAGCCCATCGTTGTCTCTATGGATGGATACAGATAGATCCATTGCTTCTTGCCGGTCTTGATGCTTCACCCCTTGACACGGACGTACTTGCATCGGCGACGATGGCTGGCGCACGACATGGCTGGTTGGTGCGGCCCACTACAGGCGCGAAGGGGCGCCAAGCCTGCGCGGCGGATCTCACCCTCAGCGCTGCTCCTTCCGGCGGCAACGACGTCCCCGCATGCGTTGCTCTTCACTAAATCATCTAGGCCAAAACGGCAAGGCCGTGAGGAGCAAGTGAAGCATGAACACATGCTAGATGAAAATCGATTGACACTGATCAATCAATATGCATGCAGTTGCATGCGTCCATTTAGTCATCAATGCATTGATTCATTAGTTTATTCTTGTTGGAGCAAGTACTAATCGATGCATTATTTTTCTTGTGTCCATCGAAACGGAAGAACAGCCCCGGCGTAGTACTTCCTCAGCGACACCGCTCGATGTTGGTCTGTACCATAGCACGCACGGAGAAACGGCGGCAGTTATGACCAGACCGCCAAGACGACCGGCGGGGGTGGCAGCGCTCCAGTCTCCCGACCTTAGCAGCAACAGCGCGTCGCGTGCACCATGGCATGCACCAGTGCAGCGGCTGCTACGACCCAGACATGACGACACCATCTATGGCAACCGGTTCGTCGTGTAACGACACAACAGAGTCTTGCCGGCACATCGGTGACGACTGGCGCACGGAGCGTCACTCTCACCGTGATCGCGGCTCCCGACGTGCTCACGTCTCCCGGTGGGGTGAAAACCGGCGGAGGCGATAACGGCGGCGTCCATGGGCCTGCGCCTGCGCGGCGCTGCTGGGACCGGCGGCGGTGGTTATTCCCCTTGGGAAATTGGTAACCGCACGGGAGAGAAGGAAAGGAATCCTATCTCCTTGGTGATTTTACAAATCAGTCACTGGATTGTTTGTTAATCCTGGAAAAGTCCCTGCTTTCCCTGATTTAAGGCATATATGCTTATCAGATCTTGCGTTTTAGCCCCTTGGCTTTAGCACTTTGACAATAAGATTATTGTTATTTGCATGTTAAGCCATGGGCTTGAGAGCAAATATGCAGGGTAGACCATTGGTAAATTGCATAATAATGATTATGCATAATTTTATGTCATGTAAAATGACCGTTTGAGGCCCCCAAGTCCTTCAGGTTTGCACAGATCTTATGGATTGCATTATGGCAACGAAATAATTTCGTTCACAACTGTGAGGTCTACACCACCATGTGGTCATTAGCTTCAATGTGTTTTTAATTAACACAGAGTTGTGAGAAGCTCCATAAGAGTGAGGTCTACACTACTTAGTGATTATCTCCATGTGTTTAAAGTAAAAGTGAAGGCACAAAACTTATGACATAGACATTATGAGGCCTACGCTATTGGTGCCTACCTTCATGATGTTTTTCCAATTACTTGTCAATTTCATAGCATTTGTCATTGCTTGTGACTGTAATGTCACATACTCCATCAGGAGATGAATCCAAGGCATTGGTGACTATGATGCATATTATGCTATGAAGAGAATTATGCAAAACACTTGTATATTTTGGTGATTACCTTCCATGCATACACAACTTATGAGACGCCATCATAGCTATGAATTAAGTTTATGCACAACTGAGAGGTTTACGCCATTTTATGGTGATTACCTTCATGTGTTATAAATAACATAAGGTTGTGGAGGCTATGATCAATGGGAACTGTCCATAAGAGTGAGGCACCACTAGGTGGTCGACTACCTCTATGTGTTTTAAGGAAATTAAAGGTTTGTTCCTTTTTGAGGTGACTACCTTTACATGGAAGATCCACACACATTGTGGTGTTCTTCTGGAAGGCTTGCCCTATGGGTCACTAAGAATCACCATCACCATGATTATGCTTAGCCATAGCATTTTCATCCTACTTAATTTACTGAAGGTAAATTAATGCATGAGTATTTCATGCATCATATGGCTGACCTTTCGTAAGGTAATGTGATGCGATTACATTAGGTGGGAATAATTATTTGACATGGGTCGTGGACATAGTGATCTTGTCGACCCATGGCCTTGTGGCCATAAAGACTCCACCTGCAGAGAATGTCATGGCTATTTATAAATAGCTAAAATGTGCATATTTGCATTTATGTGATATCGCAATGACTCAGTTTTTAAACTGAGTATTTAATGGATAATGAATATTCATTTTCCCTCTAAGGCTTCATTGAGGCGAGATATATTGTTATAAGCATCACACGAATGATTATTCATTCGTATTAAGGACTTCAAGTCTGTTGAGGCTTATTATTCTGATGTCTATAAATCAACACTAAGTTGAGATTATGTGATAAGGCGGCTTCAGATACATATCTGACTATAAGTCCTTACTGCACTTTACGTTCTCCTAGGATGGTAAACAGAAATATCATCTTTGTTTCAGGTTGCAATGCCTGAAATTCACGCTAGTACTCAGCAATAGTGGTTAGCGAACCACGAGGAGTTGAATGTAAAGTGAAGAGAGAGAAAAAAATGACAGGCAGAAATTGAGTGTATATCTCAAAAGGGAATGGGTCATTTAATTTAAATGATCATAATGACAACTTTCAAGATTGTCAAAATGGCGGTTTTACGAAATGCCGTACTAATGATTACCAATCAGTCAAGTATTGGGTTGAATCATACCACCGGCTCATTGGAGGCAAATGATTTTAATGGGATAAGTTTGAAGTTCTACTTCAAAAGGACCAGAGAACATTCTGGCATGATAGAAGGAGAATAGACTCCTCTGTATTGATGATATGCTTGTGGAATGATATTCCAAAGATATTTTGGAGATCTCGTGTAGTCTTCTAGTTATCCTTAAATATGATTGGCCTGTAATTGTACTACTACATATAGTATAAATTGCAACATCTTGTCCCTCGGACATGATAGTTGAGATAATTGAGTGTATGAATTAGTTTATACTCAATCTTGTTGCATATATAATAATTTTTCCTCCTTTGTCATTATGATATTGGACGATTAGAGAAATTATTGACAATTCTGTTGGCTAGAACTTGACAAGTTGCAATATTCCCAACAATCATCAGATTGTTTTGTGCACTGCATGTGACATTGGGGAATTAATTTTAAGGCACTCTCACCTTAAAATTTGAAATGAGCCAGCCAATACTCTTGATTGCATTCAAGAATATGTTTGAATTATTCAACCATTATCTGGGTTATGTTGGTACTTCATGGTGTTCATAGACGCATCTAGAAGATGATCTTAGATGTGTATCATTCACACAAAACCATGTGTTTACTGAATTAATTGCTCAAATTGACGAATTTAGAGCAAATTATCCTCATGTGGGATAATTCCATTGGAATAGAAATGTCGTTGAACTTGATTCACGAGCATTCAATGGTTATATTCAGTATATGGTACATAACCAGAATGGTTTGGCTGGATCTCTTATGAAAGATATTTAATATTGCATAACCAATGTTGCAGAATTGTGATTTACCAACATTTTGTTGATGGTAACATGCGGTCTCACACTCCGTATATTTGGTCTAAATGAGATCAAATGATACTGCACCCCCTTGCAGTTTGTACGTGGAAATAAGTGAAGTATTTCCTATCTGCAGTAATTCGGTTGTATACCGATATCACCACCCCAGCGTACATCATGGGCCTTCACATATGGTTGGGATCTATGTGAGGAATGACTGTGGTATGTTCGTTAATCCGCCGAATACCTTAACCCTAGCAAGGGAGTTATTTGCAGCCCATACGCTGATTGCTTTTGCAATAAGAACATTTTCTGGCATTAGGGGGATATGTGTACCACAAAGAATGCCAGGAAATGGATAAGAAATGTCATAGACATTTTGTCCACGTACTTAAGAATCTGAACTGCATGTTCAGGTTATGAGAAATTTGCAGCATATTGCACATAATCTGCCAAGTATATTTACTGATGACAAAGGTGTCACTATGGTCAAGTACCAGAACGAGTGGAGGTACCTAATAAACCACTCGTCTCCCTAGATGAGAGCAAGAGGGGGAGAATTATGGTCGCATGAGATTACATTCTCATATGTTTCAACGGAAACATGGGAGATTGACTCCTCGATCAGTAAATATGATTCAACCTCGGGTTCAATGACACCTGAGGGATGCGCGGCATCCAAAGTCCAACAGATATGTGCACACATTTTAGGTGTTGGGACATCGAAACACCTTGACTCTGTTGTTGTGGGAAATCACGAGTGAAGAGGCATAATGAGAATTCCATGATGATATTGATTCATGAGAATCGTATATGAGAAAGTCAACATATGTCGACATAGAATTCTTCTCGAGAATTGCTAGAATCCTTTTGGGCCCTGAACCAAATCCATGGAGAGTGTTGTTGCACTTATATTGGTTCAAATGAAAGGAAGCAATTAAGGAAGAGTGGCACTCGCTCATTAAAGAGTGGTATTTACCATTGTAAAACCTGCTTCTCATAAGTATCTTCCAAAGGGAAGAAAAGTGATTTTTTGTTTGGAAACAAAAATAAATGAGGTGGTGAGAAAGCGAGGCTTGTAGCACAAGGGTTTTTCGCAGAGACCCGACATCGGTTACGATGTAGCATACCTTCTTGGTATGAGTGGAATTATGTTTCGATACTGAATGTTAATGGCAGTATAGATCCATACGGTTGATGTATGTAATGTCTACATACTCCCATGGGTCAATTAGTTTGGATGTATATATTGAAGTCATTGAATGACTTAATATTCTGAATCCAAAGGTAAATCGCAACATGCATGTGTGGAACTTCTAAAGTCATTCTATGACTTGAAGTAGTCGGAGAATTGTGTGGTGCAACCGACTAAGTGAGTTATTCCTTGACAAGGATTACTCTCATACTAATGATTGTTGACGTGTATTCATGAGGAAATCCTGGGTTGGATTTTACATCACCTTAATTTGTGGTGTCGATGATCTTATCATCAAAGTCTATATAAGACATGAAATACACACAATCATGTTAAGACGGATATTTGGGTTAAACCAAATTATGTTAAGCTTATGACTTGAGCATATCCCCCTAAGATATCAGTCTTCATATATCCGAAAGTATTGGAGAAGTTCAATATGGATATATTATATCAAAGACACATATGGTCATGTTATACCTAATATGGGATATAGATCCTTGAGACATAGGGGAGATGGTGAAGTGATAGAGGAGCATGAATTGCCATATCTAAATACCATCGAAGCACTCATATATCTTGCAAAATATGTCAGGCCTGACACTATAGTTTTTGGCAATTTATTGAGAGTGCAATTCCCTGAAAGGTATAAGGTTTGTGTAAGGAATATCCTGGGATATATCCAGGGCATGAAGGGTCTTGATCAATTTCATTCGAAAAATCAAGATGGGACCATGGTTTGATATATTGATAGTGGCTAATTATCTGATCCCACAATGCCATATCAAAGACTGGGTTTGCTGGAAGAGTACTTTGAAGGAAGTATTCAGAATAGACTCTAAACGAGTCCTTCTAGTGATCATTCTATTTCATTTGAAGCATCAGAAAATGTGGATGACTTCATAGAATGATTGGCCACATGTGAAATCATGTGGAGATCATCATTATCTACCAAGATACTGTCACTTGTATTGCTTATGGGTTATATTTATCCTTGTGAATTACAGAAATGTAAGAGGATAATATGCAAACAGATTATTGTAATATTCACAATATCTCTATCAATGTTTACATTCGAGAGCTAGGTTCGTGGAATTGGTATGAGATATTCTTGAGGTTTGCAAAGTTCAAGGGGAGTAAAATCCCAAGTTATAACCCGTTAGTGATTCTCAAATCACTCATATTGTACTCTTTTTCCCTTTATGAGTTTTCCATAATGGTTTCTCATATAAGGTTTTGAACGAGACAATATAAATACAAGTGCGGATATATGCCATATTGGTTTCTCCTTATATTTTTCTCACTGGGTTTTAAAGGAGTTTTCGGTGGCATATTATTATAAGGTTTCTCCTCAATTTTTCCCACATGGTTTTTGGAGGAGTTTTCAGTTTGCAATATACATATGATGAATTGATCAAGGGGGAGTGTTGAGAAATAAAAACATGTGATCAATTGTATGGGAGGGATGTCTCCCAGAAGGTGTCTGTTGGGGAAGAGGTGTCTCCCCAACACACCCCTTCACCATGTATATAAATGGGTCTCCCACATTGCAATAAAATGAGTGGATCATTTGTGTCTCTCCTTTGTCTTCTTTACTTTGATACTACAACAACGGCTACAAAATTCGGTGTGAGCTTTTTAGTTTGTTCACATTTACACCTGCACCAGCGAAGAACCAACTAACGTATATTTGCTTATGCATGTAATGGATTTGGCGCAATCTTAATTCAGCTTGTCTTACTAGCTGGTATTCCGTGATTGTCATGCTCCAGTAGTACTACTCATGACGTGTCCCTACTTGGCATGAGCTACCAATTTTTCATACAAAAAGAAGCTTCTTGCATGAAGCTAAGAAAAGACACACTAAACATTAAACAATATGTAACGCCAAGCTAGATGCATACCTGAAATTAGGCAGCGGTAGCGGCGGGAGAAAAGAATTAAACCCATGGCGCAATCTGGTTGGTCGCGGTGAAAAAACTTTTCAAATATTTTTTAGATGGAGGTGAGAAATTTTTTTTGAAATGTTTTTTAGATGGTGGTCAGAAACCCATGTATTTCTTTTAATGAAGGATTATGCAAAGTGGCGCTTGCCGCTAGGCTACGGTGGTAAAAAAAATTCCTTTTTCATTTCTTGTTTAGATGGAGGTGAGGATTTTTTTAAATGTTTTTTTTTAAGATAGAGGCGAGGACTACATGTTTTTCTTAAATGGAAACATGCGCACAACTTTATCTATGAAAACACGCGCACAACTTCATCTAGCGGTCCCAACCACTAGTACACTATAAATGTATTGAAGTGTTGTGGTACATGGACGTAGGTAGAACATGCGACGCACAGTTGGCACAATGGTCAAATGTATCCCTTATTTTGTGCACCACAACTAGCTACTACTTTTTGTCCAATATGGAGTAACTAGATAATAAAAGCCAATTACTGCACGAATACATAGGCTAATTTGGGTACCTTTTTGACTTCTGGTGTAATCATGGCCGGCCGCATTCATCCTTGTTCGGAGAAGCTGCACTGAAAGTCTTAAACAATGGTGTCCGTCCGCTTAATTTGTGCACCAGTAGTAGTATATAGCCTTTCCATGCATCTTTATGTTTTTCTTTCCTTGCATTGCTCCACGAAAGCGCGCATGCCTTACATGGTTCCACACAGGTTAAGGCCTCCTTTGGTTTGTAGAATTTTTATAGGAATTCTATAGGGTAGGATTTGCAAAGAAAAAATTTCTTTGAAGCCCTTTGGTTTGTAGGAATGGATTCCTATTCCTATGTGGGATATGAATCAATTCTTCACATTTTGGAGGGAAAAAACATTAGTCTAGACTCAATGGAAAAAATCCTATCCTATGCACCAAATGGCATCTCTTTCTTATAGAAATTGACATGCATATCATCTCACTTCTTATGATTTTTCTATTCCTATAAAATTCATATCCTATAAACCAAAGAAAGCCTAATATTTTCTTTACGGAAATGCTATCTGGCGACCGTTCCCCAGGAGGAAATCTCTAGCGAACCCCTCATAGACACATGATCATGATCTGATTGTGTCAGTTTTGGATGAAACTTAATACTCCACGAATGAGCACAAAAATGTTACAATAAAAGCTAGCGGCCCCACTTCTGGTTTGGAGGCATCGATAATACGTGCTACTAGTATCATGAATCCCTCTCAAACGACTCCAGTAACTTGGTTAGTGCTAGTAGTCCGAACCCTTGGTGCATATTGTGAAAATTCAAGTCTACTTAGAAACGGGCACGCCTGGATAAAGCATCAAGGTAAACCGAGCAAAACACGCATGAGAATCTCCGCGTCTTTCTAAAAGCAAAGCTATCACTCCCATATTTCTCCATCTTCTTTTCCACCTTTTCTCTTGCGTGTACATGTGTATGCGCTGCTTTGATTTTGATTCGTGTGGAGATGGATTGTTTGGAATATTTTTTTGGAAGGACTGGCCAGCTTTGTTTGAACGACACACACCGCGGCACACATACAAGCATAGTTGGCAGTGGATGTTTGGTAGAGGGAGCCACGACGACGATGGGCTCGAATAGAATCTGATGCTTCCTTCTGGGGGCTTTCTTTTTTGTTTGTCATCCATGCACGATGGGCTCGGATAGGCAGGGAGCAACTACTTAACGAGCGCTTCTTCGAGAGCCTCGCAACGATCAGCGCCACTTGGCGCGTTCTCAGTCATTCGCCACGTGTTGCGCTCTGGACGCTCCCTTCGAATTTTGTTTTTTTATTTTTCCGCACGCGTTTTCGGCTTTTTAAACGATTTTTTCCGGGTTTTTCGTTGTTTTGGTTTTCATCCGGTCTTTCTTAGCTTTTCGATCAAAAAAATTTCAAAAATTTTTTTTTGCGTGAAAAAACACGTTTTCTTTTTTTTTTCCTTTCGCAAAAGTCACGGTTTTTCTTTCGCGAGAGACACGGTTGTGCTTTATCGAGAGTCAACGCCGTGCCTTTCGGAAACGAAAAAAAACACGTTTTCTATTTTTTTCGTTTCGCGAGAGTCACGGTTTTGCTTCTGCGAGAGGCACAGTTGTGCTTTCGCGAGAGTCACGACCGTGCCTCTCGGAAAGGGAAAAACAAAATGCGTTTTCTATTTTTTTTTCTTTCACGAGAGTCACGGTTTTGCTTTTGCGAGAGGCACGGTTGTGCTTTCGCGAGAGTCACGGCCGTGCCTCTCGGAAACGGAAAAAAAAAACGCGTTTTTTGTTTTTTTTCCTTCCACGAGAGTTACGGTTTTGCTTCCACGAGAGGCACAGTTGTGATTTCGCGAGAGGCACGGGCGTGCCTCTTTCAGAAAGGAAAAAAATAACCGTGCTCCCGGTTCGGTTTTTGGCCCGGTTTTTTCGTCCGATTTTTTTTTTTGAAAAAAGAAGTTCGTCAAAACCTATCAACATGGGATCTAGTTTTGAAGATCTCGACATGAGCCAATGATGAAAACGGTTCGAGATTTGAACGCACGGTTTAAGAGATAAAACATTTTGAATAAACGGATCTATGAAAAAAGAGAAAACTCTCAGGTTGCGACAAATGGCGCGCTGCATGTGTACCACTTGTCGCGACCTGGGAAAGTGGAGTGTTCTTTGCAACGAGTACTCCTTAATTAGTGATTTTGGGATACGCACCCACAATGCTTTATTTATTTATAATTCATCTCGACATGAATCTATTCGGCCCAATTGAAACAGGCATTTCGGAATGCCCGCACATTTCAACGCTATCGCAGTTTAATTTGCAAACACCGAGCCACGATCATGCATCTTATTCTTGTTCTTTTTGGTAGGTAGGGGCACCAATATCTTATTCTTGGTCTATTGTTATTACTCTACGAAGTAAGAAGGCAGCACCTTAATCACTGGTGCATCCATAATCAAAAGAGAGTACACATAGAACATAACTAAACAGCAACACGGCCGTGCGTTGGCTGCTCGATCGATGGGGACCGGCGGCGAGTAGGCGCATGTACCGGCGGCGGCGGCGGGTGCTGGTGGTGCGGTGGCATTGGGAAGGGCTCTGTCGGGATGGGTGGGAACATTGTCACTGTACTTCTTGTCCGCTTCATTGTCGCTCCACCAGAATCAGCACCAACGGCGGTGCAGTGGACCAGCAGCACTGCTATCACCGCCATCGTGAGGACCGACCTCGCCATGGTGGACAATCGGTCTCTATGCATCTTTTGAATGAAGTATAGGAGTATGTCTGAATGGCATCCCCTAGACAATTAGCCCGGTTTAAATAGTAGCAGCGTTAGAAAATATGAGGTGAGTAGTAATTGCTAATTAAGTTGTCATTTAGTACGTTCCATCCATATCCACTGCAAACTAATTAATTCTTACCTTCTTGGAAAAACTCATCAATTCGTACTACTCCCTCCTTCCATATATACAGAGTCTAATGTGTTTTTCGAGGCTAACTTTGACCAAATGTTAGAACAATAATATATGACATGCAACTTACACAAAGCATGTCATCAAATTCCTATGTGTAAGAAGATCTCAATGATATAATTTTCACATTATACATGTCATGTATTATTAATCTTGTCAATAGTCAAACGCCGTCTTAAAAAATGCATTAGGCTCTATATAGATGGAAGCAGGGAGTACACTGGATTATGTTTTTTTAGTGGTTAGACAACTCAAGTTGGGCTCTCTTAAGTTGCGTGGCCCAACTTGAATTCTTAACTCTAAATGCTTTTTC
Source organism: Triticum aestivum (assembly GCF_018294505.1). Lineage (NCBI taxonomy): Eukaryota > Viridiplantae > Streptophyta > Magnoliopsida > Poales > Poaceae > Triticum > Triticum aestivum. The sequence goes on from NC_057800.1 coordinate 741,916,646, forward strand.
TCGAAATCACTAATTAAGAAATACTTGTTGCAAAGAACACTTCACTTTCCCAGGTCGCGACAAGTGGCGCACATGCAGCGCGTCACTTGTCGCAACCTGGGAGTTTTCCCTTTTTTCGTAGATTCGTGTATTCAAAACGTTTTATCTCTTAAACCGTGCGTCCAAATCTCGAACCGTTTTCATCATTGGATTCCTCGCGTCGAGATCTTCAAAACTAGATCCCATGTTGATAGGTTTTGACGAACTTTTTTTTCACGAAAAAAACCGGACAAAAAAAATTGGGCGAAAAAACCGAACCGGGAGCACGGATTTTTCCCTTTCCGAAAGAGGCACGCCCGTGCCTCTCGCGAAATCACACCCGTGCCTCTCGTGGAAGCAAAACCGTGACTCTTGTGGAAGAAAAAAAAACAGAAAACATGTTTTTTTTCCGTTTTCGAGAGGCACGACCGTGACTCTCGCGAAAGCACAACCGTGCCTCTCGCGGAAGCAAAAACGTGACTCTCGTGAAAGAAAAAAAAACAGAAAATGCTTTTTTCCCTTTTCGAGAGGAACGGCCGTGACTTTCGCGTAAGCACAACCATGTCTCCCGTGGAAGCAAAACCGTGACTATAAAAGAAAAAAAACAAAAAAAACGTGTTTTATTTTTCCCTTTTCGAGAGGCACGGCCGTGACTCTCGCAAAAGCACAACCGTGCCTTTCGCGGAAAAAAAACCGTGACAGTCGCAAAAGAAAAAAAACAGAAAATGCATTTTTTTTTCGTTTCCGAAAGACACGACCGTGACTCTCGATAAAGCACAACCGTGCCTCTCGTGGAAGAAAAACCGTGACTTTTGTGAAAGGAAAAAAACGCGTTTTTTCGCGCAAATTTATTTTTTTTCAAACTTTTTTTGATCGAAAAGCTAAGAAAGACCGGGGAAAACCAAAATGTCGAAAAAACCAGGAAAAAAACGGTTTAAAAATCCGAAAACGCGCGTGGAAAAATAAAAAACAAAATCCGTAGGGAGCGTCCAGAGCGCGACACATGGCAAATGACTGAGAGCGCGCCAAGTGGCGCTGATCGTTTCGAGGCTCCCGAAGGAGCGCTCGTTAACTAGTTGCTCCCGCTTTTTCTTTTTCTTTTTGTATGAGCAAAGCTGGGCTCTTAAAATTATTTGCACTATGGGGCCGAAACACACGAACCTACTGGGCCTTATCGACGCGGCGTTAGCAATGTGGAGGGATCCATCGAGCCTTGGCCAGCATCGTTGCCGAATCACCACCACCAACATCTGATGCTAGCGGAAAAACCTATATCACGTACACTGCGTCAAGTTGTCTAGCAATCGCACAGAGATTCACAAGCGATCGATGATCTGGACCGGCCCGTTCAGTGCTTCATCCATCCCGGTTTTAAGAACATTCTAGGAGGTTCCTAGCTGGGTTTTCCGGTTTGGGAACCTTCTAGGAGGTTCCTGAACCAGTTTTTTGCTGCTTCTATTTCTTTTCTTTTTTATTTTTCCTGGTTCTTTTTTCACCTTTTTCTGTTTCTTTTTTCCTTCCTTTTTTATTTTCATTTTTACTTTTTTTTGAAAAAATGTTCGTGTGTTTCAAAATTGTTCGCAATTTTCCAAAAGTGCTCGTGCTTTAAAATTTATTCAGCAGTTTCAAAAAATGTTCATGTTTCCAAAAATTGTTCAGGTTTTCTAATTTGTTCGGGAGTTTAAAAAATATTCACAATTTCACGAAATGTTCATGTTTCCGAAAACAATTCCCATTTTAAAAAATTGTCCGCAAATTTTCAAGAAATGTTCTCATATTCAGAAAATTCGGAAGTCCGAAACATGTTCCTATTTTCAAAAATTGTTCACATTTTCAAATTTTGTGAAGACTTTTAGAAAATTACATATGTTAAAAAATGTTCATAGTTTTCAGAAAATGTTCATGTTTTTATAAAATGTTTTGAGTGAATAGTATTCATGTTTGATGAAACATTCATTTTACAAAAAAAATCAGATTTTTATAAACATGAACAATTTTGAAATCCTGAAAAAAATTTCACAAAAGCGAAGAAATTTTGAATTTTTTGAACATTTTTTGTAAAGTATGAACAAGTTCTGAAACACGGTCATTTTCTGAAATTTGCAAAAACATTGAAAACATATTTTTTTTTCTTGAATTTGTGAACAAATTTTTGGTTCGAGAACATTTTCTGGAATTTCAAACAAAAAGTTTTAAAAAAGAAAAGAAAAAAGAAAACATAAATGTTTGGATCTGCGTTTGTATAAGTTGTTAAGCCTTGCGCTACTAAATACTCCTTCCGTTCCCAAAAAAAAGTCTTTTTAGCGATTTTAGTAAGTAACTACTTCCTCCGTCCCAAAATATAAAAATGTTTTTAACACTAGCATAGTGTCAAAAACATTCTTATATTCTGGGACAGAGAGAGTACATACGAAGCAAAATGAGTGAATCTATACTCTAAACTATGTCTACATGCATTCGTATGTTGGAGTCCACTTCAAATGTCTAAAAAGACTTGTACTATTTAGGAACAGAGGGACTAGTTATTATCTCTCGTTTTCTACTATGGCTAGCACGAAAAGCTTCTTTGCTGGAGCTCTCGTGTTCGATCCTTGGTAATGCTCGGTTTTTTTGCTAATTTATAGTCGATGCAGTGGTCGATCACAGGCACATGCGCTCGCTCCCAGTGGGTCGGCCCAGTTGGCGCCGCCTGTGCGTTTGTCCGGCAGTCTGCGGCAATAAGCGACAGATAGGAGCTCCCGACGCTAGCGCCATTGCTACCGAATGCACCACTTACCACAACTCAGCGCATCAGCAACAGTGCGCGACACCGTCATTTCCGCTGCCCACTTACCACCACGAACCCTTGCCATGATTTCAATGTCAATCTGCACGTGGATGGACTCCCACTCGGGCAAGATCATTTGCGATTCCTCTTCAATTGTTCCTGCTTCTGACGCGCTACTATTTATGGGTCGTTTCGATGATAGGAATGGCACACCTCCTTCCATCCATAGTTGGATTGACTATCTCACACTCGCATGTTTGTTTCACTCCAACATATAACACAAATTGTATACACATAGCTAATAACTTGGTTTTGGGACAAGCTAGCTAGTGTGAATTACTGAAATACCTACTATATACTAGATGATACCCCGCGTGTTGCGGCGGGAACCCTTGATAAGAATGGTTGCTTACACTACAAAGAAACAATCAAGAATAGCAAAAATAAGAAAAATAAGTATTAAATATTGTGATCACCAATTGAAAATTTGAATAGTACATTAAAAATGAGCAATCATATAGAGAAAGATAATGTTTATCATAAACCTGATAACGCGCAAAGGGAAGGAAAGATGCACATAAGAAAAAATACTGAAGTATGATAATAGGGGTTTAATACATATCTAGTGTATTGTAGCGTACGGAAGCCAAACATTAAAAAGACTATGTGGTTTCAAATAGTAGTATGAGTACGGTATAACAACAACATAAATGCAATGGATCATATTCTGAAGAGAAACATGAAGATATCCCAACCCTGCAAATTATTTAAGAATGAGCAATCCAATGCCTATTAAAATATTTTTGACTGTGCATAGAGTTTGAATAATATAGTCGGCAAAAAGTTGCAGGAAACAGAAAGAAATAACAAATTGAAATTGGTCAAGCAAAATTCAATAGGTAGTATCTAGATGGAGAAAACACAAAAAATGTAAAGTAGTTTGCACCATAGTTTGTAAACGGTTTAAACTAAGAACTCAGAAAATCATAGACCAGTACTTTAGCTCAGGGATTGAACAACACCTTTCATCAGCCTCATATGTGTTTCTCTGTCTTGTTACAGTTATAATAAACTCATAATTAGTTTAAATGTTAGAACATATAATATGTTCCAAATAAAGTCGATCGCAGGTTCTCCTTTAATAACCTTGGTAATGAAATTATATGTGTTTCTCTATCTTGTTACCACCTGAAATAATACAAACCAGTTCAAGGAGGAAGACACGTTGGCTGCATCTTTGGATTCAAGTTAGGAAGTAAGGTGAAATGATAGAGGATGTCATCCACTGGTGGAAAAAAGGCCTTTGGTCGCGGTTCGCAACTGCCATTAGTCGCGGTTGCGCAACCGCGACCAAATAAGCGCGACTAAAGCCCCCCACCTTTAGTCGCGGCTGCTTAAGAACCGCGACTAACGGCCCGTCCACGTGGGCGCCAGGCGGCCGTCGGGGCGGAGGACCTTTAGTCGCGGTTCTTCTGGCCAACCGCGACTAAAGGCCGCCACAGGTTTAGGGTCTTCTGGCCGCCACAGGCCGTTTTTGTTAATTATCAAATTTTACCGTTTTTTTGTTAATTAACTAGTTAAAAAATTCTCTCCCTCTCTCTCTCTCTCTCTCTGCTCTCTCTCTCTCTCTCTCTCTCTCTCTCTCTGCTCTCTGCTCTCTCTCTCTCTCTCTGCTCTCTCTCTCTCTCTCTCTCGATCATCGCTCTGTAGAGCAGTTGAGTGCGGCGAGGCCGGCGGCCCGAGGATGGATTGGGGGGCGGCGTTGAGGGCGGCGAGGCCGGCCGCCGGCGTTGAGGGCAGCGAAGCGGCGCGGTGGGCGAGGGAGGCCGGCGGGCGGCGTACTAGGGCGAAAGGGGGCGACGGGCGCCGTACGTGGGCGAGAGGGGGCGGCGGGCGACGGCGGGCGGCGTCGAGGGCGCGGGCGACGGCGGGCGGCGTCGAGGGCGAGGTCGACGGCGGGCGGCGTCGAGGGCGAGGGCGGCAGGCCTTCGGCGCGGCAGAGAACGAGCAGAGAAATGGAGGCGACGGGTCGGGCGGTTGTATTTATAGCCCCCCCTTTAGTCGCGGTTGGGGAGGCGACCCGCGACTAAAGGGTAACCTTTAGTCGCGGTTGGGGAGGCGACCCGCGACTAAAGGACTTTTTTGGCGGGTTTTTCGTTCCCGCGCGCAACCACCTTTAGTCGCGGTTGGGCAGGCCAACCGCGACTAAAGGTATTTTCCAAATACTTTTTCTTTTTGAAAATCTTAAAAATACAAATAATATATCAAAAAATTCAGAAAAAAATAACTAATTCAATTCAATATGTTAAAAACACAAATATTATATCAAAAAATTCAGAAAAAAAAACTAATTCAATTCAAAATTCTAAAAATACAAATAATATATCAAAAAATTAAGAAAAATAAAACTAATTCAATTCAAAATGTTAAAAATACAAATAATATATCAAAAAATTCAGAAAAATAAAACTAATTCAATTCAAAATTAACCATCATGCATTTGTTAAACTAACTAGCTACAAACAATATAAATTAAACAATGCCAGTGTCAAACCGTGACTAAAGGTGCCCGAAGGCCTTTAGTCGCGGAGGGGCTTTAGTTGCGGTTGGCCTGGCAAACCGTGACTAAAGGTGCCCGAAGGCCTTTAGTCGCGGTTGTCCTGGCCAACCGCGACTAAAGACCCTCACGTGCGCCAGCTGGCCACCGAGCGCCCTGGGCCCAGGCCTTTGGTCGCGGTTCACCTCCAGAACCGCGACTAAAGGTCCCATTAGTCGCGGTTCCTACAGCTTCGCGACTTATGGGGCTGGACGGAAGCCTGTTTTTCCACCAGTGATCGTAGTGAATTAATGCTAAAGTGGCATCCAAACAGGCTTATCTAGGAAATCTGCTAGGAGAGAAAATATTTGTGATCTACTCTAAAACGTAGCCTTGGTCAAAGAACAGATTGAAAATAAATGAACGAAGCTTACATGTGTTGTAGTCAGACGATATGAGGGCTAAATGCATGCCACTTTGTCTGTCCTGATCGGCAATGCAGCATAATTTGATCGCCAATTTCAGCTCTTCAGGAAATTAAGCGTACAGGGTACTGACGACACCATGCAAAAATGTCTAAGCAGTACTCCAATATTTTCTTCTTTAGCCTGTCATCAAAGCTTGATTAAGCTAGTGCAGGCAGTCTTCCAATCTTTCTAAATCAGAGCAATTAAAAATATGAAAAATAGCAATAAGGTAGAAAATGGCATGTGAATGCCCGCCGTAGTTTCCTGAAAAATGTAATGGCATGTGAAGTATGGGAATTTTTTGAATTTTCACCGGGGAGGGAGAGAACTCCCACACCTGAATTGTATTCATTTGCCTATAAGACTTCGCAGCCTTTTGCAGGATGGGTTCAAGTGAACCAGAATTACAGGGGGCACAGGAGGAGAAGAGATAAAGCAAAAACAACACACACCACAACATATAAACATGGGAAAACAAAGAGGGAAGACACGCCCGGACACAACACAAAGCACCACCAGTGAGATCGAACGGCATTGGCCAGCCGAGACCAAGCCATGGCACTGCACCATCGGCACAATCGAAGACCTAACACAACCGAGACTGCACAACGCCACGACACCATCTGCGTCGGGGGTGCCTTCGAAAGGTCACGCGAGGCCGAGACGGCGTCACGGCGCCTGTGTACCGCAGGCAAAGTCGGCATCGCCAAGCAGACAAGCCGATGGCACTGTACCGTCGACGCAATCGAAAGGCTCCACGTATCCGAGACTGCGCAACGCCGCAACACCACCTGCGCTGCGGGGCACATTCGAAAGGCTGCGCGAGGCCGAGATGACGCCACGGCACCTGTGTGCACACCGACGAAGTCACTTGACATCGCCAAGCAGAGACACACCGAAGAGCACAAGAGCAGGAACACAAGAAGAACACCGCCAAAGAGGGGCTCCAACCACCATCGACCCCAAACCGGTCGCACCACCACCCAGCCACCTCGAGCCACTGGTCACCCTAGCCAAGGCAAGCTCAAAGACGAAGCCCATGCAGGGAATGTGACGTTGAGCGTCACCATCGCCTGATCCGGGAGACCCGGATCCGAAGTTTCCTCCGGAGCAGACAGGAGGGAAGACGAGCACCGCACCACGACGCCTTCAACAAGGATACGACACCCACAGGCACCGCCGTCGTTGGCTACCACCAAAATCGGAGCCCAGCATTACGCCGGTAGTGTGTGCCCCCCCCCCCCCCCCCCCCCAAAAACCTGTAGCCTGCTAGTCCTCCTAGAGCCAAACCCACATAGCAGAGGAAGCACTCGCTGCCAGCCCACGAACAGAGACCGCCGCGCCATGCGAAGCCTCCAGATCGGGGGAGAAACGGGGACGAGCGAGGACCGCCGCCTATGCAGCGGCACTTGACATTTGGTAGCCTGCAACTCTACATCGTGTCATATGGGGAGAAAATTTGGTTGAGATATATATGCCTGCTCAAAAACAAATCAATATGCAGGTGAGGGGACGCATTGGTACCCAGACATGACGGCGTCGTAGTTGCGAGAGCTTGAGTCCAAGACAGCCGCGAAGAACCCCCTGCCTCTATGGAAGGAACGTGTGCCGCTGCCTATAATTCAACGGCATCGCCTCGTAGATCCACTCTGTGTTGACTGCTTTCTCTTCCATCACACCGCTGCCAGGGAATCACGATGGACGCACACAGTACTGGACGCACATGAGAGCAAAGGAGCAGGAGGTACCTGGAGGAGCCATGGACTGGGATTAGAGCGGTGTACTGACGTAAATCTCTTGTCAGTTACAGAACAGGAGGAGCAATTGCGTTCAGTTACTTAGAGAAGGAGAGAAATAGTGGTTGCGTTCGGTTACTGATAATTACGTAAAGTGAAGATAGAAGGTAAGGGTTAGAGGTGTATCACGCATTGAAAGCCACAAACTAATCAGTTGATCACCATCCCTATTAAAACTAAACAATTTTAAGAAAACTTGCTCACATGGTGTAGTGACGTGGAAGCCTACATGTCAAGATAATTGGTTGTAGTGGGCTGATGATGTGGATAGCCTGCATGTTAAGAGAAATGAGATAGTGGGGATGAACTATTTAGATATTATAGATTATAGATTCCAGCACTACATGCTCACTTGCTACTAGTATTTGCTTCTGGAGGAAGATGTATATATACGAGACAAATGCATGCTCGCATCCGATATGCATGTATGTTGTCATGATTCTATTGTTGCACCCGACAAGCATGCAATTTGTTTGTGATATATGCAATCCCACACCCAGATCATCTGATAGGCATGTATGTAATCAGCAGCCAGCGAGGGAGATGACCCAAAAGCCGGCCCAAAGGGGTGGCGGTCGCTTGAATAATTGTTTGCGTCGAGCTCCTGCACCAAAACAGTGCAAGTGGAATTCCACTCACCGATCTCAAGCAAAACACTTCTCCCGAGTTCTTTTTGGGGAACTTGATCGAGAGTTCTGGCTATATAACACGTTATTCTTTCTTGGCATATTATTTCATTCCTGTTGTTGTACAATGCAAGAGGAGGAGGACGTCAACACAAATATCAACAGAGGCAGCTAGCTTGGTTTCTCTAGGGCACATGGGGCTCTAATTCATTTTTTTTAAGAATTGGGCTATAATTTCTTAAATCAGCTAATCGCTGACCAAGGTGCGGTGCGGTACTTCCCTTCGACCACACCATGCATGGCCTGCGATGCGCCATGGTGCTTCCCTGTATAGCTGGTCAAACGGGCCGGTCCGTCCCGGCATGGCACGGCCCATCCTAATCGTGCCTGACACGGCCTGCCCCGCGAAGGCACGATTATTATACGGGTCGTGCCGTGCCGGCCCGCGTGCTGCAGCCTGCAGTCCAGACACGGCCTGCATGCTAATCGGGCCGGCCCACCGGCATGCTAGGCCTGCTAATCTGCCTCCTATTTTGCGCACTGGGCGTTTTTAGCCTATTTTTACCTGTTGGGCCACATTAGGATACATAAAAAATAAAAAAAGATAATCGGGCCATGCCGTGCCAGCCCGCGTGCTCAGCCTTCAGGCCCAGGCACGGCCCTTGGCGTGCCGCGTGCTGAGCCTGGCCCGTTTAGTACGTGTCGTGCCGTGCCAGGCCCGTACCGGGCCGGCCCAGCTATCCCGGCCCGTTTAACCACCTATACTTCCCCGGTGACCCGACGCGCTCAACCATTGAAGGGCCCGGTGGACAAATTAAGTCTAAAAAGGGGTGATTTAGTTAAAAAACACAGCCATTGGTAGGTCGGGCGAGGAACAGTCATAGGTGATAGGAGGTTCCCCTTCCATGATTAGCTTTGTTCTTTCTATTCACCATTTGTCTATGGATGGATTCCATGATTGTAATGGCATACCCCTCACCCTTCGTTGCCGCATCGACTCTTTCACACTACCCGTATTTTTTGTTTTGCTACAACATCTCGTACAATTAATTGTGCGTAGCCAATTACTAGAATGTCTACTAATCCAGGACTAGAGGTAGAGTTTGCCAAGATTTACTTCTGTCAGCGATATTTAGTATTTGTCCATGCTTCACTTTATAATATGGTGCATGCATGCAGAAATAGAAAATAAAACGTATGCATGCATAGCATGTATGACTCTTTCGCTTGAAACAGCCCGGCTGCTGTTCGCTGATGGGCCCGGCCTTAATGCCGTGGATCAATGTTCTTTAGTAAAGATCAAAAGAAGGTTGTTTCAAGCACCTGAAAGATAGAATTTGGAAAAGAATCCAAGGTTGGATGCTGATGGTAAGAAAGTTATAATTAAGTCGGTTGTTCAATCAATCCTTATTTATTCCATGGCTTGCTTTAAGTTGCCTAGAGGTCCATGTGAGCATATTAATGGCCCAATCCAAAAGTTTTGATGGGGTAGCAAGAATGAAGAAAAGAAGACGACATGGGTGTCCTGAAAAACAATGACAAAACTAAAGTTCATGGGAGGGCTTGGCTTTCACGATATCGAGCTTTTTAACCTTTCCCTCCTTGCTCGCCAAGCATGGAGATTGTTACATGAACTTGACTCACTTAGTGCCCGAGTTCTAAAAGCAAGGGACTACTAGGGAAAAGGTATAGACAGACGCTTATTAGTAGCATGGGTTTATAACCCTCACTACTGCTACTTAGTAGTAGCGTGAGTTTATAACACCCGCTACTACTAAGTTGATAGTAATAGCGCGGGTTTATAACCCTCGCTACTACTAAGTGATTTTCACCGTGCCCACAGGACTAGCCATAGTAGTAGCGCGAGTTATAAACCCACGCTGCTACTAAGTTGATAGTACTAGCGCGGGTTATAAATCCCACGCTATTACTAAATGGTCTCCACCGTGCACCCATGACATGCCATAGTGGTAGCGTTGGATTAGCGCGGGTTATAAACCCAACGCTACTGCTAAGTTATCTCCTTGCCGCCCCATCTCAGCCTCTCACCCCTGCTCTGCCTTTCTCTCCCCCGACGCCTCTCCTCGTCCTCCACTCCCCACGTTTCCCCCAACCAACCCCGCCGCCACCGCCGACGCCGACGATCTCCTCTCCCCCAACCCCACCGCCGGCTCCCCCACCTCACGTGTGGATTCTCCTCCTCGCCGTGCCCTTGTGCCGGCCCCAAACCCTAGCTAGGGGTCCCGTTCTCCGGGCGCGGCGCGGCGCGGGAAGGGCTCCCTCTTGCCCGCCGCCGATGCAGACGGACCGCCGGAGGTCCTGCTACTTGCTCCTCCGACCCTCCTCCCGCTGCTGCTAGTGCGGACCGACGCCATGGAGGTGAGGTTCCCCCTTATCCTCTCTTTCTCTTCACCACAGGCAGCCCCTGACCCCCTTGGATTCGATTTGGCAGGCCGTGTGCAGGCGGGGAAGGACAGCATGGCGCGCTTGGTGCGCGAGCTCGAGGGCACCGGCCTGCTCGTCGAGCGCGTCCGCGGCGTCTCCGCCGAGTTCATCAAGGTTAGTGCGGCCGCCTTTTTTCCTTTTTCAGTTCGTTTTGCCATGGCATCCTAATTCCAACTAATGAGGCGGTTTCAGCGAGATTTTGTTACGAAGAGGACTTCCCCCCTCCGCCCTGTGTTGTTTATCTAGACTAGATTGTTGTAGTACCTTGATTTTAGCATTCAATCCCTGTGACTAGTAAGTAGTGGATAGTAGAAGAATGTGTTCATAAATTCAGTGTAAGAATATCTACAGAAGATTCAGAGCAAGAGATGGTTCTTTCATCAGAGTTTCCTCGTTAGATGAAGATTTTGTTTATTTAGACTGCTGCAGCACCTTGATATTAGTTTGAGGGTATCACAATTCAATCCTGTAACTAGTAGTGACTAGTGGAAGAATGTGTGCACAAATTCATTGTAGGAATGTGTACACGAATATTCAGTGTAAGAGTTTTATTGCCATTTTTTACCCCTCAAATTTTGGTAGCCAGGAATTAACGTGTGTACAGAAACAGAATTTCCTGTCCATCTGCTCTATTGTTTAGCTGATGAACTGGAGCGTCTGTTTGGATTAAATTGATTTATAGTGCATGTGGTTTTGCTGTTCCAGTTTAGCTGTCCGCGCCCATTGGGATTCTGGGCAGAGCCACTTCTGAGATGCAGATGAAGAAGCTTCTACATCTGTAACTCGACTAATGCACCAAGTGTTTGAGATGTGGCGTCAGACCGTCAGTAATGTGTTCGTGTGCTCATTGTTTAGGATGGTGGTGGTAGACTGGTAGCTTTCCATATCGCATATACCACTTGTCCTTGCTTGGCATCATTTTATTTTGAGAATCAGTACTACTTGCCCAATTTCCAGTAGCTTGTTTTAGATGTTCGAGAGCTAAATCAGTGATTCTCTAAGTACTGAACTGAATCTCGCAAATGCTTTTGCCCATCATATGCCTCTATCTAGAAAATTCAAGTCCCTTTCCGTTATGCTATTATGCCTCCCCACAAAATTCTTGGATCCCTCTCTCTTGCTACTTAACATGCTGTGCAAGTGTACAACTTATATGTGAATACACTAGAAAAACATGATATGCTTTATTTGTTCTCGTATAAATCCAACAAAGTAGTAAATGCACTTGTCTTACATATATTAGACAGAGTGGGGTAACCTCTGCAAATAAATAGCAGGCAATTTGCCTTCAGTAGCAATGGTTCTGCATATAGATACAAAAAATGTTCGATCTTTGCGTGTTATTTTATAACCTGTAAGACAGAATTTCATGTGCTGCTCTGTTCTCCGAATATTGGTATACAACTGATGTGATCCTTCGTCGAATAGTTTTAAACTTGTTCAGCTCATTTGCCATGGTAAAGAACTAAAGATAGGATGTTTCATCGTCTTTCACTAAGTAATCATGAAATGTCAGCTTTATTTTACAGCTTTAAAGATACAAATCTTTGTGCTTCTTTGGTTGTAGATAGGAATAGTGCATACATGGCTTTGCAGAGTCAATTTTGCCCTTTTATCGTATCAAAACTTACCACATACTATTATGTGACGCTTCCGCTAACCGCACAATCGAGTGGGCAGAACTACGAGGGGCTTAAGCAGGAGCATGATAAGAAGGTGGGGCTGCTGACGAAGCAGGAGGTGAGGGGTGTGGACTACCTCAAGATGGAGAAGAACATGATGGAGATGGAGAGCCTCGAGTCCAAGATGCTGGTGGCCACCCAGTCCATCGACACCACCACCTCCGAGATCATCAGGCTCAGAGAATCAGAGCTATTCCCTCAGCTACTTGAGCTGGTTGCTGGGTCAGTACCACACTACCATCACTCCTCACTCATTCATTTACCGTATGCATCCAGTACTGGTACCTCACATGTCTCACTACTTCCTGTATCTGTCGTTTTTTGCATAGTACTACTTGCATATGCATGGTCAAGAAATAAATAAATATAAGCTTGATGATATAGCTAGGCTGGACATATGAACCATGGTAAGGAGCTTCCCAGATGAGGCCTGTGATAACAGCAGTGCCATTAGTTCTTTGCTGTTTTGATCCTGCCAACCACTGATTCAGACCATGCATGCTGCTGTTTCTCTTTGGTCCTCATGTAAATGCACCCTTGGCACTGTAGCAAGTCAACACTCACTGGTTTGCAAGGATGTCATTTACATCTAGTTGAACCAACATTGAAGGAAATCTTAGTTCTTAGGCGTGTTACTTTCGAATCACTGGCATTAGTTCTTTGTACCACTAGCATATTGATAACATTAGTTACAATATTTCCCACTAGCAACAATGAACACAGCACAATCTAACCTATATGCACAACACAATACATACAGTTATCGAACTAAAATCAATCAATGTCCTGAGTATTTAATACAAACAAAGGTAATCCCCTAGGCATAAGTAACATGAGAAGAAACCATGTGAGAATATGCAGAACTCGTACCTGTATCTGATCTTTGTTACCAGCAGTGATATTTCAAACAGTCCAGCAGGCCTCTTTCTTATTGCTTTTCTTGTGATTTTGTGTCAATAGACTTAGGAGACAACCAAGAGCTTGATGATCAATGATGCACTGTAGAATAGAAGACAAGCTTAATAACACGGAAAAATGAACAAACGAAACTATAGAATCTCTAAGGAAGCTAGTAATCACAGATAGGAATTGTAATTTGCCATGCAAGTGAACACATAATTATTTATTAGTGTGATCACAAAGCAGGCTATGTAAAACTTGACGAGCATTTTACTTGAATAGGGAAACAGACTAGGTAGGATTTCAGTCGACTGTTGGGGTAACAGTGTAGTAAAGTGAGCAACCAACCTATCAGAAGAAACTGTACAGTAAACAAACAAAGATGAGTGATTCAAATTTCAAATATATTTTATAGACACTTGTCAAATCTGATGTACAATGGCAAACATGATGGTTATAATATATCCAAATAACAATATCCTCTCTAAGAGTTTAACTCAAAAGTGCATTTTTGAATCCAAAGTAGCTAGCGGAGATCAAGTGAAAGGTTGTTGATTGTCCCAAAGTTCTTTCCTCTACAAAAGAGTGTAATATGAACCAATGATTGTTTCCAACATGCAAGGACGTGATCACACAAATTTATATATTTTAATCTCATATGCTATCAAGCTTTTCAAGTGCAGTTACCAAGCACCGCTTTTATTTAAGGAAGAAGTTGCTGATTTTTTTATTTAAATAGTTGATACCTAACTAGGTGAACGAGAAAATTTCTTTTCCCTATTCATGCATGTTTGCTAGTACTATTTGGTTGAACTGATGCAATTTGCGTACTAATAAGTTTTCACTTTCCCGACGTGGGCGCAGAGGTGATCGATGCTGACTAGCACGGCCCGGTGGCGCTGTGCTCTTCAACCACTCGGAGACGGATTTTGCCGTGAAGCCTGGTTGCCATGTCGCACAGATGATCGTCCAGGTGATTTCGACACCGGAGGTCGCCGAGGTGTGAAGGACCTTGATGCCACCGTTCGAGGGAGGGAGGATTCGAGTCCACCGACGTCTGAACTCCGAGCCTAGGTAGATACATCTAGAGAAGTGGTCTGTTTAGGTTGGTGGTAGACCACTAGGGAAGGTTGTGTGTGTGTCTGATGTTAAATCGAATCTTGAGATGGTTCTATGACATGTTAAATGGAATATTGAGATGGTTCAGTGACATTGGTTTGTTTTGCATTGGACGTGTTACCATTCATGAATACTACATCTAATTTTTATTTTTTTAATTCCTAAATTGTTAGTAGTAGCGTGGGGAGGAAACTGAGGGCTACTAGTATATAGAATACTAGTAGCGTTGGTTTTTACCCACGCTACTACTATTTCATTAGTAGTAGCGCGTGTACGTAATAGCAGCAGCGTGGGTGGCACACGCTACTACTAACTATTAGCTGTAGTGCGATACTAATAGCGCGCGTACCCGCGCTGCTAGTAGCCATTTTACCCGCGCTGCTAGTAGCCTTTTTCCTAGTAGTGAGGGATTACCCCAACGATCATCTCCTGGACGCTACATTGGGGTCAGATCCATCACAAATGTGGAGATCCATACTAGAATGAAGAGACACTCTAGCTTTGGGATTAATTAAGCGCATTGGATCTGGGTCAAGTACACATATATAGGAAAAGAATTGCCTCCCAAGAGACTACAAGCTCAGACCTTCATCCACATTTGCCAATGCGGCACTGATAAGGGACAAGGACGGTAACTATCTGGGTTCATCAGCTGTACTTTTTGATGGACTAGTTGATCCGACTATTTTGGAGACGCATGCTTGCTGCGAGGTCATTGTTCTGACACAAGATTTGAACATTCGGAATTAAGTTGTTGCCTCGGACTGCCTCGAGGTCGTCACAAACATAAGGAAGGAGGCTTTGCCTTCATACGCACAGGTCCTGAACGATATTAAACTTTGTACTAGTAACTTCGCTTTCATAGATTTGCGATTTGAGTTTAGAGAAAATATCTTTTAAGCGCACTCTAGCAAAAGGAGTTGTGTCTTTGGAGGTGGGTCGCCATCTGTGCTAGGTGTTCTGCTGGATATTGCTTGTATTCCGCTTGTTATGATTTCTGAATAAAGCCTAGTTACCCTAAAAAAGCTATTCATTATGCTTTCCACAAAAAAGATAATGCGAGCACAACAGTCTAAGAAACGTCTATATATGTACCTAGCTACGTACTGCAGGTACACAAGCCCAGAACTGTACACTGGATGTTCTCTGCAGATCGACAATCTAGAAATTAGATACATCAAAGTGTAGAACCATAAACGTAACGATACTATCTAGTAGAAGTTTGAAGAGCATAAACCTCAACTTGCCTATGCAACTCCCCGTCGCCAATGCTTCTGGTGCTTTGCGGAAGCAGCAAAACGGGATGGTGCTTCTGGACGCTCTGCTGTGGCAAAACCGCATCTAACAGCGCTGATGTCTTCCACTTTATCCCTGTTGTAATATGCCTACTATATCGCCTGCCCAATTTTCAATGAAAATTCAGGCGAGGATCCCACCCTCCGACTACGACCATTTGAGGAAAAAAAAAGCACACTGCATTGCAAAGATAAATAATTGAGTAGCTGCAAGAATAATGGATAGAAGGACCTCCACTGAATATTAATAATTTCAAAAGAGTATCATGAATACTAATTGACCACGATCATACCGATCTCCGGCTTATTACATCTGCGAATTCAATAACTGCAAGACACGTCATTCCAATTTAACTATCCTCTCGATTCACGATCTAGAAATAAAAGCTAAGCTCCTAGCATGCCGGAGAAGGATGTACTTCTGATCTAGTTGGGGGCGAAGAAGATCTCGGAGTCGAGCCTCTTGGAGCGGAACAGCTTCTCCATCTCCGGGGTGGTGTTGAACGCCGTCTCTAGGACTGCCGGGGAAATTGCCTTCCACACCGACGTCTTCCCTGCCAAGTGGCTAAAGATTGGGCTGCATTTGTTTGACAATAACACAACGTTAGTTAACCAAATTGGTCAGAATATAATGGAAATGTACGGGAAATAAAAATGCAACATGCTGCAAGATTACAATAATCGTACAAAAAAATCACAAAGAATTCGCATAATCTTTCTGTATAACTCCCTTCAAAATTATATGTATACTAAATATATAGAAAGTATATATGACAGTAGGAGACTAGTTTCAGTACCTGTTTCCTGTATATTTACTTACAGTTAGAAAAGATACCTTGCATTGTTGAGCATATATGGAAATCCAAAAATATCGAATAACATTGAAAATAGATGTAGGAAACATAAATTAAAAAGGTGAAAAACATGCCACAGAATTTTGGAGCTAATTAAAGTGCTATTTTAGAAAGAAGTTTCTAGCTGAATTGAGCAAAACGGAACCAAAATATACATGACAGAAAAAATGCATCAGATCAGATACGTATGCATAATCAAGACTTTAGTTTAGGTCTAGATCTTGTACTAGTACGTAGCAAGAGAAAGAGCATATTTTGTAGTGCACTTACTTGGGAGTGGTGATGATGGAGAACCACTCCATGCCGGTGTCATCGGCTATCTTGGAGACGACGAAGAACCTTGGCACGATGAAGAGGCACCCTGCCTCGGCACGGGTCTCGAGCACGCGGGTGCCGTCGATGCCCACCACCTGGACGCGCCCGCCGCCGCGCACGATGTAGGTGACCTGGTACGCCGAGTCACATGAGAATCCCGGCGAGCACATGGAGCGGCCGCCGATCCTCACCAGGTCGGCGCCCAGCCCGACCTCCTTCACCAGTGGCAGGTTGGCCGTGTTGAGCACCACAACGCAGCCACCCCCCGGGATGTCCACGTCCAGAGGCGCCTCAAGGCAGTTGAGCACCACGCCCTCCCGGTCCTCGGCGCGCGGCTCCGGCATCTTGTGCCCGGCGGCGATCTTCACGACGCCGGAGCCAGGCTGGGTGGAGACGATCTTGGCAGCAGCGTCCTGGTCGAGGTCCCAAGCGCGCGCGACGAACTCGGTGGAGAAGCCGGTGAAGATGCCGCTGGCGCCGGTGAGCTGGAAGTTGGTGAAGCGGCCGGGGGTGTGGCCCTTGGAGGTGTCGCCGAGGAAGAGAACGACGAGCTCAGCAGAGGAGCCCTCGGCGTTGTGCCACCAGGTGACGGCACCGAAGGGGAGCGCGAGGGCGTCACCCTCCTTGACGGGGATGACCTTCTCCTTGGCCGCCTCCGGGAGGACGAGGCCGCAGGCGCCGGCGCCCTGGAGCACGTAGGCGACCTTGGCGGAGTCGGAGTAGCTGGGGAGGGCGAGGCCGCCGGCGGAGAGGTGCAGCTTGGCGGCGCCGATGGAGGCCGCGCCGAGCATGGGCAGGTCGGCCGGGGACCAGTCGTAGTAGGCGCCGCCGTCGCTGCCGTAGGCCTTGGCCGGCTTCTTGGGCGACAGGTCCATGGACATGACCTCGGCGTTGGAGCTGCGCTGCACCATTGTTGACGAGACGATGAGATTGTGGTTTGTGCGTGGGGGAGAAGGATGCGAATGAGATGCGATGGAGGAGGTGGAAGGGTGCCTATTTATAGGTGCGTCACCTGGTAGTTGGATAAAGATTAATCATGGGAATAGTTCTTCTTGCGGAGAGATTAACGAGCAGTTTGTTGGAGCTAACGACCTGATCAGGCGTGACTTGATCCCATCTTAGATCTTATTGCATGATTTGCATGCGCCCACTTCACCATGAATGGGCCGAACCTGCTAGATGTGGTTGTCTAGATAGGCTTTGGATTGACAGCTGTTTAGATAAATACACACACACACATCTATACATACCTACCTTGTCACAAAAAAAAAGATACATACCTACCCCTAAAAAAAAGGATACATACCTCCCCCTCAAAAATATATAAATCTAGATACATACCTTTTGCTCAATAAAAAACAAGATATGTACCCCTCAAAGAAAATACCTATATATATTCAGTTTTGCTAAAGCACATCTAGATGTGCCATAAGTATTGCACATCTAAGTCATATGTCATTGATCTTACATTAAGATTCGTGTGAATATTTTCTTTCTCTTTTATCTTTTTCTCTTTATGTTTGATTCATTCACTTAGATGTGCAATAACTAGGGCACATCTAGATGTGCCCTAGACACACCCATATATATTCTACTTGCCCTAAAAAAATCTAGATATATTTTTAACTATATATATTATAATTTTCGGTTTTAACAAAAAATTCAGTTGAAAAACCCTAAAATTTTCTATTATCTATTAATATGTATCTAACCCTACCGTAATATTTTTGAATATTATGGAATTATTAGATAAATTTACATGCTTTCTCATTCCATTCGCGAGGAGCTGGATGAGAAGACTCTCGTGTCCAGTTTTGCAAGCACCCAACCTGTGAAACATATTTGTAACAATTCTAAAAATTATATTATTTTCTTCTTAAAAATTTGACCAACTACCTAATACTACGCAGGCTCATCAAACAACGCTTTTGAGCTTTCTTCAGGATTTGGCCCGAACTGTTCGGCAGATTCCCACGCGTTACGCACCCTAGCTTCGAAGCTGGAGTTTGCAACTTCAAAACTACAGGTTTTAGCCCTCCTGCTGGGTGGGCGCTTCCTTCGTCTATCGTATGTCTCACTTGGCTTCGTCCCGAACCAAGGAGGCATGATGGCGGGCGCGTGCGTGTGCTGACTGCAGAGACTACAAGCCGACGCCAGAAGCGACTCGCTTCTATTCTCGATTGGATATAGATGGGGACTCCTTTTTGCTGCTTTTTCTCACTCTTTGCCTGGGCCAACGATAGATTAGTCTCTGGGTCGGTCAAGTGATAAATTGGCGAGATTAGTTAAGGAAACTGGGACTTCTGATTGTTCGCGGGGGATGGCTGAATAACCTACTTTGCTTTCCATTTAGGCCCCTTGACATTTTTTTGGCTCGTGAAGTTGTCCCTTCATATTAAGCTTTACTTTTGATATACTTATACACTGGCTTCATGGTTTCCCCTTGCATCCCTATAGACGAACCAGGTAAGGTGAAATATTGCAACAATGAGTATAAATATGTATAAACCGTTACTGGTTGAGACGCTCCTAGATGCTACATGCAGTCATACTTCTTTCTCTCGCTTCGATGGGTCTTCCCCTGATCGGAAGGTTAACGATATGATGAAAACACAGAGGGGGAAGCAGTTGTGTATCTGAATGGAAGTGTCATCGTCGATTTTCTCCTACGAACTAAGCCATCATTCGCATGCCAGAAACACCTTTGCAAAATGTTCCCCTCCATATGCATTTGTTAGTGATGTGGACGCCATCTCAAACATGCACTCACGCTTCTGATGTGCTCCTGATCTTGTGGAAGTCGTTAATAATGGACTTGGCGTTTCACCTAAGACTGTTGACCAAAACTCACACTTGCACCCTTTTGGTGTAGGAGGTGGACGCAAACATTCATTTGAGCGAACTCCAAATCTCTGCCGATGTGTCGTGTCGTGGGGTATAACGTATCTAATTACGTCCTTAGTGAGCGATGATAGAACCGCTAAGAATGATGTGGTTGTCCTGCAACTTGGTCTTGTATATGCAGGCAGGGCTGGTAAAGATTTTAGGGTCGTCTCCTTGGTGACTGTCCAGCTTGTTGCTTTTGACCAACTGGAACTCTCCTAACTAGACGATGATCATGCCCAAATGCAGTACCCCTAATTTTAGTTGCAAGAGTTGCAAATGCATGCATGGATTTTTCATGTAAGAGAATGGTAAACAGTTAGTAGAACATACGAATTACATGCAGAGTACAGTATGAGTGATTCCATACATGGCAATTGGATGATCAATCTAGACATGCAATTGCTGGTATATATAGTCCATCGCAAAGGGTCTTTGCATCCTCCAGTAAAAAATAGTAGTAGTAGGAAGTTGGCTAGCTATAGCCGTACATCGATCAACTATTAGCAATCTACATAGGTCTAACTTTTTATATGAGACGTTGGAGTGAAACAAAGAAGACTATTGTTTGTGTGTAGGAATAGTGAGAAAGAGGCAATCCGACTATAGAAGGAATATCAATCCTACCCCTATGTATGCAAGTTCCAAGTGACGCACCATGGTCGCTTTGTAAAAAGATGAAGACATTGCCCCACTCATCTTAGTGACCTCAAAGCATAAAAGATGGGTGGTGCGCAACGCCATGCGCAATGCTTGGGTGGACAACATCGACCCTTCTGCCAACCTCACAGTGGATCACATCATTGAGTTTGTGGACCTTTGTATTCGCCTGGAGCAGTTCCAACTTTGCACGGATGTTGACAATGACCTCTCTTGGATTTGTGGCAAATGGAGAGTACTTTGTGGCATCGGCTTACATGATTCAGTTCCTAGGATCCAGGTGCTCCATCATGAACAAAACTGTTTAGAAAGTTTGGGCCCCTCCTAAGTTAAGTTCTTCTCCAGGGTGGAACTTCAAAATAGGATGTGGAGGACAGATAGATTACGGAAGAGATGATGAGAAAAGTGTGTCTTTGCACCATTTGAAAGACGGCCAACGGCTCGCCCACATCCGTTCTACAAATATCGGGTCATGCTGCGTGTTTGGATAAAGGTCAAGGATTGGCTTGACCTTGGGGCGCTTGAGATGAACCGATGAGGGACCGAGCAAAACGTGAAGGGGTGGTCGACCGGCATGTCCATACCACATACTACAAATCGGACGGCGATGGCTTCTCACACCATGCTTTTTCAGGAAAAATTAACGCCGCCTTTCTACATCCTAAAACTTATTCAAGAAGTGGCCAAGCTTTGAGTCATCGCAGAGGCTATGCACTTGAACAAGATCATGTCGTGAGAGTAATTCCATATGTAATTTTTCATTGAAGGGAAGTTGTGGAGCCGGCTGAACAAGAATATTTGAAATTTTCTGAACAGTTCTTTTGAAAAAAAAGTGAAATATAAAACAAAAAAACATGAAAATAAATATAAAAAACCAAAAATAAAAAGGAAACTATAAATAAAAATCTAGACAGTACAAGGCCGCTTCAGAAACCTTCTAGTACAGTCTAGTACAGGCCCAATCACTGTTCTGACCTTGTCAGCGTTTATTGTCACAAAATGAACCCGACGTGAAAGTATTTCACGATTTGACCCTTTTAGAAACGCCAGGGTCCGCGGCGTTTCCACCCAACATAGAAACGCCGAGCAAGCTAGCGTTTCTGCCCTGGCCCACTGCCAGGCCGAGGACGCGTTGGCTGCTGACGTGGCAGGCTGGAAACGCCGACCCAGCCAGCGTTTCTGGAAACGCCATAATCGGTGGCATTTCTGGTGCAGATATTTTAGGTGGCCGTGGGGCTTTCACCCACCACTCACCACTCACTCTCTTCTCCCCCATTGGCCTATCCCGAGCTCTTGCCCTTTTCCCCCTTTGTGTCCCTCACTTAGCCCCTCACAAATCCTTGCAAATCGATTGGGTTGGTCCGTGGATCCGGTGTCATTTCCGTTCATTGAGGTAACCTCCTTCATCTCACAAATTTGTATTGGTTGGATTTGTCCATTTGGATTGATTTGTTCTTGTTGTTCCTAACCCTAGTTTTGAGCATGGATCTATAATGTGATGTTTTGAGTATTGTTGTTCCAATAGTGTTGCATTTTGATGTTGTTGAGCATACCTTATTGTGGGTTATGGCTAATGTTAAGATTTAGGGTTAGGGTTATGGCCAATGTTAAGATTTAGGGTTAGGGTTAGGTGTTCTGTTAGCAATGTGGTATATTTAGCATTGTACATTTCTTATACTTATGTTACCATTTTTTTAGATGGACAAGATTGTGAATATTCATTATGTTGACAAAGAGGCATTCATGAATGTGGATATTGTTGACAAGTATGAGGAAGTGTTGATATTTCTTGAGACCCCTAGTTATGAAGAGGTTGTGGAAGAAACACGGATAAGATTAAAGTGGGTGGATGCAAGTGATCAAGTTGAATTAGTAGGAAGATATGATGTTGGGTCGGCACACAAGTGTCGAATGAAGACAATGCCTATCAAGTCCAATTTGCATTGGGCTGCATATAAGGAGGTTGTTGCATCCTCAGAAGTCAAGTCACTCGAAGTCTTTGCAAGTAAGGTGGTCAAGGCTCCTCTCTTTCATGTTGACTTGAACCAAACCTTAGTAGATGATGTGAACCCGGTTAGTAGTGTGCCGCCTATTGTTGAGTATAAAGTTGAAGCGGAAGCCAATGAGTATCCCCAATATGAGTTCGGAGGTAGTGCACCGATGAAAGATGATGGCGATGACTCCGACGAAGAGTATGAGAGGCACCACAACATTGTTGGTGATGTAGAGGCTGAAGTAAGGCATCAGGACATGGATCCTGACATTATCTATCAGCGTGCTTGTGTGGATGACTCGGATGATGAAGGCCCGGTGAATGAGTTGGACGAGGATGGCTTGACTGCGAAAGAAGCAGAGTGGTACACAAAAATCACCGGTAGGGATCACAAAGTTCCCTTGTTTTGTGATGTTAGCCTTGCAGATAAGGCTATAGTCGACGGTGGCATGAGCAAGACAATTGAGGCTAGATAGTTCCCAAGTAGTACACCCGACGCGATTTCGATGTCATACGTGAGGAAAGGTTTGATGTTCGAGCACATGCTAGAATTCAGGATGTGGTTGTGTGAGTATGCTGTCAAACACCACAGGCCTTTCATAATTGTTCACTCGGACTGCAACAAGCGATACACCGTGAAATGTGAGGTAGAAAGATGCAAATGGAAAGTCAATGGAAGACTCACAAAAGATGGTTGGTGGAAGATAACTAGTTGTAAAGCCACTCACCAATGCACACCGTCGGACGTAGAAGCACGGAAGACACACCGTCAACTAACCTCGGAATTCATTGGTTATAAATACCAGAAACATATAGCCGAGGATCCAACCATTAAAGTGAAGTTGTTGATGAGTTGGATTGAAGATAAATTCAGATATAAGGTCAAGTACGGAAAGACATGGAAGGCCAAGCAAGTCGCTCTCAGAATGTTGTATGGTGGATGGGAAGAGGCTTACAACATGCTACCCAGGTTGCTGGGAGCGATGTCGTACAGAAACCCAGGAATGTACCACTATGTCCAAGATATTGAAGGAGTGTTCCGTCGTGCCTTTTGGACGTTTGGCCCATGCATTGCAGCTTTTGAGCATTGTCGACCGGTTTTGTCTATAGATGGGACATTCTTGACAGGGAAATACAAGGGCACACTCATGATAGCAATGGCACATGATGCTAACGATCAGGTGTTGCCTGTAGCATTTGCTTTGGTCTCCGTGGAGAACCAAGACAACTGGGAATGGTTCATGAGACTTGTTAGGAGCACGGTCATTCCTCTGAATAGGGAGGTATGCATCATATCCGATCGGCACCAAGGCATATTGAAGGCCGTGGATATTCATATTCCAGGTCATGCGAGGCTTCACCACTGATGGTGTATGAGGCACTTCGTTGCAAACTTTTACAGGGCTTGTAAGAACAAGGATCTTTGCAAGGATCTTAACTCCGCATGTGTAGCCTTCTCCGTTAAGTCATTCATGACATGCTTGAACAAAATCTATGAGAAGGCAAATGAAGGTGGGAAAGATTTCTTAGAAAGGAATATTGATGAGAGACACAAGTGGTCACGGGCATGTGATGAAGGAGGCATGAGATATGGTGACATGACAAGCAATCTAGTTGAGTGCTTCAACTTTGTCTTGAAGGGTGCCCGTCAGTTGCCGGTGACGGCAATAGCGGAATATACCTTTTACAAGCCGAATGAGTATTTTTTGAAGCACTCCGACGAAATCGACAAGTTGATTGTTGATAGTGAGAAGCCTCCCAATGAAATTTATCCGAAGAAGGTTGCCGAGTGGCTGGAGTTTCAGAGAGACAAGTCAGCCATCCAGCGAGTCACTTGTTTCGATAATGTAGAAATGAAATACCAAGTGGATGAGCCAGGTGGGACAACTAGAGATGGACAATCATATGGTGGTCGCTCATTTAAGGTGGCTCTTAGGACAAGACATTGCACTTGTGAGCGGCCTAGTAAGTACCACTGGCCATGCTCGCACATGATGTCGGCGGCCCGCATCAGGAATGTGGATATCTCCGATGGAGTAGTTGTGAGGTTGCATGAATTCAATTTGCAAACTCATAAGTTAACATGGGCGTCTAGATTCCACCCTTTTCTGGACGCATCGCAGTGGCCAGAGTATCACGGTCCTAACATTAGGCCCAATCCGGAGATGATGGTACAACCCAAGGGTAGAAGGAGAACAAAGCGATACAGGAATGATATGGATGACCTCATGAGCACCAGAGAATTTGGTAGTGGACATTTCATGGAGCCACGTGATAGGAACCAATGCGGTGGTTGCAATGAAACGACACACAACAAAAGGACTTGCAAAACAAACAAAACTTCAAAAGGGCACAATGCTTCTTCAAGTGATGGCTGAGGTTCCGGTGATAGCCTTGGTGGTGGCCGAGGTTCCGGTGGTGGCCGAGGTTCCGGTGATGGACTTGGTGGTGGCCGAGGTAACGGTGGTGGCCTTGGTGGTGGCCGAGGTTCCGGTGGTGGCCTTGGTGGTGGCCGAGGTTTCGGTGGTGGCCGAGGTTCCGGTGGTCGAGGATCCAAGGGTGGTCGTGGTCGAGGACGAATTACCGGTGATGGTGCTTGTGGTAGGGGTAGAGGTTCGGGTGGTGGTAGAGAAGGTTTCATGGGTAGATGCCGTGGTAATGCTAGAGGAATGTTTGGATACCTAGATGGACCATTTCCGTACGTGGCTACATTTCATAATTATTTTCATGTCTCCCAATGTTACTTTCATGTTGTTTTTGTCCTTACTAACTAATGTCTTGCAATTTTTCATAGGTATGGCGGCTTCTCAACCCAACAAGGCAACAATGAAGGGGCTTGAGGATGGCGAAGTTGAGATGGCGGGATGGTGGGAGAAGGCTACGAAGAAGCTTAGAGAGGAGGATGCAGCCAAGCTAAAGAAGAAGAAGGAAGAGGAACTTGATAAGAAGAGGAAGGAATTAGAGAGAGCGAGAAATGCGATGTATGCTAGGGAGCAAGCGTTGGTGAGGAAATGTGAGGAGGCACAGAAAAAGCGTCAAAAGGATTTTGTAGAAAAAACCTTGAAGCTTTGGGCAATTGCAGATGAAAAAAAAGAGAGGGAGAATCAGATATTCATGGAGAGGGTGGTCAAGGAGGCTCACCTCATAAGGAAAAGGGGGGAGGAAGAAGAAGAAGAGAGGAAGAAGAAGATGGGAAAGGGGCCTTGCTCTACACAATAGAGCAATGATGTGAACTGTGCCATGCTTTGGACCTTCGTGTGCATTTCATCTTGAACCTTCTTGTTGCCTAGTCTCCTTTATGTGGTGAACTATGTGTACTCTAAATTGCTTTGGACTCCTCTATGTGTACTCTTTTATGTGGTGAACTATGTGATGTCACAATTGCTTTGGACTCCTCTATGTATACTCCTTTATGTGATGTCACAATTGCTTTGGACTCCTCTATGTTTACTCCTTTATGTTATGTGGTGAACTATGTGTACCACAAAAGGCTTTGGAGTTTGTTTTGACACCCTGTTATGACAGCAACGCCAAACAAATGGGCGTTTCTCTGTACACCCGAAATGCCAACGACCCTGGCGTTTCTGGAAGACAGAGGCTGGCTGGGACATGTTCACTAAACGTTGTCGCTCACCCCAGAAACGCCAATGTCCATGGCGTTTCCACGCTACAACGAAACGCTCTCCGTGGCTTGGCGTTTCTTTAAGACAGAGGCTGGCTAGGACATGTTCACGAAACGTTGCCGCTCACACCTGAAACGCCATTGTCCTTGGCGTTTCCAAGCCACAGATAAACGCCATTGTCCTTGGCGTTTCTTCCCTGTTATGCTGAACACAGCAAACCCTGCTGCCCATGTCCATTCCATCATAGATAGCAAAGGTATAACAACAGTTTTCACAATATAATGCCAAGTACAACAACAGTATAGCAATGAGACATATTTTCGGCAACGAACTTAACATGATCCAGCTTACATAATAATTACCAAGTCTTGCTAACATAGAACTAACAAGTCCATCAGACATAAAACATAACAAGTTCATCACATATAGAACTAACAAGTTTGCTCCATCTGAAACGCTCACTACATTTCTAGTTCACCACATATAAACTAACAAGTTCGCATTAGTCATCACTTCACTTCTTTCCTTTTTTTGCAGCCATCTTCCCCCTGTTGACGTAGCCCTCTGGAATGTTCTGCCATCCAGGACGTCGGATGGTTCTTGAGCTAACTCGGTGTGCTTCTTCAGAAGGCTGAGAAGGTTGAGTTGGCGGTGGAGCATCTTCCATCTGCGAAGCCCCAAGCTCCACATAGTCCGGATCCGCATCATAGTCTGTCTCCTCCTCTTCATCTTCCTGTTCATCAATCCGTGCTCGGCTCGAAGAAGCACCTGCTCGGCTAGAAGATGGACGAGCGGAAGAAGCACGTGCTTGGCTCGAAGATGGATGAGCGGAAGACAGCACATCCATTCTATACTAAGCACGTGCACGCACATCCGTGGATGAACCGCCATGGCAAGAAAGTAAAGTGGCTAGTGTTCGGCAACGATTCACAACCTTCTGTAGAGGCAAAGACATTGACATGTAAATATGCAAAAATAGTTCACATGACACATGTTCATATTAAGAGGGCCTCTAACCTGTAGAGTACTCCTAACGAGAACGTCTGTTTCTCTACTAGGTGCGCGGCCAAGCACCACATTACTATCATTGATACATCTCCATAGCTCAGTGCCCTGAAGAAAACTTAAGTGACACACCACTCATGAAGAAATGTCACATGTTCAAAAAACAGACAAAAATACATGCCACTCGGTCATGCAGAGGGCCATAATCTAGGTGCGCTCCAATGGTCTCCCTAATAGAGTAGTTGAATGCACCATCAGCAACCTCACTTGGCTTTACTTCCAAGCAATCGACACGAGTCCAAGCAACCTTAAGGATAACTCTGTACTCTTTGCGAAGCCACTCCAAATGCCTTAAATATGCCCCCTCGTCGTTGTCAGGTGTGTGATCATCTTCAATTCGGGCATTCCTCTGAGCATTCCACATGTCCACCCACATAAGATGATGATCCTCCCAATTAATGACATTCTTGTTGTGTTGCCGGCTCGTCCTACAAAGCATGAGAAGTATCGGCATCATTTTCATTTTTCCGTGGTTACACATTGATCAACATATGGTACAAGAAACTCTCACCTATGTAGCACCACACTTGTCTCAACATACTCCGGCGGGGTGCGTTGTTGTACTCCAAATTGCTTCGAAACACGACTTGGAAGATGCCACTCCATCGCAAAAAAGCATATCATGGGGCAACGCACACGCCAAAGATGTTGGTCACGAAGGCACATATTGCTCAAAGGGAACTGCCTAAGTACCATGTACGGCCTCCAATTAACCTACATCACAACATGTCACTAGCTCATGCACAACAAAAAAATCTGTAATGATGGCAAGGGATTTGATAATTACCTGGTTGTAAGTAAGCATGTCAAGCTCGCTTATGTATGCCTTGTACTGCCCCATGGCGGCGATACTCGACACTTGGACATTAGCCCACATGTATGCGATAGTGGGATATCGCTCCTCATCCCCGTCAAAAGGCCACTCCCAAGGTTCTTCCGGAGCAATGGTGAAGTTACGGCCCACAGGGATACGCTCCCACATCCAAATCTGTAGGGCCCAAACAAAACCACCAAGACAAGATTTCGGCTTACTCCTCATACATGCACCGTCCAACTGCACATTTGTAGACACATTAAACAATCACAAAAAAAAATTTCTTTCATATAATGAGAATGCATCAAATTATCATTACCTGACGGTACAAGAAGGCTAGTGCCGCCGACCCCCAACTCCACTTGACATCCCAGTTACGAAGAGGGTCCAAGAACATCCACGAGGCTGTGTCTCCCGTGCCGTCAGGAAACACCACTTGGGTCAAAAGATTCCATAAGTAAGCCCTGGCGTACCTCTCCACAACAGCCGGACTGGCATTCTCTGGGCACTCGTAAAAATGTTCTTGTAGCCACGAGAACAAAACACCAGATGGCCTAGGATCCTTCTTTGTTTCATGAATCCACGGGGGAGGTTCAACACCAACCAAACCTGCAACCCTTTGTCGCCACCCCTCAGACCTCACCTTCCCGGTACGAGCCTTGCCCTCGATCGAAAGACCGGAGATCATCGCAATATCCTCCAAAGTGACAGTCATCTCACCAAGAGCAAGGTGAAAAGAGTGTGTCTCCGGCCTCCAACGGTCCGTAAGGGCGGTAATGGCCGTCAAGTTCAGCCATGGTGGTGTGCCTTTAAAGTTGAGCACAAACTGGAGAAGATCCATTCTTCTAAAATAAGGCTCGTAGCGACGGTCATACCTCAAGGACTCACGTGGGTTGTGGCCTCTCAAACGAAGTACTGGAGGAACCTACAAAAAACACACGCACAATTTATATGACTTCTCTAAACTACTCACAATATGAGAATCAACAATGTAGATACATAATTACCTCCCCTCTTTCCACTAGCACAGCACGATGCTTCTCCTCGTAATAATCATCAAGGCCGGGATATTTATCCGGCTCAAACATCCTACAAAATAAGGTCAATGGATTTGTTATGATATATGCTTAAAATTATGACCACATCATATACAAAATCGTGTGAGAACTACTATAAATTATCCCAAAGATACAAATCACGAACGACATTACCAACACCAATTCTTTTCAACCTATTTTATCCTAAAGAATCTATCACAACTAATTATTAACAAATAATATGCTCAACCTAATCCAAAAAAATGGTCTCTCTCTAAATCCAATAATAAACAAGTTAACTAAGAATACTTAAACACAAGGAGTATATGTCTTCTTTCTAAACATAATGTAACTAAAATATTCATCAAACAAATCACTAATAACTCATCTTAGGGTTCCATCATGTTTGAAAAAATGCATCTACAATAGCCAATCTTGACTGAAAATAAATGGAGGATTGGGAAGAGAATACCTCAAGCAACTCGGGGATGCTCCGATCTACTCGTTTTGATGATCAAAATAGCAGATCTGGGGGAGATTTGGTGAAGAAGAGGGAGGGGGCGGCTGCCAGTACGTCCTGGAACCAGAACTGCTCGACCGGGGGAGTGGGCTGGGTTAGGCCCCCGCGGCCCGCGCGCGTTACTTAATCCTGGTCAGAAACGCCAAGGACCTTGGCGTTTCAAGCGTGCCATGTCAGCGAAAACAGCGGGTTCAGACTGACTGTGGGCCAGGGCTGAAACGCTAGCTGCCTCGGCGTTTGCGTGTTGGCTTGGAACGCTAGCTTGCTCGGTGTTTCTATGTTGGGTGGAAACGCCGCGGACCCTGACGTTTCTAAAAGGGTCAAATCGCGAAATACTTTCTCGTCGAGTTCAGTTTGTGACTATAAACGCTGACAAGGTCAGAACAGTGATTTCGGCCCCTAGGGGGAGTCTGCCTGTGAGCTATCAACTGACGAACAAGGTGGGCCGACCCATTTACATGATAAAACGCGCTACAGTTTCTTGTTTTGGGAACCTCCTAGAAGTTTCCTGATCGGTTTTGGGAAGCTTCTAGAAGGTTCCTGAACCAGTTTTTAGTGGTTTTCACCTTTTATTTGCAGCTTTTTCTTAATCTTTTTTTCTCTTTTTCTTTTCTCCCTTTTTCTTT
The DNA here is from genome assembly GCF_018294505.1 of Triticum aestivum. NCBI lineage: Eukaryota > Viridiplantae > Streptophyta > Magnoliopsida > Poales > Poaceae > Triticum > Triticum aestivum. The sequence continues at coordinate 741,946,687 of NC_057800.1, forward strand.
TTTTCCGTTAAATATTTTTCTTTATATTTTTTTCGTATTTCTCATTCTTATTTATTTTTCTATTTATTTTGTAATTTCTTGTTATGCTTATTTTTTCATTCCTTTTTTCTTTTTCAGAATTTTAGAAATTTCAAAAAAAATCCAGAAGTTAAAAAAAAATGTTCCTGTTTTTTTATTTTTGTTCATAAGTTCAAACAACATTCATGATTTCTAAAAAATGTTCGCATATTTGAAAACATGTTCAATTTCAAAAAATATTCGTGTTCCAAATGTTGTTCAAATATTCAAAAAGTGTTCTTGATATTTTAAAAAATGTTCGCCTTTCAAAATTTGTTTATAAGTTCAAAAATTGGTCCTGTTTTTAAAAAAAATCATAGACTCGATAAATGTTCGTAATGGGCACATTTCTAAAATTTGTTCAGAGTTTCAGATTTTGTTCACAGATGCAACAAGATGTTCCCTTTTGTCCAAAATGTTCATGTTTTCGAAAAATATTCCCGGCTTTAATTTTGTTCGTGTTTGTAAAAAAATGGGAATTGAAAAAATGATCCTGTTTTACAAAATTTGTTCACAAATTCCTACCTTGTTCCCTTTTTGAAACTTGGTTACAAATCCAAAAATTGGGGAATTTTTCCAATACTTGTTCCGATTTTGAAAAATTGTTAAGATTTTTTTGTTTCAAAAGTATTCAGAATTTTCTTTAAATGTTCTATAAAAAGGATTTTTTTTTGGATCTGCCAATATGGTTAGTTCGAAGGGATTTCGCTTTTGCAGATACTAGTAGACTAAGTTGCGCGGATACTTCAAAAGGCGGGCGTATCCAGCCGGATACTGCCCCAATACTCGGATACTGCCCCGATACTGCCCGATACGTATCCCGTAAGTATCCCTCGATTTTCTGTTTTTTTAAAAGAAAATAATGTTTGATACTCTTAGGATACTTGTGCGATACTTTTTGGATACCTGAAACCCCTCGTTCGACGTGAAATCCCCTCAATAGTAAAGGCACATCTTTTGAAGATACCCAACACGGGTGTGAGTTCATGCCAAAACATGACTGTCAATGTTCTTGTTCAATTGAAAGGTGAGCAAGAGAGAGTCGATGCACTGATTGGAACCAAAAAAACCCGGGAAAATCCCACTGCTAATTAATGAAAGTGGACCAAGTGCGAGAAAACAAAGGGAATAATCCTATTGAGGCATGCTTCGACCTAGAAGCTCTATTTTGTTTTCAATATTTTTAATAATTAATATATGTAATATCTATATATAAACGTATCGCTGTATCCATGTTTTCAAAAAATTGACGTAACGGGCGTATCCCCGTATCGCGTATCCGATACGTATCCAAGTATTCGTGCAACGTAGCTAGTAGATATGCACGTGCAACACACGTAATATTACAATCAGATGCGAAAATTCATTTTGAGTCAAGGGGTAGATCTTGGGCTCTCTCTCTCTGACTCCCTCCCTCCTCGCCCCGCCACCTCCGTTAAGATAAGAGGATGGTCAAGATGTATTTTATTCTTGGCCCTTCCTGTTTTTATATAGGTAATATAGATGCACCTGCAAGGCACGTTCCACATAACTAAATAAGGCACTGGAAAGCTTCCTATCACCCTATGTGATGTGAGGTACAGAGAAAACCGAGTCATTAGAGGCAATTGCTCTTTACTATTACATTACTCTGCTCAAAAAGTGATGAAAGGAAGTCATTTGAAGTTACATTTCAGAAACCGCCTTGCAAAATTAGCAGGTTACATACATTATTCAAGATACATTAAAAATCTACCACTGGATGCCGATGACAGTTGCTCAAGCCACAGATGCTGATTTCAGGAGTAGAACTTGCCAGGACATTGAGGTATCTGTTTCGAGGTGTTCGTCTGCAGGGCTGCATGTGTTCCGTCACTCCAGTTGCAGTTATGTTCTTCAAAGCAGGAAATGACGCAAGTTACAATCATAATCCACAGATCAACTCTGAAATCAAACCTATATTATAAAGCTTGCATGCTACACCTTTGAGAGCTTCGCCAAAAAAATCAAGTACCAGTAGTAGGTACAAATATTAAGACACTTGATGTATTTTGATCTATTTACTTGCATAGAAACCGATAAACAGACATCAATGGCGCCCAAGTAGCAAGGCAAGATATAGCCAGACACGTAGGTATATTTTAATTGCGATAATATGTAATTTAAATAGCATGGAGCAAAGAGTAATACAATGTTCAGTAAACTATGATCCAATGTCTTTCATATCCCTATTTTTCTATAGTGTAGGTGCAAGAAGGAACTCTTATATATTGAAGGTAGTTTTCCCCATGCAACTCTCTGCAGAGTGGGTGATGGCTTGCACTGTAACTGTGAACCTCTATTTCTCTTTTGGGCAACTTTAAATATTTCACAACCGAACTCAATAGCATGCATGTCTTTTGAGCTAGCTTGCTAATTTTTCTGGATGTTACAATAAATTTATGTTACATCCTATCTGCCTGAATGAAATGGTGCATAGTGCAGGCAGGCATAGATCTACAACAATATGCGCTGCCTAACAATATCCACTTCAATTTCGGATTTCAATTTTATCTCCATCTTATCCTTGGGGATAAAAGAAAAAAAATGTGACTGAGAAATTGTACCACTACAAAGAGTTATCTGATCAAACTGCTTGCCGAGAAATTAATTCTAAACAAGATGAGAATTAGAGCAAAGAGCAACAGTTGATTGTGTAGTTTTAACTAATCCAACCTGATAGCAGCATCGAGGGCCATGGAGAGCATACCTTTCGATGCCTTTATGAACATGCTGAAAAAGTGCTTTGTCAGCTATAGTTAGTATTCAAAGCATGTAGAATAAAAGGGAAGGAAGCTTATTTAGTTCAGAATGTTCTCATCAAACTGCCGTTCTGATTGTGAGCTCAGCAGTCAAGTAATAAGAGTAGCCAGTAAAGGCCTGTTCAGCATCCCTCTGACTCCACGCTCTCGCTCCCGGAGCTGAAGGTAAAAAGTACGGAGCGGGGGGACAGGTGCTCTGCAGATCTTTGAATTTCAGGGAACAGTGGATTGCCGAACAGCCCCTAAGTACCAGATACTAAGCGAATGAACAAAAATCTACCCATCTTGGATGTCGCTTATCAGGACAATGAGCATGAAGAGGTACGAAATCTTATTGAAGAGCATGACGACGGACTCCGGCGACAGCTTGACGAACGCCCACACCTATAGAAGGGAAATTGTTCGAGATGCTAAAAGTAAGGCCTCCTCCAAATAAGTAAAAAAAACCATTTGAGTAAATCCTGACCTTGCAGGATGCTATATCTAACTTGGAAGATACTCTATAACGATGTTCTTCTCACCGTCACGTTGACAATGGCAGTTAGACATTCACATGTCTAAAGTTCTCATGCTAATTATGTAGCAATCATGCTCAGTGATGATGCAAATTGTTGGTTTTGACGATGGCTTTACTTATGAATAAAAGAATGTACCTATATCAATAGCAGCGGTCGCATGAGGTAACAACAGTGGCAGCTGGAGGAGTGGTTCTGCTGCGCCCCCACAGTCAAGCATCAGCTTCCACCATCCAGCAGCACAGCAGTGACCACGTCGCGGAGCAGAGGAGGAATAGACGAGCACCGGGATGACCTGCAAGCCAAAAATTAGGACCAAATTAGCGAGTTCTATAGGACTTCATTGGATGGGAAATTCAAGAGAATCCTTCTATGTTCATAAGAATCCCAGGAATCAAAACATGCAGGCTAACATGAAAGATTAGTCCCAGGCTTCTATTTCAAAGAGGAAAAGCATCTAGCATCAAGAGACTTAAACCAAATAGTATAAAAGTTTCTTCTTTAAACAATAGGCAAATGCCAAGCTATTGGTATGCATATTCTGCAATTAAGGAAAGATAAAGTTGGTCCATGATTGTTAAACATTGGCTTGACTCTGCTGCAGTAACTTCCTGATGCGAAATTATAAGATAAATATGAGCCTCTTATGTAGAGAACATGGAGCAGTACATGCCACCACATAAATCCAGATAGAATTTTTGTAGAGTATAAGAAAACAAACTAATATGTATCCACAAATGCAAGTCTCAACTAATGCACTAAAGCTAAGGCATAAATTCAATCAAATGTTTCAGAAACATTACTCTGCTCAAAAAGTGATGAAAGGAAGTCATTTGAAGTTACATTTCAGAAACCGCCTTGCAAAATTAGCAGGTTACATACATTATTCAAGATACATTAAAAATCTACCACTGGATGCCGATGACAGTTGCTCAAGCCACAGATGCTGATTTCAGGAGTAGAACTTGCCAGGACATTGAGGTATCTGTTTCGAGGTGTTCGTCTGCAGGGCTGCATGTGTTCCGTCACTCCAGTTGCAGTTATGTTCTTCAAAGCAGGAAATGACGCAAGTTACAATCATAATCCACAGATCAACTCTGAAATCAAACCTATATTATAAAGCTTGCATGCTACACCTTTGAGAGCTTCGCCAAAAAAATCAAGTACCAGTAGTAGGTACAAATATTAAGACACTTGATGTATTTTGATCTATTTACTTGCATAGAAACCGATAAACAGACATCAATGGCGCCCAAGTAGCAAGGCAAGATATAGCCAGACACGTAGGTATATTTTAATTGCGATAATATGTAATTTAAATAGCATGGAGCAAAGAGTAATACAATGTTCAGTAAACTATGATCCAATGTCTTTCATATCCCTATTTTTCTATAGTGTAGGTGCAAGAAGGAACTCTTATATATTGAAGGTAGTTTTCCCCATGCAACTCTCTGCAGAGTGGGTGATGGCTTGCACTGTAACTGTGAACCTCTATTTCTCTTTTGGGCAACTTTAAATATTTCACAACCGAACTCAATAGCATGCATGTCTTTTGAGCTAGCTTGCTAATTTTTCTGGATGTTACAATAAATTTATGTTACATCCTATCTGCCTGAATGAAATGGTGCATAGTGCAGGCAGGCATAGATCTACAACAATATGCGCTGCCTAACAATATCCACTTCAATTTCGGATTTCAATTTTATCTCCATCTTATCCTTGGGGATAAAAGAAAAAAAATGTGACTGAGAAATTGTACCACTACAAAGAGTTATCTGATCAAACTGCTTGCCGAGAAATTAATTCTAAACAAGATGAGAATTAGAGCAAAGAGCAACAGTTGATTGTGTAGTTTTAACTAATCCAACCTGATAGCAGCATCGAGGGCCATGGAGAGCATACCTTTCGATGCCTTTATGAACATGCTGAAAAAGTGCTTTGTCAGCTATAGTTAGTATTCAAAGCATGTAGAATAAAAGGGAAGGAAGCTTATTTAGTTCAGAATGTTCTCATCAAACTGCCGTTCTGATTGTGAGCTCAGCAGTCAAGTAATAAGAGTAGCCAGTAAAGGCCTGTTCAGCATCCCTCTGACTCCACGCTCTCGCTCCCGGAGCTGAAGGTAAAAAGTACGGAGCGGGGGGACAGGTGCTCTGCAGATCTTTGAATTTCAGGGAACAGTGGATTGCCGAACAGCCCCTAAGTACCAGATACTAAGCGAATGAACAAAAATCTACCCATCTTGGATGTCGCTTATCAGGACAATGAGCATGAAGAGGTACGAAATCTTATTGAAGAGCATGACGACGGACTCCGGCGACAGCTTGACGAACGCCCACACCTATAGAAGGGAAATTGTTCGAGATGCTAAAAGTAAGGCCTCCTCCAAATAAGTAAAAAAAACCATTTGAGTAAATCCTGACCTTGCAGGATGCTATATCTAACTTGGAAGATACTCTATAACGATGTTCTTCTCACCGTCACGTTGACAATGGCAGTTAGACATTCACATGTCTAAAGTTCTCATGCTAATTATGTAGCAATCATGCTCAGTGATGATGCAAATTGTTGGTTTTGACGATGGCTTTACTTATGAATAAAAGAATGTACCTATATCAATAGCAGCGGTCGCATGAGGTAACAACAGTGGCAGCTGGAGGAGTGGTTCTGCTGCGCCCCCACAGTCAAGCATCAGCTTCCACCATCCAGCAGCACAGCAGTGACCACGTCGCGGAGCAGAGGAGGAATAGACGAGCACCGGGATGACCTGCAAGCCAAAAATTAGGACCAAATTAGCGAGTTCTATAGGACTTCATTGGATGGGAAATTCAAGAGAATCCTTCTATGTTCATAAGAATCCCAGGAATCAAAACATGCAGGCTAACATGAAAGATTAGTCCCAGGCTTCTATTTCAAAGAGGAAAAGCATCTAGCATCAAGAGACTTAAACCAAATAGTATAAAAGTTTCTTCTTTAAACAATAGGCAAATGCCAAGCTATTGGTATGCATATTCTGCAATTAAGGAAAGATAAAGTTGGTCCATGATTGTTAAACATTGGCTTGACTCTGCTGCAGTAACTTCCTGATGCGAAATTATAAGATAAATATGAGCCTCTTATGTAGAGAACATGGAGCAGTACATGCCACCACATAAATCCAGATAGAATTTTTGTAGAGTATAAGAAAACAAACTAATATGTATCCACAAATGCAAGTCTCAACTAATGCACTAAAGCTAAGGCATAAATTCAATCAAATGTTTCAGAAACATTACTCTGCTCAAAAAGTGATGAAAGGAAGTCATTTGAAGTTACATTTCAGAAACCGCCTTGCAAAATTAGCAGGTTACATACATTATTCAAGATACATTAAAAATCTACCACTGGATGCCGATGACAGTTGCTCAAGCCACAGATGCTGATTTCAGGAGTAGAACTTGCCAGGACATTGAGGTATCTGTTTCGAGGTGTTCGTCTGCAGGGCTGCATGTGTTCCGTCACTCCAGTTGCAGTTATGTTCTTCAAAGCAGGAAATGACGCAAGTTACAATCATAATCCACAGATCAACTCTGAAATCAAACCTATATTATAAAGCTTGCATGCTACACCTTTGAGAGCTTCGCCAAAAAAATCAAGTACCAGTAGTAGGTACAAATATTAAGACACTTGATGTATTTTGATCTATTTACTTGCATAGAAACCGATAAACAGACATCAATGGCGCCCAAGTAGCAAGGCAAGATATAGCCAGACACGTAGGTATATTTTAATTGCGATAATATGTAATTTAAATAGCATGGAGCAAAGAGTAATACAATGTTCAGTAAACTATGATCCAATGTCTTTCATATCCCTATTTTTCTATAGTGTAGGTGCAAGAAGGAACTCTTATATATTGAAGGTAGTTTTCCCCATGCAACTCTCTGCAGAGTGGGTGATGGCTTGCACTGTAACTGTGAACCTCTATTTCTCTTTTGGGCAACTTTAAATATTTCACAACCGAACTCAATAGCATGCATGTCTTTTGAGCTAGCTTGCTAATTTTTCTGGATGTTACAATAAATTTATGTTACATCCTATCTGCCTGAATGAAATGGTGCATAGTGCAGGCAGGCATAGATCTACAACAATATGCGCTGCCTAACAATATCCACTTCAATTTCGGATTTCAATTTTATCTCCATCTTATCCTTGGGGATAAAAGAAAAAAAATGTGACTGAGAAATTGTACCACTACAAAGAGTTATCTGATCAAACTGCTTGCCGAGAAATTAATTCTAAACAAGATGAGAATTAGAGCAAAGAGCAACAGTTGATTGTGTAGTTTTAACTAATCCAACCTGATAGCAGCATCGAGGGCCATGGAGAGCATACCTTTCGATGCCTTTATGAACATGCTGAAAAAGTGCTTTGTCAGCTATAGTTAGTATTCAAAGCATGTAGAATAAAAGGGAAGGAAGCTTATTTAGTTCAGAATGTTCTCATCAAACTGCCGTTCTGATTGTGAGCTCAGCAGTCAAGTAATAAGAGTAGCCAGTAAAGGCCTGTTCAGCATCCCTCTGACTCCACGCTCTCGCTCCCGGAGCTGAAGGTAAAAAGTACGGAGCGGGGGGACAGGTGCTCTGCAGATCTTTGAATTTCAGGGAACAGTGGATTGCCGAACAGCCCCTAAGTACCAGATACTAAGCGAATGAACAAAAATCTACCCATCTTGGATGTCGCTTATCAGGACAATGAGCATGAAGAGGTACGAAATCTTATTGAAGAGCATGACGACGGACTCCGGCGACAGCTTGACGAACGCCCACACCTATAGAAGGGAAATTGTTCGAGATGCTAAAAGTAAGGCCTCCTCCAAATAAGTAAAAAAAACCATTTGAGTAAATCCTGACCTTGCAGGATGCTATATCTAACTTGGAAGATACTCTATAACGATGTTCTTCTCACCGTCACGTTGACAATGGCAGTTAGACATTCACATGTCTAAAGTTCTCATGCTAATTATGTAGCAATCATGCTCAGTGATGATGCAAATTGTTGGTTTTGACGATGGCTTTACTTATGAATAAAAGAATGTACCTATATCAATAGCAGCGGTCGCATGAGGTAACAGCAGTGGCAGCTGGAGGAGTGGTTCTGCTGCGCCCCCACAGTCAAGCATCAGCTTCCACCATCCAGCAGCACAGCAGTGACCACGTCGCGGAGCAGAGGAGGAATAGACGAGCACCGGGATGACCTGCAAGCCAAAAATTAGGACCAAATTAGCGAGTTCTATAGGACTTCATTGGATGGGAAATTCAAGAGAATCCTTCTATGTTCATAAGAATCCCAGGAATCAAAACATGCAGGCTAACATGAAAGATTAGTCCCAGGCTTCTATTTCAAAGAGGAAAAGCATCTAGCATCAAGAGACTTAAACCAAATAGTATAAAAGTTTCTTCTTTAAACAATAGGCAAATGCCAAGCTATTGGTATGCATATTCTGCAATTAAGGAAAGATAAAGTTGGTCCATGATTGTTAAACATTGGCTTGACTCTGCTGCAGTAACTTCCTGATGCGAAATTATAAGATAAATATGAGCCTCTTATGTAGAGAACATGGAGCAGTACATGCCACCACATAAATCCAGATAGAATTTTTGTAGAGTATAAGAAAACAAACTAATATGTATCCACAAATGCAAGTCTCAACTAATGCACTAAAGCTAAGGCATAAATTCAATCAAATGTTTCAGAAACATTACTCTGCTCAAAAAGTGATGAAAGGAAGTCATTTGAAGTTACATTTCAGAAACCGCCTTGCAAAATTAGCAGGTTACATACATTATTCAAGATACATTAAAAATCTACCACTGGATGCCGATGACAGTTGCTCAAGCCACAGATGCTGATTTCAGGAGTAGAACTTGCCAGGACATTGAGGTATCTGTTTCGAGGTGTTCGTCTGCAGGGCTGCATGTGTTCCGTCACTCCAGTTGCAGTTATGTTCTTCAAAGCAGGAAATGACGCAAGTTACAATCATAATCCACAGATCAACTCTGAAATCAAACCTATATTATAAAGCTTGCATGCTACACCTTTGAGAGCTTCGCCAAAAAAATCAAGTACCAGTAGTAGGTACAAATATTAAGACACTTGATGTATTTTGATCTATTTACTTGCATAGAAACCGATAAACAGACATCAATGGCGCCCAAGTAGCAAGGCAAGATATAGCCAGACACGTAGGTATATTTTAATTGCGATAATATGTAATTTAAATAGCATGGAGCAAAGAGTAATACAATGTTCAGTAAACTATGATCCAATGTCTTTCATATCCCTATTTTTCTATAGTGTAGGTGCAAGAAGGAACTCTTATATATTGAAGGTAGTTTTCCCCATGCAACTCTCTGCAGAGTGGGTGATGGCTTGCACTGTAACTGTGAACCTCTATTTCTCTTTTGGGCAACTTTAAATATTTCACAACCGAACTCAATAGCATGCATGTCTTTTGAGCTAGCTTGCTAATTTTTCTGGATGTTACAATAAATTTATGTTACATCCTATCTGCCTGAATGAAATGGTGCATAGTGCAGGCAGGCATAGATCTACAACAATATGCGCTGCCTAACAATATCCACTTCAATTTCGGATTTCAATTTTATCTCCATCTTATCCTTGGGGATAAAAGAAAAAAAATGTGACTGAGAAATTGTACCACTACAAAGAGTTATCTGATCAAACTGCTTGCCGAGAAATTAATTCTAAACAAGATGAGAATTAGAGCAAAGAGCAACAGTTGATTGTGTAGTTTTAACTAATCCAACCTGATAGCAGCATCGAGGGCCATGGAGAGCATACCTTTCGATGCCTTTATGAACATGCTGAAAAAGTGCTTTGTCAGCTATAGTTAGTATTCAAAGCATGTAGAATAAAAGGGAAGGAAGCTTATTTAGTTCAGAATGTTCTCATCAAACTGCCGTTCTGATTGTGAGCTCAGCAGTCAAGTAATAAGAGTAGCCAGTAAAGGCCTGTTCAGCATCCCTCTGACTCCACGCTCTCGCTCCCGGAGCTGAAGGTAAAAAGTACGGAGCGGGGGGACAGGTGCTCTGCAGATCTTTGAATTTCAGGGAACAGTGGATTGCCGAACAGCCCCTAAGTACCAGATACTAAGCGAATGAACAAAAATCTACCCATCTTGGATGTCGCTTATCAGGACAATGAGCATGAAGAGGTACGAAATCTTATTGAAGAGCATGACGACGGACTCCGGCGACAGCTTGACGAACGCCCACACCTATAGAAGGGAAATTGTTCGAGATGCTAAAAGTAAGGCCTCCTCCAAATAAGTAAAAAAAACCATTTGAGTAAATCCTGACCTTGCAGGATGCTATATCTAACTTGGAAGATACTCTATAACGATGTTCTTCTCACCGTCACGTTGACAATGGCAGTTAGACATTCACATGTCTAAAGTTCTCATGCTAATTATGTAGCAATCATGCTCAGTGATGATGCAAATTGTTGGTTTTGACGATGGCTTTACTTATGAATAAAAGAATGTACCTATATCAATAGCAGCGGTCGCATGAGGTAACAACAGTGGCAGCTGGAGGAGTGGTTCTGCTGCGCCCCCACAGTCAAGCATCAGCTTCCACCATCCAGCAGCACAGCAGTGACCACGTCGCGGAGCAGAGGAGGAATAGACGAGCACCGGGATGACCTGCAAGCCAAAAATTAGGACCAAATTAGCGAGTTCTATAGGACTTCATTGGATGGGAAATTCAAGAGAATCCTTCTATGTTCATAAGAATCCCAGGAATCAAAACATGCAGGCTAACATGAAAGATTAGTCCCAGGCTTCTATTTCAAAGAGGAAAAGCATCTAGCATCAAGAGACTTAAACCAAATAGTATAAAAGTTTCTTCTTTAAACAATAGGCAAATGCCAAGCTATTGGTATGCATATTCTGCAATTAAGGAAAGATAAAGTTGGTCCATGATTGTTAAACATTGGCTTGACTCTGCTGCAGTAACTTCCTGATGCGAAATTATAAGATAAATATGAGCCTCTTATGTAGAGAACATGGAGCAGTACATGCCACCACATAAATCCAGATAGAATTTTTGTAGAGTATAAGAAAACAAACTAATATGTATCCACAAATGCAAGTCTCAACTAATGCACTAAAGCTAAGGCATAAATTCAATCAAATGTTTCAGAAACATTACTCTGCTCAAAAAGTGATGAAAGGAAGTCATTTGAAGTTACATTTCAGAAACCGCCTTGCAAAATTAGCAGGTTACATACATTATTCAAGATACATTAAAAATCTACCACTGGATGCCGATGACAGTTGCTCAAGCCACAGATGCTGATTTCAGGAGTAGAACTTGCCAGGACATTGAGGTATCTGTTTCGAGGTGTTCGTCTGCAGGGCTGCATGTGTTCCGTCACTCCAGTTGCAGTTATGTTCTTCAAAGCAGGAAATGACGCAAGTTACAATCATAATCCACAGATCAACTCTGAAATCAAACCTATATTATAAAGCTTGCATGCTACACCTTTGAGAGCTTCGCCAAAAAAATCAAGTACCAGTAGTAGGTACAAATATTAAGACACTTGATGTATTTTGATCTATTTACTTGCATAGAAACCGATAAACAGACATCAATGGCGCCCAAGTAGCAAGGCAAGATATAGCCAGACACGTAGGTATATTTTAATTGCGATAATATGTAATTTAAATAGCATGGAGCAAAGAGTAATACAATGTTCAGTAAACTATGATCCAATGTCTTTCATATCCCTATTTTTCTATAGTGTAGGTGCAAGAAGGAACTCTTATATATTGAAGGTAGTTTTCCCCATGCAACTCTCTGCAGAGTGGGTGATGGCTTGCACTGTAACTGTGAACCTCTATTTCTCTTTTGGGCAACTTTAAATATTTCACAACCGAACTCAATAGCATGCATGTCTTTTGAGCTAGCTTGCTAATTTTTCTGGATGTTACAATAAATTTATGTTACATCCTATCTGCCTGAATGAAATGGTGCATAGTGCAGGCAGGCATAGATCTACAACAATATGCGCTGCCTAACAATATCCACTTCAATTTCGGATTTCAATTTTATCTCCATCTTATCCTTGGGGATAAAAGAAAAAAAATGTGACTGAGAAATTGTACCACTACAAAGAGTTATCTGATCAAACTGCTTGCCGAGAAATTAATTCTAAACAAGATGAGAATTAGAGCAAAGAGCAACAGTTGATTGTGTAGTTTTAACTAATCCAACCTGATAGCAGCATCGAGGGCCATGGAGAGCATACCTTTCGATGCCTTTATGAACATGCTGAAAAAGTGCTTTGTCAGCTATAGTTAGTATTCAAAGCATGTAGAATAAAAGGGAAGGAAGCTTATTTAGTTCAGAATGTTCTCATCAAACTGCCGTTCTGATTGTGAGCTCAGCAGTCAAGTAATAAGAGTAGCCAGTAAAGGCCTGTTCAGCATCCCTCTGACTCCACGCTCTCGCTCCCGGAGCTGAAGGTAAAAAGTACGGAGCGGGGGGACAGGTGCTCTGCAGATCTTTGAATTTCAGGGAACAGTGGATTGCCGAACAGCCCCTAAGTACCAGATACTAAGCGAATGAACAAAAATCTACCCATCTTGGATGTCGCTTATCAGGACAATGAGCATGAAGAGGTACGAAATCTTATTGAAGAGCATGACGACGGACTCCGGCGACAGCTTGACGAACGCCCACACCTATAGAAGGGAAATTGTTCGAGATGCTAAAAGTAAGGCCTCCTCCAAATAAGTAAAAAAAACCATTTGAGTAAATCCTGACCTTGCAGGATGCTATATCTAACTTGGAAGATACTCTATAACGATGTTCTTCTCACCGTCACGTTGACAATGGCAGTTAGACATTCACATGTCTAAAGTTCTCATGCTAATTATGTAGCAATCATGCTCAGTGATGATGCAAATTGTTGGTTTTGACGATGGCTTTACTTATGAATAAAAGAATGTACCTATATCAATAGCAGCGGTCGCATGAGGTAACAACAGTGGCAGCTGGAGGAGTGGTTCTGCTGCGCCCCCACAGTCAAGCATCAGCTTCCACCATCCAGCAGCACAGCAGTGACCACGTCGCGGAGCAGAGGAGGAATAGACGAGCACCGGGATGACCTGCAAGCCAAAAATTAGGACCAAATTAGCGAGTTCTATAGGACTTCATTGGATGGGAAATTCAAGAGAATCCTTCTATGTTCATAAGAATCCCAGGAATCAAAACATGCAGGCTAACATGAAAGATTAGTCCCAGGCTTCTATTTCAAAGAGGAAAAGCATCTAGCATCAAGAGACTTAAACCAAATAGTATAAAAGTTTCTTCTTTAAACAATAGGCAAATGCCAAGCTATTGGTATGCATATTCTGCAATTAAGGAAAGATAAAGTTGGTCCATGATTGTTAAACATTGGCTTGACTCTGCTGCAGTAACTTCCTGATGCGAAATTATAAGATAAATATGAGCCTCTTATGTAGAGAACATGGAGCAGTACATGCCACCACATAAATCCAGATAGAATTTTTGTAGAGTATAAGAAAACAAACTAATATGTATCCACAAATGCAAGTCTCAACTAATGCACTAAAGCTAAGGCATAAATTCAATCAAATGTTTCAGAAACATTACTCTGCTCAAAAAGTGATGAAAGGAAGTCATTTGAAGTTACATTTCAGAAACCGCCTTGCAAAATTAGCAGGTTACATACATTATTCAAGATACATTAAAAATCTACCACTGGATGCCGATGACAGTTGCTCAAGCCACAGATGCTGATTTCAGGAGTAGAACTTGCCAGGACATTGAGGTATCTGTTTCGAGGTGTTCGTCTGCAGGGCTGCATGTGTTCCGTCACTCCAGTTGCAGTTATGTTCTTCAAAGCAGGAAATGACGCAAGTTACAATCATAATCCACAGATCAACTCTGAAATCAAACCTATATTATAAAGCTTGCATGCTACACCTTTGAGAGCTTCGCCAAAAAAATCAAGTACCAGTAGTAGGTACAAATATTAAGACACTTGATGTATTTTGATCTATTTACTTGCATAGAAACCGATAAACAGACATCAATGGCGCCCAAGTAGCAAGGCAAGATATAGCCAGACACGTAGGTATATTTTAATTGCGATAATATGTAATTTAAATAGCATGGAGCAAAGAGTAATACAATGTTCAGTAAACTATGATCCAATGTCTTTCATATCCCTATTTTTCTATAGTGTAGGTGCAAGAAGGAACTCTTATATATTGAAGGTAGTTTTCCCCATGCAACTCTCTGCAGAGTGGGTGATGGCTTGCACTGTAACTGTGAACCTCTATTTCTCTTTTGGGCAACTTTAAATATTTCACAACCGAACTCAATAGCATGCATGTCTTTTGAGCTAGCTTGCTAATTTTTCTGGATGTTACAATAAATTTATGTTACATCCTATCTGCCTGAATGAAATGGTGCATAGTGCAGGCAGGCATAGATCTACAACAATATGCGCTGCCTAACAATATCCACTTCAATTTCGGATTTCAATTTTATCTCCATCTTATCCTTGGGGATAAAAGAAAAAAATGTGACTGAGAAATTGTACCACTACAAAGAGTTATCTGATCAAACTGCTTGCCGAGAAATTAATTCTAAACAAGATGAGAATTAGAGCAAAGAGCAACAGTTGATTGT
The DNA here is from genome assembly GCF_018294505.1 of Triticum aestivum. NCBI lineage: Eukaryota > Viridiplantae > Streptophyta > Magnoliopsida > Poales > Poaceae > Triticum > Triticum aestivum. The sequence continues at coordinate 741,961,762 of NC_057800.1, forward strand.
GTAGTTTTAACTAATCCAACCTGATAGCAGCATCGAGGGCCATGGAGAGCATACCTTTCGATGCCTTTATGAACATGCTGAAAAAGTGCTTTGTCAGCTATAGTTAGTATTCAAAGCATGTAGAATAAAAGGGAAGGAAGCTTATTTAGTTCAGAATGTTCTCATCAAACTGCCGTTCTGATTGTGAGCTCAGCAGTCAAGTAATAAGAGTAGCCAGTAAAGGCCTGTTCAGCATCCCTCTGACTCCACGCTCTCGCTCCCGGAGCTGAAGGTAAAAAGTACGGAGCGGGGGGACAGGTGCTCTGCAGATCTTTGAATTTCAGGGAACAGTGGATTGCCGAACAGCCCCTAAGTACCAGATACTAAGCGAATGAACAAAAATCTACCCATCTTGGATGTCGCTTATCAGGACAATGAGCATGAAGAGGTACGAAATCTTATTGAAGAGCATGACGACGGACTCCGGCGACAGCTTGACGAACGCCCACACCTATAGAAGGGAAATTGTTCGAGATGCTAAAAGTAAGGCCTCCTCCAAATAAGTAAAAAAAACCATTTGAGTAAATCCTGACCTTGCAGGATGCTATATCTAACTTGGAAGATACTCTATAACGATGTTCTTCTCACCGTCACGTTGACAATGGCAGTTAGACATTCACATGTCTAAAGTTCTCATGCTAATTATGTAGCAATCATGCTCAGTGATGATGCAAATTGTTGGTTTTGACGATGGCTTTACTTATGAATAAAAGAATGTACCTATATCAATAGCAGCGGTCGCATGAGGTAACAGCAGTGGCAGCTGGAGGAGTGGTTCTGCTGCGCCCCCACAGTCAAGCATCAGCTTCCACCATCCAGCAGCACAGCAGTGACCACGTCGCGGAGCAGAGGAGGAATAGACGAGCACCGGGATGACCTGCAAGCCAAAAATTAGGACCAAATTAGCGAGTTCTATAGGACTTCATTGGATGGGAAATTCAAGAGAATCCTTCTATGTTCATAAGAATCCCAGGAATCAAAACATGCAGGCTAACATGAAAGATTAGTCCCAGGCTTCTATTTCAAAGAGGAAAAGCATCTAGCATCAAGAGACTTAAACCAAATAGTATAAAAGTTTCTTCTTTAAACAATAGGCAAATGCCAAGCTATTGGTATGCATATTCTGCAATTAAGGAAAGATAAAGTTGGTCCATGATTGTTAAACATTGGCTTGACTCTGCTGCAGTAACTTCCTGATGCGAAATTATAAGATAAATATGAGCCTCTTATGTAGAGAACATGGAGCAGTACATGCCACCACATAAATCCAGATAGAATTTTTGTAGAGTATAAGAAAACAAACTAATATGTATCCACAAATGCAAGTCTCAACTAATGCACTAAAGCTAAGGCATAAATTCAATCAAATGTTTCAGAAACATTACTCTGCTCAAAAGTGATGAAAGGAAGTCATTTGAAGTTACATTTCAGAAACCGCCTTGCAAAATTAGCAGGTTACATACATTATTCAAGATACATTAAAAATCTACCACTGGATGCCGATGACAGTGCTCAAGCCACAGATGCTGATTTCAGGAGTAGAACTTGCCAGGACATTGAGGTATCTGTTTCGAGGTGTTCGTCTGCAGGGCTGCATGTGTTCCGTCACTCCAGTTGCAGTTATGTTCTTCAAAGCAGGAAATGACGCAAGTTACAATCATAATCCACAGATCAACTCTGAAATCAAACCTATATTATAAAGCTTGCATGCTACACCTTTGAGAGCTTCGCCAAAAAAATCAAGTACCAGTAGTAGGTACAAATATTAAGACACTTGATGTATTTTGATCTATTTACTTGCATAGAAACCGATAAACAGACATCAATGGCGCCCAAGTAGCAAGGCAAGATATAGCCAGACACGTAGGTATATTTTAATTGCGATAATATGTAATTTAAATAGCATGGAGCAAAGAGTAATACAATGTTCAGTAAACTATGATCCAATGTCTTTCATATCCCTATTTTTCTATAGTGTAGGTGCAAGAAGGAACTCTTATATATTGAAGGTAGTTTTCCCCATGCAACTCTCTGCAGAGTGGGTGATGGCTTGCACTGTAACTGTGAACCTCTATTTCTCTTTTGGGCAACTTTAAATATTTCACAACCGAACTCAATAGCATGCATGTCTTTTGAGCTAGCTTGCTAATTTTTCTGGATGTTACAATAAATTTATGTTACATCCTATCTGCCTGAATGAAATGGTGCATAGTGCAGGCAGGCATAGATCTACAACAATATGCGCTGCCTAACAATATCCACTTCAATTTCGGATTTCAATTTTATCTCCATCTTATCCTTGGGGATAAAAGAAAAAAATGTGACTGAGAAATTGTACCACTACAAAGAGTTATCTGATCAAACTGCTTGCCGAGAAATTAATTCTAAACAAGATGAGAATTAGAGCAAAGAGCAACAGTTGATTGTGTAGTTTTTAACTAATCCAACCTGATAGCAGCATCGAGGGCCATGGAGAGCATACCTTTCGATGCCTTTATGAACATGCTGAAAAAGTGCTTTGTCAGCTATAGTTAGTATTCAAAGCATGTAGAATAAAAGGGAAGGAAGCTTATTTAGTTCAGAATGTTCTCATCAAACTGTCGTTCTGATTGTGAGCTCAGCAGTCAAGTAATAAGAGTAGCCAGTAAAGGCCTGTTCAGCATCCCTCTGACTCCACGCTCTCGCTCCCGAGCTGAAGGTAAAAAGTACGGAGCGGGGGACAGGTGCTCTGCAGATCTTTGAATTTCAGGGAACAGTGGATTGCCGAACAGCCCCTAAGTACCAGATACTAAGCGAATGAACAAAAATCTACCCATCTTGGATGTCGCTTATCAGGACAATGAGCATGAAGAGGTACGAAATCTTATTGAAGAGCATGACGACGGACTCCGGCGACAGCTTGACGAACGCCCACACCTATAGAAGGGAAATTGTTCGAGATGCTAAAAGTAAGGCCTCCTCCAAATAAGTAAAAAAAACCATTTGAGTAAATCCTGACCTTGCAGGATGCTATATCTAACTTGGAAGATACTCTATAACGATGTTCTTCTCACCGTCACGTTGACAATGGCAGTTAGACATTCACATGTCTAAAGTTCTCATGCTAATTATGTAGCAATCATGCTCAGTGATGATGCAAATTGTTGGTTTTGACGATGGCTTTACTTATGAATAAAAGAATGTACCTATATCAATAGCAGCGGTCGCATGAGGTAACAGCAGTGGCAGCTGGAGGAGTGGTTCTGCTGCGCCCCCACAGTCAAGCATCAGCTTCCACCATCCAGCAGCACAGCAGTGACCACGTCGCGGAGCAGAGGAGGAATAGACGAGCACCGGGATGACCTGCAAGCCAAAAATTAGGACCAAATTAGCGAGTTCTATAGGACTTCATTGGATGGGAAATTCAAGAGAATCCTTCTATGTTCATAAGAATCCCAGGAATCAAAACATGCAGGCTAACATGAAAGATTAGTCCCAGGCTTCTATTTCAAAGAGGAAAAGCATCTAGCATCAAGAGACTTAAACCAAATAGTATAAAAGTTTCTTCTTTAAACAATAGGCAAATGCCAAGCTATTGGTATGCATATTCTGCAATTAAGGAAAGATAAAGTTGGTCCATGATTGTTAAACATTGGCTTGACTCTGCTGCAGTAACTTCCTGATGCGAAATTATAAGATAAATATGAGCCTCTTATGTAGAGAACATGGAGCAGTACATGCCACCACATAAATCCAGATAGAATTTTTGTAGAGTATAAGAAAACAAACTAATATGTATCCACAAATGCAAGTCTCAACTAATGCACTAAAGCTAAGGCATAAATTCAATCAAATGTAATGTGCTCACCTAAGCACATGGATCACGCAATGCACTTCTCATGTTCCACTGTTCTCTTTCGTACGATAATCCTCTTCTTTCACTTGAACCTGGGACCACAACATCTACATGCCTATGATTCCGAGCATGAATATTTCCTCCGTCATGCTGTTATATATACCATAGCACCAACACGTTTTTCGTCTGTAATTTGCTACAGGCCTCCACATTCCACAATTAGTACCGTTAATTCACAACTTCCAGGTAACAAGTGATCCACCTTACACCGTCGAGGGTGCATACGCCTGCAGTATGATAGTTTCGAGTCAACTTCAGTTCAGAAAAAGATACATCTTGCCAAAGGATGGTAAATGAAAGATGGATTGGCGTGAGGAATATGCAGAGCAGGATATGGACGAACACGCAGTGCTGGTCGCATGCAGGGAGGTGCCTCGCGCGAGGAGGGCAGAGATGGTGATACCGGCGCCGCGTTCGTCGGCCTCGAAGTCATCCGTGACGCCGGAGGCCTCGAGCAAGGAGGCGGCCACGTTGAACCCCCGCGCATCGGTGAGGACGCGGGTGATGTTGCTTGTGGGGGAGCGGCGGCTGTTGGAGACGGTCGCGGCGATGTCGAAGCCGGATGGGACGATGAGGCCGCCCACCACGGGCACGTTGACGTTGCACGGGTCGTTAGTGATGGCACCGACGACGGTGGCGTTCGACCACGGGGAGGGCCCGTTAAGCGGACCACGACAGCCTGAGGTCAACGGCGCAGATCTTGCGCATCCGTCGTCCGGTGAGCCGCGCCCATTCACCGGCGAGGATGGGGGGAGGGGGGCGTTGCATTGCCGGCGTGAATGGGGCAGCCGCGGACAGAGGTCGTGGCAGCCCGTGCCCTGCGTGGATGGGGCAGCCTTAGACTACCCACGGTGGGAGTAATATAGGTAGTAACATCACACATATCTAGATAAAATAGATAATGTGGCAAGTAATAAATGAAGAAAGAGAGGCATGTAGTAACATAGCTAGTTACTACTAGTATGAATAACATCACACATATCAAGATAAGATAAGTCTATAGCATAATAAATGAAGTATTGCATGTTATCACACATATGTTACTCCCCACTATAGAGGTAGTAACATAGAGTAGTAACATGGGCATGTTACCATTCTATGTTACTACCCATTGTGGCTAGTCTTATGCGGAGGATGTAGCGGCGTAGCCGTGGAGGCGTAGATCGTGGCGGCGGGGCATATGGAAGGGGCAAAAAGATTTATTGGGTTGTGGTTGTGCAACAGACGATTAGGTTACCTGGTGAGGGTCGTTTGGGTAGGAGGTGTAGCTCGTGGTCTCGAGTCCAGAAAAATGCCTTCGATTTCTGTATGTCCCCTGGATGATGATGGTTTATGGCAGCCATGGTGGTCCGGCGGCCGCTGAGGGCCTGTCTTGCCGTCCTCGCCCTCGTCTGCCCACTTGTCGGCGTAATGACGGCCTTGCAGCACCGCCTCCCAGTCCTCTCGCTCCATCTCCCGGTGATGTCTATCCGGGGAATCCGGCGAGGACGTCACGGACTCACGGGGATTATGGCAGCCGCCGGCGATGAGTTGATGGATCCGGCGTTCCTCTTGGTTGGGCTCTGGTTCCTCCCGAAGCGAGATCGCGACGATCCGGCGGCGCATGTCCTCGGTCATCGTGGCCCACGCCTCGTCTGTGAATATGTGGTCGAACTCCCGCCGCCGCCGCCGCTCTTCCATTGACCGCGACAGCCGTGGCGGCGGCGGGATTCGAGCTTTCAGATCATGGGTTCGCTAGGCGAGGGCCCTGCTTGTACTATCTATCTTTTTTTTTCGGGGTCCATCTGTCTGCGGATAGACCTCCAGATATGCGTCCGAGTGAAGTTGTGGTTTGAGTCTTAGACAGACTTTTAGTCGTTGCGATAAACTTATTGAATTCCTTTTTTTTCAAGAAAAATATTCTATCTATTCATCTTTAATCACGGTTGTAGATAAAACATCAGAAATAATAAAAATTGCATTCAAATCCCTGTACCACCTAACAACGACAAACAAGCACTATAGCGAGCCGAAGTTGCACCGTCGTCAATGCACCTCTCTTGTTGGAGCCAGGCAAAACTTTTTGTAATAGACAGGCAGTAAGTAGTCGTGTTAAGGCTCCGGGCTTGGCTACCTGACGCGTGCGCGTTGGAGCGGCCAGTTTCAGACAGCGTCAAAACTTTCCTGTTTAAGTAATTGAGAGGAGAAGGTTTGGCGCACCGGCCCCCCACCCGTTGAAATCAGGGGGGCTGAAAAGATTAGAATCGAGCGTTGTAGTGCTCGGACGCGTAAGAGTAAACTCCTAAGGCTCCATAGGACCAGCGCATCAGAACATATCCGCTGAAGACACACCTCCACATGCCCATCGATGATGCTAGCTAGACGCACCACCATGACAGGGGGCTAAGCAGGGAGAACATTATTCGGTCTTCACGGATCCGACACCGGCTCATCTTCCTGAGCAGGACACAAACCCTAACAAAACTCAAAGTAATATCTAAAAATGAAACCCTCCCTATATTAATTATCTTCGTTTTACTAAAAATGAATTACTAGTGTTACTCAAAATTCTACAGTCCATCTTGTTTACAGAAGTTTTTTTTTGTTCCAAACTCATTTGTTTCTCAATTCTAGGTCAATTAGTTTATTCATTGTGGCAATCTGTTCGACTGAGGTCTATGCATGCTTGGCAGGCAGAAACTAAAGAGTTTCAATGAAAGCCAGCTCTACAATGCAACTGACATTTGCAATCAAGGTCAACTGATTTAATTTATTTTAATACGGTCAGAAGCACAACCAATTCATGCAACTACTCGGAAGAAATTGGAAACCATTCGTATCATCCTAGCAGAGATTACCAACTCAAGCAACGTGAACTTTTTGCCTCTTCAAATTCAGAAAAAGAAACTAAGCAATTCAGAAACCATCCAAAGGATGATCCATCGGTGCTCCACCAGAGAAGCATGGTCAGGTCGCCAGGATATATATACTGGGCGACTGATGAACACGAAGAAGGGCCGCAACATGTTCAGCAACAAACATTGCAAGCATGAATTTTGGATCGAATTCTGAAAAGAAGACTCACAAACATAGCAAGCTAACAAGAAGCTAATCAGACACCATGACAAAGTAAGGAAGTGAGAGTGTCGAAAGGGCTTGACGACCGCTCGATCTAATCCAAAATAGAATGAGAAATTAACAGCAGCATCCTGACATGGCATGCATGCAGAAACAAAGCATGGTTTGTCGGATGAATAATACAACTAACATACAGTATAGTATATGCCTGCACGCATCTATTAAGATACTAAGCTCTCTAGATTTGATGCATCCTGATGTGTCGGGGTCTTTTTGAGGACCACTATGCACCCCGCGATGCGAAGAACCATGTGATCTAATTATTTAGATCCATGTAAGTACAAAAGGCAGAGAAGATCAGCATCAGCGACTGTGAATGTCCAGCTAAATATACATATTCATAAATCGACTAAAACGTACATACGATTCAACCACAAGCTCATGATGAACACATTACACTCTAGAAGTGTTCCAAATCATACACTATGAACAGTTGTTAAGATATTTGATAGACCTACTCATCAGAGGTCTTTACCAAGGCATTTGAGAACACTAAATATAAATAATCACACACACAATTATATGTGCACTATAATCATACAAGTGCCACAAATTAATACCACGGAGGCATGCAATTTGTCCTTCATTGTTCCCACATTAAAGTGATTCGATTTAATGATATTTCTCAAAAAATAAGAAAAGTTAGTTACCAAATATAGTTTATGTGGTTTATGATGATAAGGAAGTAATAGAAACATAGATACTGTTTTAAATTAATAAAAATAAATCCTAAAGAATACAAAAGTTTCGTATAAACTGGATCATAGTATTTGTACGGGCCAAGAATAAATTGTTTAAATTAATCATCAAAAGGAAGAAGAAAATTAGTAGGACAACTCTCATCATACAAATGCTTAGTCAAATACATCTCATCTTTAAGAGCATTTAAAGAGCCTTTGAAGCTACGCAATGGTTAATACCCAAAAATCATATATGCCTCATCTCTAAGAGTGTCAAACAAATCTGGAAATTAATCAACAAGAGTAAAGCAGACAATAAGCAGCAAACTCATTGCACTCTCCAGAAAAGCGAGCCAAATGTACAATCCACTATGGGATGCATCTCGGGGAGTGGGTAATACTGATGCATGACCAAGTGCTTTCGGGGGCACAAAACGAGGTCGGAGATAGTACTAGGCAAGGCAGAGAATGAGGGCGGAGATGCGGCAGAGGAGGACGAGCGCGAACATGGTGCTTGTCGTCGGTGACAGACGAGGGCGCATCATGACAGCGGACGCCGAACTTGGGGGAGGAGATGGTATTCAAAGGTGCGGACAACGATGACGACGATTGCCGTCAGATGACGGTGGATCAAGATGAGGGAGAGTGAGTCATGATTGTGGAGGAATTGTGGAGACGATGGAGAAGGTGTCTCCGCTGGCGGCCAGGGTTGCGGGGATAGGGGATGGACGAGGGGTTTAGCCGATTCGGCGAGGATAGATGACAGGAGGAGGGCCTAACTTTGCAGTGGGAATACAATGTAATTTCTCTGAACTCTCACTCCTCCATTTCCTGTGAGTTGCAAATACGCAGCTTTAGGACTTCTCATATTTTGCACTGCGAGCTCTAGGTAGCTCCTTGTTCTTGACTCTGGGAGTTAGGGTGTTCGGGCCATGTCCTGCTCCAAAGTTGGAGGAGCGTGGGGCCAGGGAGTTGCCGAACACACCCTCAACCTCCAAGTATTTAAGGAGAATATCATATGGAAACCAATATTCAATGAAAACTTCATGGAAACCATATTTTAAAGTTTCAAAAAAATCAGAAAAAAAGACGGGATGTTAAGAGGGTGAAGTTTTATTGCCACGCAAAATTTCAAGTTGAAACACATTACAAGATGTGAGCTATGAAAGACAAATTCAGCCCTGAATAGTGACATTACTATTCAACACTAGTTTTGTCTTTTTCATAGCTCACATCTCGTAATGTGTTTCAACTTGAAATTTGGCGTGGCAATAAAACATCATCCTCTTTATATCCCATTTTTTCAAAAAAATTTGAAACTTCAAAATATCTTTTTTTCGTGGTTTTCATCGGATTTCATACAGAAACCAATATTCAATGAAAACTTCATGGAAGCCATATTTTAAAGTTTCAAAAAAATCAGAGAAAAGAATACGGGATATTAAGAGGGTGATGTTTTATTGCAACGCAAAATTTCAATTTTGTCTTTTTCATAGCTCATATCTCGTAATGTGTTTCAACTTGATATTTTGCGTGGCAATAAAATATCATCCTCTTAACATTCCATTTTTTTAGATTTTTTTTGAAAATTCAAAACATCCTCTTTTCGTGGTTTTCATCAGATTTCACCGAATGTTGGTTTCCGTATGATATTCTCTCGAGTATTGGGAGAATATGATACAGAAACCAATATTCAATCAAAACTTCATGGAAACCATATTTTAAAGTTTCAAAAATATCGGAGGAAAACATACGGGATGTTAAGAGGGTGATGTTTTATTGCCACGCAAAATTTCAAGTTGAAACACATTACGAGATATGAGCTATAAAAAAGACAAATTCAGCCCTGAATAGTGACATTACTATTCGGCACTATTCAACACTAGTTTTGTATTTTTCATAGCTCACATCTCATAATGTGTTTCAACTTGAAATTTTGCGTGGCAATAAAACATCATCCTTTTAACATCCCATAACGGGGTGTTAAAAAAGATGAAAAACGTGACCACCAAGATTATATGATTAAAAAGAGCGGCCGTCAAGACATGCAAGGTCAACTAGAGAGAGAGAGAGTGGTACAGAGTTATCAAAAAGCAAAGTGGTAGTACGACATATATAATTTTTTAAGAAGTTTGGATATTATTCTCATAGATGTTTCTACAACAATTTTTTAGCAGTTCAATGGTACCTTTATTCCATGGGTTACAATCCAGAGGCCAGATTTCCTCTATACATGGGAGAACTCGATGCAAGGCAACCTAGAACTCTATTTTGATCTCTATGAATTTTCTGCGGAATAAAAACCCTGCCAACCATTAAAAACTTAATCTCCGAAGCCGAGTCCCGCTTTTGAGAGCACAACAAGCCCAATGGCTAATGGAGCAGAATCCCGCTGAGCACTGCTTGCACTTCCTTCCAGATCTATAGCTAGGATCGCTGTCGTATTATTACGAGTTCCCAGCCAGCATCGCACCGATCTGTGGCAAATGCCCGACGGCCCGAAGGAGGCGGCGCATCCGAGAAAGCCCCGCGTAGAAAGATCACAATTCTTCTCTTCTGTACTCTCTGTTTTATCACAACACGTTGTATTGTTGTGTTCTTCCCATGTTCTCTAAATACTGGCCCTCGCCCATGAAAAAGGAAGAAGGAAGGGGATGGAGGATGAGACGGCCGGAGGGGGCTAGCACATGTGTATTGCAGTGGTTATCACCGGCTTCCACCTGTTGCTGGTGGATAAAAGAGTCCAGTCACTCCTTTAATTTCTTTTGAAACGCGGTCCCTTAAGGCCCGATTCATTAAATAAGCTCGAAGAGAATTGCCCGGTTAATAGACGAAAAATCGGGCGAAAACCGTCACAACTGGCCCGCAGAAACAAGGCACACAGGGCCACCTGGCAACCCACACAAGAACGCACACACGCCGCCGAGGGGAAGCGTCGAGGCTTGCGCCGGCCGATGCCAAACAGTCAACCACACGCGCCGGCGACCAAGCAGCTCCGACTCTGTCGACGAGCATGGCAGGAGAAAAGCATTGGGCTTGCGCCGAGCCAGCGCCAGAGCGGCGACTCCTCGAACACGCCGGAAGAGATCGATTACCAAGAACCATCAGCAAACCTGACTCCGCCCGAAGCCGCCATCGTTGCCACAAACAGGAAGCCGCGCAACATCCGCATTGCCAGACGGGCACCTGCCGACCACAATGCCGCGAGCATCCAGCCCATGAAGCATGCAACCGGGATCCGAAGCTCTTCAAGGCGACGCCCCAAAGAGGGAAGCGACGATGTCGACGCCGTCGCCGGACCCAACCGGGCCTTAGGCTTTCACCCAAAGAACAAGATCCGAGGGCGTAAGAGGATGCCGGACTCCACAACGACGCCTCCAAGGAGGTTAAACGACATCCACAGGCGCCAACGCCGCCAGCCGGCAAGACCAGCCAAGCTTTCGCCCGGAGTATCCCCAACACCACCAGCACCCGCACGCACTGCACCTTCGCTGACCCGCCCACCTCTCGCGAAGCCACCGCGCCAGCAGCACCGGAGAGCCACCACACCTCACCTCCCCGCCGGACGAGAAGACGCCGACGGGTTAGATCCGGCCGATCTGGCATCCCACCACCGCTGCGCAACAGGAGCCACCAGAGGCCAGCCCTCCACCGGCCCGACTAGGGACCGCGCCCCACAAGGCAGGCGGGGGGGGGGGGGGGCGTCGGAAAGGAGCAGCCGAGCCGGAGGCCAGGCACCCGCCGACGGAGCTATCGTGACTGCCATCCGCGAAGGCCGCTGCCAGGAGGCATAGGGGCCCGCTGGTGCCGCAGCAGAAGCCCCCGACGGATCCATCGCGCGACGTGAAAAAAGGGGATCGAGCCTTCCCATCCCGAGATCTCGCGGCCTGGCGAGAGGAAAAACGTCCCCGCCGCCGCCGTCCGCGGCCTGGCGAGAGGGAGAGGGAGGAGAGAGGGAGAGAGACGTCTTAGGATTAACCACAATCTAACATGTTTTGGTTTGTGTGAACACTAAGGCCACCGCCGGCGAGGGTGAGAAGAAGGATTAGCGGCAACACAAATATGATGCGTTGCTAAAATAAAGGAAATGGACCTATTGTGATTTTGAGTGATGGTTGTTCGGTTAAGAGTGTGTGTTGTGTTTTTTCTCCCGTTGCAACGCATGTGCTCTTTTGCTAGTAGTTGTAAAAAACACCAGGGCTGGATTGCTTCGTGCCACATGTGTGGTACTTATCATTTGGTTTTTTTTCTAAAACAGAATTTATCATCGCAAGTCTAAGAGGCAAAGACCACTTTATCTGCTCCATGTGGGATCAATATCTTTACTTCAAAAATGTACAACCAAACTATGTGCACTTGTAGAACATCACCTGGCTACCCACAAGATCCACGTACATGGCTACCTAAGTTTTCATGCAGTGCTATGACAGCTCCATGGATTCCCCAATGTATTATTTAGAACAACAAATACCTATGGATCCATCAAAGCCCTATACTCTAGAACAATCAATACTATGGATGTGATAGTCCTAATTTTGTTGGATCACACACACATTAGCGTCATCATGTCTTTCTGTGACACGAAAGAAGCTCTACCTCCCAAGGCTGCCCTATGACTGATGAGGATCCTCATCTTGTTCCCCATGATCAGAGCATCGAGACCCTCTTGCACCATCCTACTTGGCTCGGATTCGATGGACGATGGCGAAACTGGCCTCGTCGACCAGGATGATGGGGTATTCTTTAGCACATTGGAGGTGATGGTGATCGGTTGTTTCTGCCAATGATTTGAATGGATCACACTCAAAGGTGCACAATTTAGTTAGAGTATTTACTAAATTAGTTCATCATATCTAAGATACTAGTAAATACATACATGCAAGCATGTTGATATTTGGCATAATATTACTCGTATCTTGATAATAGGTAGAATATTAATTGCATGTCAATTATGTGATTACTAGCGTTGATATTGATATTTGGTATGATATTAATTGCAGAAGAAACATGTTGAGTGCACGCCATTGGAGCAATCAAGGTCGTTGGATAGACATGGTTTTACGACTGGGTTTAGTTGAATCTCTCCCTTTGCGCCTTTTTATGTTAGTATATAAATAATAATATTAAATGCAGACAATCTGGAAGATATAACCCAATTTTACCTTATTTAAGTGAACCAGGAGTAAATGCTCTCTAGCGACGAGTGTATATATAAAGATACAATCGTGTATTATTCTCGACGGCCAAACAGAAACGGGAATAAGAGGTTTGAGTCTGATCTTATGGAGGGAAAAGCTATTCTTCTTTGCCTTATGGTGCTTGTGCAGCTAGGAAATTCCGTTCATGTTGGTACGGAATCGCTCTTGTTGTCCCTGTACATGTTTCCTTTCTCCTCTCGAACACAGTAGAATAATATTTCCTGTTGAGCTGTATGAATTTCTTTTAATTTTTTTAATTATGTATACTCTTGTCTGCAGACAAATGTAGGGCGGTAATTGCCTTTTCAGGCACCACATGCATAGAACTATCTTGCATGTTGGCCTGCCAGAAGTCGTTCGGAGATCACGCCATAAACTCGGCATGTAGGCTCGTTAGCCTAGCCACTTGAATTGTTACTGCAAGGTCTGTGACTAGAGTTGTACTAAACCATTGTACGTATCAAATAATGGATAATGATGAGATCGAGCAATAAAATCCTCTTTGTGACATGCATGTGAGAATATATATTGATCACCAATTTTGGATGTTCTGTTTTTTTTTCTTTGTCGTGTGGAATATTATATTTCACCCCATCGACTTGCTCAGACGTGGATGCCCAGGAACAACTTATTCAATTCGAAATTACCATGCACACGACAATGTGCTGGACGATTCTCAGACGGCCTGGTGATGGACGGCTGCGGCCCACGTGAACTCAACTGATCGATGGCTGCTATAGCTTGTCGTCCACAGATCAGGCACAATCCATCGTGTGTGTAGCAGTCCTCCAATTCAATTTATTCTCTCACCCATCGATGGCCATGTAGAATTCCTTTTCTTCCTTCCCTGGCATCCTGGTGCACGGCCTTCTCTCTCCCATCCTTTAATTCCTTTCCTTCCTGGTTCATGGCCATGCATGACTCTATTTTCTTTCCTACATAAACCCCCCTGGTTCATGGCCATGCATGACTCGATTTTCTTTCCTTCGTAAATCAGGACAGGAGTTCCTTTCCTCCTGCGCTTCTCACCCTTTTGATTCTTTTAGGCGGCTTATCGGTTTCAACTTGGAAACATATAAAAAATGGTGGAATTTTATTGAAAGAAGCAAGGTGAGACTATTTACGAGTTAACGACCTTGTTCCCGACACATACCATAGCATAGCTTAGTTGGGTGGTGATGTTCGATATGTGAAGCCGAGGTCTGGAGTTCGAGTCCCACACGGGATTATCTGGGAACATAGATTGGTTGGCGTAGGAAATCCAGAAAACGCAAGAAAAACAACTAATAACCTATGGAGAACTATGAAATCCTCCGTCCTTTATTATTAGGTAAAGATCCGTATAGTTTAATAGAGCATGTATTGCTACGGTAACACATATTTCGTGAAGCATCGCCGCTGCAAGAAAGGGAAAAGAAAGTTGCGAAAGGGAAAAGAAAGTTGCGGTGTTAGCTTCCTTCAGCACACAGCTAGCCAGAGCTGGAAGGAGCAACAACTTAGTGGAATGGGAATATATGCTATAAGCCTTCTGCTTCGGTACAACTTCTAAACACGTCAACGGAGTAGATTACTTCATACTCCTTCATAATAAAAGGTATGATAGTTTTTTTAAAGCAGGTCGTCCATGCCGAGCATGCCGCTGTGTATGTACCGCCCGTACACGGCCCGCGTAGCATACACAAATCCCCCTCTATGCTGGGCCGGCCCATTTTACTTTTGCTTTTTCCGTTAACCTACAAAAATGTGGTGGGACGTGATTCACACCCGTCACCTCCTTGTTAAGTTTACACTGCAGTAGTCAACCAGACAACTCACCTGATGTGAATACTTACATCGTTTTTATTCTTTTCTTCTTTCTTCTGTTTGTGTCCCACTGAAAGAGGAGGTTGTGGATCTACCTTTTTTTTTCTGGTTTCATTTGGCTGAGGAGGGCGCGGATTTACTTCTTTTTTATCATATTGTCTGGTTCTGTTTGTCGGTTTTACTTATTCCTTTTTTCTTTTCATCTTTCTCTTTTTTCATTTTCTATTCCTTTTATTAAACTTCATGAACTTTTTCTAATTTGTGATTCTTTTTCAAATTCGTGAAATGTTTTTCAAAATTGATGAGAGTGATCTGTTTACTATAGCGAACTTGTCTTTTTCTCACTATTTTCCTTTTTTCCTGTTTGTTTTTGTTTTTGTTTTCATTTTTTTCGTATCCCTTTCTTGTTTCTTTTTAAAATGCTCGCACTTTTAATATTTTTTTCAAATTTCAAAAAACATTACCTTTTTAAAAAATTGTTCAAAACATAAAAATAGTCACATTTTAAAAATGTACAAAAATTTCCAAAACTGTCCCTGTTTTTCAAAATTGTAAGAATATCAAAAGGCATGTTTTAAAAAGAGCGAACACAATTTTGAATACGAACATTATTTGAAAAATATTAACACATTTTAAATTTCAAAAAAAAAAAGAAAAATATAAAGAAAATTTAGAAACCATTTCTTTAAAACATTCCCGGAACATTTTATGTATTTGTGTAGAAAACAAATTGAAAACAGGAACATTTTTTAATTTTGAACAAATTTTGAAAGCGCAAATATTATTTGAAACTCCCCGCACAGTTTTTGAATTTGTGAACAAACTTTGAAAAAAGAAACATTTTTTGAATTTGTGACCAAATTGCGAAAAACAGGAACGATTTTTAAATGAATAATTTCTTTTCAATCCATGAGCGCTTAGGCCAGCCCGACAGGTGCGCGACAGGAGTGAGGTCCTCGCTTAGTTGGGCGAAGGCCTATGTGTTTTTTTTCTTCTGTTTTTTTGTTAATTCATTTTTCTCCTTTATGAACTTTATTATTCTATTTGGGCTGCCCAAGCATAGCAGCAACACACGGCATGGGGCTCGTCGCCGGGGAGCACGGGGCATGGGTAGAGTCGCGTGGCTGATGCGGTAGTCGGCGGCGGAGCTGGCCGGGCGAGTGGGCCACGCCTCGTCCCTGCGGTCCGTCTCCTGCCGCCGCGGCTCGCCTCTGCTCGCTCCAGTGATGCACGCCGCTGCTTGCGCTCCCGCACTGCGCGCCGCCGCCCCGTTTCTTGCCCGCCACGCTGGTTTCTTTATGCAGTGATGAACGCCGCCACCAGCACTCGAGCTACGCGTGGTGGCGCCGCTGCTTGCAGCCTTGTTGCGCGCCGCCGTTTTCCCCAACCGGCCCGAGGTCCCCTCCGCATGCCACCTCCCCAAGGGCTCTCTGCGGGCATCATCCTCCGCTCTGCGGCCGTCCGCGTGGAAGAGGTCCGCCTCCAAAGCCTCTTCACCGAAGCCGCTAGTGCTCGGCGTGCTGGACATCGGCGGCGCCAAGCGGCGGGCAGTGCGGCTTCCCAGAAGGGCGGCGACTCATCGGCGGCGCAGCAAGTCATCGACGAGCACCGCGCCTCCTTCGACAACAGGACGATGGGAGGCGACCTGTTGGACATGCAGGCGGCAGAGGCCAGCCGTGACCGCGCCGCCGCCAACACACAACTCGTCCACACGCGGGGGGGAGGGGAGGGTCTGATTGCTTTTCTTTTTTTAGATCTAGGGGTGTTTGTGTTATTTTTTTGCTAAGTCAGTTCCTTACAATCTGGCCCCACCTGTAAGAAAGTGATTAAACAAGCCAAATCACCCGATCAGTGTTTTTTGCAACGACTCAAGTAATTTTGCGGCGTTTTTTGCAACGGATTAGCGACTTGGTGGTTTTCCACAAATCTATCCGCAAATGTGGTAGTTTCTTGCAATTGACTCTCTTGTCCGGAAAAGGATGGGTGCAACAACCTGGTGAGGTGGGAATATGTATGTTGGTTGGTTGGCAGCATGTGCTCACAACTAGTCACTTCCCTGTCTGAATTATTCCAAAATGGTTGGTTGGCAGCATATGCTCACAACCAGACGGTTTATTTGCTGAAAATGCGAGAAATATCAGAGTCAAACGGTTCTGAGATCGTTCCTTATCTGAACCAAAGATGGTCATAAGAGTGATGATGTTAGTCAACGAAACAAATAGTGTGCTATTGGACGGAAAATGCCATCGGAGGCCGAGCTCCAGTGAGTTCGTTTTCATTTTTTATTTTTTTGGAGCACGAAAGATTCTAAATTTATTTTGTGAACACACATGCACATGTATACTATGTATATGCAAAATTTCACAGTATTATACGTTTACATGTGGCCTACAGGAAAAAGACAAATACACATTTTTTAATGGGCCTTTTATTTTTGTTATTGGGCCAGAAATTTGTTATTTTTGTACAGCCTACAAATCACAACATTTTTCGACGAAATTTAACACTTCTTGCAGAATACATATAAGTTTTCATGATATTTTTTCAGATTTTTTTGGAACTTTTAAATATGCTTTTTGATTTTTTCAAAATACCGAGCTCACTGGAGCTCGGCCTCCAAAAATCCGCACTCGCTATTGGGGCGTTAGTGTCGCTAGAGCATACCAGAAAGTGTCACACTACGTTTTAGCTAATTTTCTCACTACGACGCTATTCGCGCTATAGCGCTACTTCGACGCTAGACAAAATAGCGTTGTATCGTTTTTGCGGGCATAGCAGCCCATCAGGCATCGCAAGTTTGTCACCAGCTCATGACTGAGGGCGGCGGCAATGGGGGTTCGTGAGCGGTAGCGGCTTCTCTTCATCCCATCTTCAAGTAGCGGCGTCGGCCACACCTTCAACTCCAGCAAGTCAGCCACCAAGTGAGAACTGAAAATGTTCGTTGCAGCGATGGTGAGGGCATGGTGTTTATCCTTGGACGGCATTTGAGATTTCGTCGCCTTTGCACAGTGCTCTGGTTCACTCCTTTAGGCCCCCTGGCGGTGGTCCGTGGGTGGACAGCGACTGCAACTCTCCAAGTTGTTGAAGCCGCCGAGTGATTGCATGGGCAAGCTCGGGACTTCATCTCTACATCCTCCAAACGACTGATCCAACAACTCTTTTCTGGAGACTTAACCAAATACTACCATAATTTAATACTCCCTCCGTTTGTTTTTATAAGACGTTCAGACAACTTGCTTTGTGCTGTTTTTGAACAGTGTCTGAAAGTCTAAAACGTCTTATAAAAACAAACAGAGGTAGTAGTATGCTGTATCTATTTCGAATAAGGTGTAGTTCAGAGTTCAGGCGGGCATGAACGGTCTCCATGAGTACTACTAGTACTACATACGGAGTAGTACAAGTCAGGGTCTCTGTCTCGCCACACTTGCATGCAGACCCATGTGGTCGTGTCACACACTCACACTCGATATTGTCCGCAATCTTTACCCACGAATCCAGACTTGATAGTAGCACAAGTATTGATCTAATACACGTTCGCTACGTGTACATATCGCTGAATGCCTGGATGACTGGTCTGCGGTAACTAACTGAAATTTGGTCAGGGAAATGGATGTTGTGTCGTCGTCATTGCTTCAGCAGGAAGCAAGACAGAGCTGGAAGGATCTCTTCCTCTATGGAAATATTTGCCCAAGTTAGGACAGAGATCACAGTCAGTCCCATGTCTGAACATCAGATCCCAAAATTTACAGCAGCAACACATATTCAGGAGTAGAAAACTACAGCAGCTGCGGTGTCGCTTCAGCGCGCAGCTGGAAGTGGAAGGATCTTCTTCAGTTCTTCTTCTTCTTCTTCTTCTGGTCCGGGAAAGGATGGGCGCAACAACCTGCTGCGGTGGGAACATGCATGTGCTTAGATTAGGACATAGATCACAGTCACCTCCCACTCCCAGTTCGTTCCCTGTCTGAATTATCCCAGAATGGTTGGTTGGGCAGGATGTGCTTACACCAGCCAGTTTATTTGCTTAAAATGGGATACATATTGCAATTGAACGGTTCCGAAATTGTTCCTTGTCTGATCCCAAGATGGTCATAAGAGTGACGACATTCGGTACAAAATCACATTTCTAAGGTTGTCTAGTGGTGGCGGGCCAACTAAATTGTTTGGTCCTCGTTGTCCCGTTGGTTGACTTCCTCTCAGGAATGTTCGTGTCTGCGGCGGTGAGGTCTCGGTGTCCTTCAATGGTGTTTGAGGACGTGCACTGGTTCACTCCTTTAGTGATGGTGGCCAAGAGGAGGTGCATGGGTTCTCTCGGTGGAATATTGCCCTTGGTACGATCCGCAACCCTCTTTGTCGCGGCAGGCCTAGGCGTTGAGTTCCACTTCGATAGCAACTGCGACCCTTCTAGTTCCTCAAGCTGCATGGTGATCACATGGCAAGTTAGTGACTTTTGGTGTACTTCTTCCAGACGTCGGGTTTCCTTGCGACTGATCCAACAACACTCGTTCATCATGCTCCTTTTGGGTGGTGACAAGAACAAAGAGTTGGCTGCATGACAGGGCTGGTTTTCAGTTCTCCCTCTGTTTTGTTGTGCCTTTTTGTGTGACAGGTGATGCGCCCTGTAGCCGTTGTGTTGTATCTAGTTCATTGTTTTTCTGATACTTTTTTTACAATGATTTTTTTCCGACACTTATGTTTTCAAAAATGAAAAATGGTTCGGGCTCCATAAAGAAACAGAAGAACCCAGTGTGTTGGAAATATCATAGCTTCCAATCTCAGAGTAACGCTGCTGAAAATCCGAATAAGCCAGAAGGCTTGGGACTGGTGTAATCAAGAAGAAGAAGGTAAAAATGGATGAAACCGGACCTTTTTCAAAACTTCAACACAAAATGGCCTCAATATGAAAATATTTTCGAAACTGGCCCTTTTGCATGACGTCCGGGGCTGGCCCTAGCTGACGCTATCTAGCATGGCGCCCCAGCCCCGGGCGTCGTGCGAAAAGGAGCCAGTTTGTGAAATATTTTCAGATTGGGATCATTTTGTGTTGAAGTTTCAGATAAAGACTAGTTTCATCGATTTTCACAAGAAGAAGAAGAAGAAGAAGAAGAAGTGTTGTTCAGACAGCACACAGGTGATGGATAACCCACGGGCTGGAGACACGCATACATAGATACATCATACATACGTGCACTTTTCTCCTCCTCTCGTCAGCTACAGCTACAGACGAGCATCACAGGTCCCGGTCTCTGTCAGACACCCCAACTTGCAGGCCCATATGGCCATATCTTTCTCGATTTCGTCCCAATCTTTATCCACGACGCCAGAGCCAGACCAGCCAGTATACTAGTGGAGCCAGACCGCGATGCCGGAATCTATATCATTGAACGGATCACGAAATTTCAGCTTCCTGAAACACATTTGGACTCTCATCTTGTGCTACTGAATGTGTGCTGCTGTAGCTGCAACCATCTTGGGAAGGAAGATTTGGTCAGGACAAAAGCAGCTTGTTCCGGCGTCGCTTCAGAGAGCAGCAAGCTAGAGCTGGAATGTTCTCCTTCTTCTCGTCTGGGATGGTTTGGACGGTGGTGACTTACATGATGTGCTTAGATTAGGACAGTAGATCACGGCCACTTCCAAGTCTGATTCCTTGCCTGAACATCAGACCCCAAATGGTTGGTTGGGCAGGATGTGCTTACAGCCGCAACCGGTTCACGTGATTGAATTATGACAAAGATCACGGTCGGACGGTTCCGAGTTCGTTCCCTGTCTTGGTTTCAGAAGATCCCAAAATGGTCATCACATTCTTCATCACAACATCACAATCCCAATTTCTTGTTATTGGGATCTTGCCCTGTCATGCCCAAAATGTGCAGTTCCAGCAGCAGAGTACATGCTTAAGTTAGGACAGTGAGTCCCAAATCTGAATTCAGATCCAAAAACCGCCGGGCAGGACACAATCAGGAGCACAAGATCACAATCATAATTCCCTTTTTGGGCTTCATATTATGATCATCTTGCCACTGCCCAAAATGGGGGCAGCAGTTCAAGATTCGAAGTTACAGCAGCAGTATTACATACATACACAAACAGAGCACACACTCTGTAACTCTCTTCTTCGTATTGCTAATCTTCTTCTTACCCCGGGAACTTCACTTCAGCTCCCCTTGTTAATTAATCTTCTTCTTCTTCTTCATAACAATTATGTCCAGCCGCAGCTGTAAACTCTTTGACTGATGGACACACACCTACGCTAGACTGACGATGGATCATGCACTGACTGACCGACTGATTACAGGTTACAATTACAACATCTGTTGACTGACTGATGAGCAGGACCAAACACATACACAAGCAGAGAGAGCAGAGCATCTGTTGATGACTGAATCCGGGATGGATGGTTATCCTTACTGGTCGCCGTGGTGGTAGTGCGGGTAGGAGGAGACGCCGCCGCCGTGGCCGTGGCCGCCGTACCCGTTGTAGACGGCGTGGCCGCTGTGCTGCTGCTGGTAGTACCCGCCGTGGCCGGCGGCGACGCCGCCCATGGGGGCCGGGTGGTGGTGGTACATGGCGGGGGCCATGGCGGCGGCGTGCGGCACCTGGGGCTCGCGCAGGCTGGGCGGCACGGGCGTGGACGCGAAGATGTGGTCGGAGGCGGAGGGCCCCTCGTTGGAGAGGCCCTGCATCCGCTTGACGTAGAGGCGGTACTTCTGGAGGTGGCTGGCGACGTTCTCGCGGGTGAGGCCCTCCACGTTCATCAGCTGCATGATGGTCTTGGGCACCGCGCTCTTGATCCCCAGGTGCGCCACCACCTCCACGAACCGCTTGTGCAGCTGCGGCGTCCACACCAGCCGCGCCCGCTTCGTCGCCGCCGCCTTCTCCCCGGCCGACTCGGCAGAGTTGTTGTCCCGGTTGCCGCTGTCGTCCCCCGCCGCCGCCCCCTTGCCGGGGAAGGAGGGGAAGGAGCCGCCGTTGGCGTGGGTGCCGGCGTGGCCGTTGCCGGAGGAGGGGGACGAGGAGGTGGAGCGGAGGCGGGACACGGTGGCGGAGGACGCGCGGTGCACGTCGAGAAGAGTCCGCCCCGGCTCCGGCGGGATGCGGAACGCCGCGGCGAGCCCCGGCGGCACCAGCGGCTGCGAGAGCGGGGTCAGCTCGTCGCACCCCGGCAGGCCCGTCTCCCACTCCGTGACCCTCCCGTCGTACCCTCCATAGCCGCCGCCCCCTCCCCCGAAGTCAAAACCGTAGCCGCCGGCCTCCTCCCCCATGGATTGGATTGGATCCCCAACCCGATCAAGAACCCAGAAAATTCAACCCAACCCAACCGAAGCTCTCAGCCCCAATCCGACGAATCACCCGATGAGCAGAAGGCTTACCCTCGCCATCTGCGTATCATCTAGTTGTTACCTGCCGGGCTAACTCCGGCGGCCTAGCTAGGCAGGGGAAGAAAGAAGATATTTTTGTGGGGCGGGGTGAGATGAGGTGGGAGGGGGCGGGGATAATTTAATGGCCGGAAAAGGGAATAAAGCGCAGATCGGGATGGCCACGTGGACCGCTCACCGCGATATTTTCGATACGCTTTTCCGTCCTTTCTCCGTGGCACGATCGTAATTCCCGCGCGCTTTCCGGGGCGCTCCCCAGGCCGATGTGGACGGGGGATATTTCCTCGAGATCCGTGCGCGGCCCGATCGAACGGCCAGAATCTATCACTCGACGGGGTCGCTCTCGGGCGGCCCATTTTTAGTTTTGGAGGGGGAGACTTTTGCTACTAGCTTGCCCGGTCAACCTCAGGCCAGCAATAAAAAGTGATTTGCCTTTTGCTTATTGGAATCCAAATTCTTGCACATGGTGGATGGATTCTGGCTTTTAGCTTGTGAGCAATAATGTCTGTCCAATATTCTTTAGGCCCTTCTTGTTATGAAGTTCCAACGCATAGATATTTTTGTCAGGATATTTTCTCTCCGATATTTAGTTTGTGCATTAAGGATCAATTTCTTTAATATAGTACTATCTCTGTCCGCTTATATAAGACGTTTTAGACATTCAGACACTGCACAAAGCAAGTTGCCTGAAACGTCTTATAAAAACTAATGGAGGGAGTACATAGGAAGCCAAAACTCATTTTGTATGCGGATAGAGAAATAATTTGAATCGTGTATTAATTGAGGGGGCGCCTGAGAAATAAATGTGCTTCACTTTGTTTTCATGTCGAGCTTTTCTTACCTTAGGGGGTGGATTTTGAGACTTTTCTAACCTAATTTAAAAATAATTGTAAGACCGGTCCAACGGTGATTAGATATTTCTTTGAGATTTATATACAACCGGATCACAAGACATCAAAGAGCCTACGCCTTTACATATGATTATATTCTTTTGTTTTGTGCCCGCTCAAACTCGCTAGTAAGAAAAAAAAAGGTGATTGGCAGAGTTTTCAGTGATTCAATCATATCAAGGCGATACAACCACAAAGAGTGGCTCTTGAAAAAACACATTAGATGGCCTAGATAGAACAATCTTTTTATATGAAATATTTCAGTTCTCATTTTTATTTCAAAATATTCACTTGTAACATGAAAGTAGCAAGCCGAAAGACTCACTTCGTAGAGGACCAAAACCCAAATTCCAAATTAGCTGCTCATGGGACGACTCTGTTGAGTGAAAGGATATATAGAATTTATTTTATGCAGACTAGCTTTAAATCCTGATGCTTTTTATGAGGTTCCATAGATATTTTCATGATGAAGCCAAGAAGAAATACTGATTGGCTAGATGGGATATTATTTGCAGACCAAAGGAACATGGTGGGTTAGGATCAAAATTCTAGAACCGAAGAATAAATGATTGCTTAGAAAATGTCTATACAGGCTATCTGTTGAGACCGAGGGTTTGTGGGTACAAATATTGCAGAATAAGTACCTTCACTCTAAGACTTTGGCCCAAGTAATCGCTAGACCAACGGACTCACCCTTTTGAAAGGGGTTAATGAAGACAAATGTAGCTTTCTTCCAACGGGTGAAGTTTCTAGTTGGCAATGGAAACAGTACTAGATTTTTTCTAGGAGGATACATGGCTAGGGGATACGCCTCTGACTGTGCAATACCATTTTTTATATAATATTATGCAACGTAAGGAGGATTATGTTGCCATGGTATTAAACTCGATACCGCTTAATATCCATTTTAGGAGATCCCTAGTAGGAGAACGTTGGGATGCTTGGTTGCAACTGGTCCGGAGGTTGATGGACGTTCAACTATCAGATCAGGCTGATACAATTCGCTGGAAGTTCACTGCGACAGGAGTCTTCTCAGTGAAATCTATGTATCTGGACTTAATTGACACCGGGCCATTGTCGAGGTCATTGCACTTTTGGAAGATTAAAGTTCCACTTCGGATTAAAATCTTTATATGGTTCGTTCACAAAGGAGTTATTCTCACCAAAGATAATCTGGCAAAAAGGAACTGGGTTGGTAATACTAGATGTTGCTTTTGTGATAAAAATGAATCGATTAAACACTTCTTTCTTGAGTGTCCTCTTGCAAAATTATTATGGCGATCAATACATAGTGCTTTTAACATACACCCTCCTACGAGCATAAACACGTTATTTGGGACGTGGCTCAGTGGAGTGGACAGTCACATAGCTAAACATATTCGGATAGGGATATGTGCTTTATTTTGGGCTATCTGGAATACTACGAACGATTTGATTTTTAATGGAACAAATTTCACTAATTTTTTGCAGGTCATCTACAAAGTTACAACTCGGATCCGTATGTGGTCGCTACTAACTCATGTGGACTTTCGGGAGGTTTTGGCTATTGGGTGCAACCGTTGGAAGATGGTAGCACGGGCTATCTTCAGCCGATTTAGATGGCGAGCTCATAATAGGCTAGGTGTGTAGGCATCGTAGTATATTTTTTATCGCCGAATGTGACACTTTTCCATTTGTGTTTCGTTTTAAGCTCGGACTATGAGCTTTCCTGTACCTTGAGACGTTGTTACATTTTTCTTTAATAATATGGTTGCATGCATCGAGTGATGCAGATGCCCGGGGTTATCCTCCTTTAAAAAAAAGATATTTTCGTTTGCGACCATGGACATGGTAAATGTTTGACTGCATGGCTTGATTCACCTCTTTCAGTTTGAGATATTTTTTCCTTTGAATAATTTTTTGTTTACTAATGATAGGGTTTTCATTTATATCATCGGACTTATAAGGCAATGTCGGATATTTTGGTGCTCTAGATTAACATCAAAGAGTTTTATTTTCACCACCGTTTGCACCCGGTGGACGAGCCGGAGGCACGGAGACGGGACACGGAGGCGGTGGACGCACGGTGCACGTTGAGCAGCGTGCGCCCCGGCTTCGGCGAGATGCGGAACGCCACGGCGAGGCCCGGCAGCACCAGCGGCTGCGACAGCGGGGTCAACTCGTCACACCCCGGCAGCCCCGTCTCCCACTCCGCCACCCTCCTATCGTACCCGCCTTATATGTATCATCTACTCCCTCCGTTCGGAATTACTTGTCTCGGAAATGGATGTATCTAGAACTAAAATACGTCTAGATACATTCATCTCCGCGACAAGTAATTTTGAACGGAGGGAGTGGTTAACTCCTTCGGCTTCGGTGACCGGCAACAGTGGGTGGGTGGAGGGGAGGGGGAAGCTTAGCTTGCCAGGAAAAGAAGATATTTTTGTGGGAAGGGATGAGGTAGGTGGGGACGGTGATAATTTAATGGCCGGAAAAGGGAATAAATCGCAGATCGGCATGGCCACGTGGACCGGTCACCGTGATATTTTCGATATGCTTTTCCCATAGCGGCCGTCCTTTCCGCATGGCACGATCTTTATTTCCCATGCGCTTTCCGGTCGAGGTGGACGGGGATATTGCCTTGAGATCCGTGCACGGCCCGATTAGGCGGCCGCGTTGGGGATGCCCTACGCCTTTTTCTTATGCGAGATTCCGTGCGTGGTGCGGTGGCGTCGCTCTCGGGTGGCATATATTTATTTTTGGAGGGGAAACTTTGGCTTGCCCGTTCAAGCTCAGGCCGAGCGGCTACACATCCCACATCTAGCAAAAAAAGTGCTTTCCCACTGCTTATTGGAATAGAAAATTCTTGCACATGGTGGATAGATTCTAACTTGTGTGCAATAATGTCTAATATTCTTAGATCTTTCTTGTAAAGTTCCGGCGATAGATATTTTTATTGCGATAATTTTTTCTCGGATATTTAATTCACGAATTAAGATCAAGTTTGTTTTGTTATCAAAAATGTATATACCCCATAGGAAGTGTTCTGAGATGAATATTGGAAGTATTGTGGAACCAAAACTCATTTTATATGGAGCGAGAGAGATAATTTAAATCGCATATTAATTGAGGGCGCGCATGACAAACAAATGTGTTTTACTCTTTTTCATGTCGATCTTTTCTTGTCTTACAGGATGGGTTTTCAGACTTTTCTAACCCCTAATTTAAAAATAGTTATAGACCGGTCCAACTGCGATTAGATATTTCCTTGAGATTTATGTACAACCGGATCACACAGACAACATAGAGCCTATTGCTTTACATATGATTCTATTCTGTTGTTTTCTTCCTCTGGACCCATTTTGGAGCAAAACCTTTTGCCTTCTCAAACTCGCTAGCAAGAAAAAAAAAAGTGAGTGATAGAGTTTTCAGTGACTCAATCGTAAACTCGCTAGCAAGAAGAAAAAAGCTACATAGAACGATCCTTTTATATAAAATATTTCAGTTGCCATCTTTATTTCCAAATATTCAAATGTAACACGAAAGGAGTAAGCTGAAAGACCCACTTCGTAGAGGACCAAAACCCAAATTCCAAATTAGTTGCTCATGAAACGACTCTGTTGGCGTGAAAGGTCCTTCCACTGCTCTAAAAAAATCCCTTCAGATCAAAATCAATGCGTATGAAGGATATATAGAATTTATCCTGTGTGGACTAGCTTTAAATCCTGAGGCTTTTTATGAGGTTCCGTAGATATTTTCGCGTGCGATCATGGACATGGAAAATGCTTGACTGCATGGCTTGAATTATTTCTTTCGCTTTGAGATATTTTTCCTTGGAATATCTTTGTGTTTACTAATGATAGGGTTTTCTTTTACATCATCCGATTTATAAGGGCATATCAGATATTTTGGTGTTTCTGGATCAATATTGGACAGTTTTATTTTCAAAACCGTCTCCCACCCGTTGCACTTTTACTTTTGTCACTGTCCACACTCATGGCATGATCGTAATACACGCGAGCTTTCCGGGTGGTCTCGATTGTGATGTGAACCCCAGATATTTCCTCAAGATTCATGCTCGGCCCGATCATGCGTCCATGTGTCACACATTTTTTCTTATGCGATTCCGTGGTGGACTGGTGTCCCTCTCGGCCAACTCATTTTTATTTTGATGGGGAGACTTTTGCTTGCCCGGTAAACCTCAAACCAGAAGCTATGTATATAGCCCACAACTAGCAAATAAAAGTGCTTTGTCTTTTGCTTATTGGAATCAAAATTCTTGCATACGGTGGATAGATTCGAGCATGTGTGCATTAATGTACAATATTCTTTAGGCCTTTTTTGAATAAAGTTGCCATGCTATTTTTTCTCGGATATTTTCTCTTTGAATTTTAATTTTTCAGTTAAGGATCATTTTTTTGTTATCATTAAGGATTTGTGTATATATTTCATAGGAAGTGTTTTGAAATGATTATTGGAAACGTTGTGGAACCAGAACTCATTTTATAGAACTAAAGAAATAATTTAAATCACGTATAAATTGAGGGGCAATGGAGATACAAATGTGTTTCTCTTTGCTTTTATGTCCTGCTTTTCTTGTCATACAGGGTGGGTTTTACGACTTTTCTAAACTTACTTTGATATAATGATACATAGTTCATACTTATTCCAAATGGTCCAACAGTAATTTGGACTACAAAAATTTCTTTGAGATTTGTGTACAAACGAATCATACAGACACGTTGGAAGAGCCAACTATTTGGATGTGTGCATCCTTGGATCTAGAGCCCCGGGGTTTCAACCTGCTTTAGGCCTCGGTTGACAAGGGACGTTTTGCTACCCCAACGGAGATGTTGATTGGAGAGAATTTAGTGAATCCCTCTCCTCCATCCAATAACCTCAATTCCTCACTAACCCCTTCCCCCTCATATCTCTCTATTTTATAAGCATCCTACAACAGTAGCATCATAGCGAACGTCCCATTCTCTTATGTTTACGAGTGGCTGCTAGGGTTTTCTATACCATGTGGATTGAGAGGGGTTCATGGGGATCAGAGGGGGCTGTCCTGTTCAATCCCTACGTGTTAAACAGGCTGACAAAGATTTATGGGGATTTTGGGCCCTACGGGCATATTCCCCCTCTAATCCTTGTCAACCCTCCCATGTCAAACAAGGCCTTAAGAGCCTACTTAATTTTACACGATCATATTGTGTTGTCTATCTTGGCCCATTTTGGGGCACAATGCTTTGTCCATTCAAACTCAATCTCACAAATAAAATGATTAGCAGAGTTTTTAACACAAAGTATCATGGGTAAACAACCACAAAGAGTGGCTCCTAAAAAGGTTTTTTTACAGAAAGACTGTAAGGGAGACCCCTATAGTATAATTAGTGCAAGTTACCAAAATTGCAAGTACCATACCTTGAACCTGGGTGGGGGGAAGGCACCAACCCATTTCCACCACTAGGTCATGCCTTAGAAGTTGATTAGTTGGTCTAGACAGAATAATCATTTATATCATATTTTTGAGTTATTGACTTGTAACATAAAAGGAGCAATCCGACAATCTAACTTTGTAGAGGACCAAACCCCCAAATTTCGTTCTCACAAAACGACTCTATTGCAATGGAAGGTCTTTCTATTCGTCTAAGATGTTTTCCTTGGGGTCAAAACCCTTGTATATGAAGAATATATTTTATTTTATATAAATCATCTTTAAATCTAAAGGCTTTTTATGAGGTCCCATATTATTTTCGCGTGCGTCGGTGGACATGGAAAATGTTGATCCACATTGATTGATTCATATTTTCACTTTGAGATATTTTTTCATGAAATATTTTTTGTTTATGAGCATTGGATAATGTTTTACCTGAATACATTGTAAAAAACATCATGTTAAAGTATAAAACTACATCTGTCTTGGTGTCATGCACCACCAAGGACACAACGGGCCAATTTGAGTTTTGAAACAACTAAGAGTATTTCTTACTTCAATAAGAGGATGAAATTTAAACAATTTCTACTTAGGGAGATCAACATGAGCAACTAATGATTCACAAAAGGTAGCTACTATCTCAGAATCAAGTACATATTTAGAACAAAATTTATGAAAAAACATCGTTCTCTATAAAAGATTTAACACAATGATGAAGGAAATATGCCCTAGAGGCAATAATAAAGTTGTTATTTATATTTCCTTATATCATGATGAATGTTTATTATTCATGCTAGAATTGTATTAACCTGAAACTTAGTACATGTGTGAATACATAGACAAACAGTATCACTAGTATGCCTCTACTTGACTAGCTCGTTAATCAAAGATGGTTATGTTTCCTAGCCATAGACATGAGTTGTCATTTGATGAACAGGATCACATTGTTAGAGAATGATGTGATTTACATGACCCATCCATTAGCTTAGCACTATGATCGTTTAGTTTATTCCTATTGCTTTCTCCATAACTTATACATGTTCCTATGACTATGATATTATGCAACTCCCGAATACCAGAGGAACACTTAGTGTGCTATCAAACGTCACAACGTAACTGGGTGATTATAAATATGCTCTACAGGTGTTTCCGAGGGTGTTTGTTGAGTTGGCATAGACTGAGATTAGGGTTTGTCACTCCGATTGTCAGAGAGGTATCTCTGGGCCCTCTCGGTAATGCACATCACTATAAGCCTTGCAAGCAATGTGACTAATAAGTTAGTTACGGGATGTTGCATTACATAACGAGTAAAGATACTTGCCGGTAACGAGATAGAACGAGGTATGATGATACCGACGATCGAATCTCGAGCAAGTAACATACCGATGACAAAGGGAACAACGTATGTTGTTATGCGGTTTGACCGATAAAGATCTTCATAGAATGTGTAGGAACCAATATGAGCATCCAAGTTCCACTATTGGCTATTGACTGGAGATGAGTCTCGGTCATGTCTACATAGTTCTCGAACCCGTAGGGTCCGCATGCTTAAAGTTCGATGACGATCGGTATTATGAGTTTATGTGTTTTGATGTACCGAAGGTATTTTGGAGTCCCGGATGAGATCACGGACATGATGAGGAGTCTCGAAATGGTTGAGACATAAAGATTGATATATTAGATGACTATATTCGGACACCGGAATGGTTTCGAGGTGTATCGAGTATTTATCACAGTGCCGGAAGGGTTATCGGAACCACCGTGGAAGTTATGGGCCTTATTGGACCTTAAGGGAGAGAGAGGGAGCAGCCAACGGCTAGCCGCGCGTCACCCCATGGGCCTAGTCTGAATTGGACTAGGGGGAGGGGCGGCACCCTGTCAGGACCCGGATTCCAAGTCACATCGATCTAGCCGGTAACACCTCATATCACTTTGCGGCCTCACACACGATATTCCCACGGGTGTCGCCTTACCATGGCCCGGGACCGTTTGCACCTTTTGGCTCACGTATATGATAGTGTCGCTAGCATCCATATGACGGAGAACCCGGGCCGACATGACTAGTCGTGAACCCAAAGTGGCACTAACTTACGGGGACAGGCATACATGAATCAACATCGAGCATGTCAGTCAGCAGCGTGCGGATCCGGGCTGTAGCACTGGGCTAACAGGACTCCGGTGAACCAGGCTATAGCAGGCTAGGCAGGACTCCGGAGGTCACCGCGTGACATTTCCCCGAAGGGACAGACACAGGAACGAAGTGAATCACATGCCGGCCAGTCAAGTGTTCCGGAGCAGTAGTGCTGGGCTAGGAGGACTCCGGTGAACCGGGCTGTAGCGGACTACTATGGCTCATGGAAGCACAAGACTACGTTTCCCCATAAGAGAGGCTACCAAGGATAAACAACTAGGTTGTCGGATCCCACACATACCAAGCATTTCAATCATACACACAATATGCTCGATATATGTAAATACAACATGGCATCACAACAAAACTCTACGACTCAAAGTATTTATTCATTAGGCTCCGAGGAGCGAGATATTACAAACATGGGTCTCATGACCCAACATACAGAGCATACAAGCAACAAGCACATGCGGAAGCTTAACTTGTTTGAGTATAGACAACTACAAATAAAGAAGGCTCAGAAGCCTGACTATCTACAAGACCCTCCCAAGGGTACAAGATCGTAGCTGAGGTAACAAGCTAAATGTCGAAGTCCAGGCGGAACTACTAGCGAGACTGAAGTCTCTCTGGAAAACATAAAATAAGCAAACGTGAGTACAAATGTACCCAACAAGACTTACATCAGAACTATCTACATATGCATCGGTATCAACAAAGGGGTGGAGGAGTTAACTGCAGCAAGCCAGCTTTGACTCAGTGGCTAACCTGAACTATGACTACAAGTAACTCTTTTGAGGTGGCGCACACGAGTCCAGAAATTCACCATACCAATAAACCACTATGGATCCGCTCCCGTCTTCCTGCAAGAACGCCATCCATAGCACACACGCTTATCTTGCGAGTTTTAGAGTATCCACTTTCACTTGTCTATGAACTATGCAAGGGGTCCAAGTTTCCATATCCGAGGAATCCAGCTATTCGAATAGATAATGATAATCCTGCAGGGGTGTACTTCTTCACACACGCTCTCGCCACTTATCGCCCTGTACACGTCATGTACCTCGGCAACCTTCAAGCGGAAACCGGGCGAGGGAGTCGGCCATGACCTGACTAACCAACAAGTCTCTCGTCAAGGTTTATCGCCTATTCAGGTTCCATCCGCAAGGAGATCCGGCCGGGGTGTCGCTCACGGCCCCAAACGATGTGAGCAGGGTTCCCAAGCCCACCATTCGGGTGCCACTTGGTACACCGTGCCACTGTGCCTAGTCTGTCCCAAGCCCACCTGTACTGGGTGCCACTTGGTAGACTACTAACACAACCTACAAACACCAGAAACTAGTTGCAACTCCTGGACAGAGATCGAGTTGATTAATAAGCCGAGAGGGGCCGAGTTACCGGAACCCAATGTGTGGTAGTAACTGTTCATGGATCACAAACACAGAACTCAGTTCCTGAGGAGGCTGCAATGAGACAACCCACCATGTACTCCTACATGGCCTCTCATCGCTACCTTTACCAAATTGTGTTCACACACTTAGATCACACACAGTAGGGCATGTTCAACACCATTCCAATTCATCCCCGATGAATCAGACCTGACTCAACTCTAAGCAGTAGCGGGCATGACAAACAAGCATGAATGAGTAGGCACATCAGGGCTGAAGCAACTCCTGCTCATGCTAGTGGGTTTCATCTATTTACCGTGGCAATGACAGGTCATGCAGAGGAAAGGGGTTCAGCTACCGCAGCATGTAACAGTTGAAACGTTGTTGTCCTAATGCAATAAAAGAGAGCAGGAGCGAGAGAGTGGGATTATATCAGAATGAACAAGGGGTTTTTGCTTGCCTGGCACTTTCTGAAGATGATATAGCTCTTCATCGGTGTCATCGAACTCATCATCGGAACATACGTCTACCGAGGGGAACAACCACCGGCAAACACAGAAGGAACACAATTAATGCAATGCACAATATGATGCATGATCATGACATGTCAATATGCTGTGATTTGAGCTAATGCAGCTAAGAACAGAAGGGTTTGGGTTGATTTGAACCAAAGGTTCAAATTCAAATGCAAACTAAGAACTTATAAGGTGCATTATCATGTTTTGATCTAAACAGCAAGGTTAAGTTGTTTAAACATGCATGAAACAAGTACAGATGGATAGATTGGATTTTTCTGATCATTTTTCATATATCAATTATTTCATTTGGAGTTACGGTTGAATTTCTATGATTTTTAGAAGTTTAAATTGTTTTCTAGAATTTCCTGTATTATTTCAAATCCAGAAATTCCTTTATTGCGTCAGCACTACGTCACCATGACGTCAGCTGGTCAACGGGGCGGTCTAGGTCAAAATGACCAGTGGGCCCCATGTGTCAGTAACTAAACTAAACTACCTAGATTGAGTTAACACTAATCTAGGTTAGTTAGCAGGGCCGGGCCCACAAGTCATTGACCCAGTGGTCGACTAGGTTAGTGTTAATCCAGTGGTTAGCTGGAGTTACGTCGCCGGCGACGAGCCGAGACGGCGGACGAGCCCGGGATCACTCCTCCGACGACCAAAACAGCGGCGGGGACTACCTACGCGAAGCCCGGGTCCGTGCGCATCCAACGGAGCAAACATGGCGAGCTGGGGTGGCCGTAATCCTCGCCGGCGTCGAGGTCAGCGGCTGCCAGACCTCGGGCATTGGCGGAAACAGCGCTACGGTGCCTTGTTCGCACCGTGGTTGGGCTCGTTCGAGAGCCCAGACCAGCGCACATCAGGCGGTGGTGCTAGTCGGGCCTGGGGTGGCCGGAGGCGTCAGCGAGGAGCTTGGCTGCGGCGGTTGGAGCCCGGGTGAGGCGCGAGCGGTAGCTACGGTGTGCGTGCGGGAGAGTTGAAGTGCTGGTGTGTGCGTGCGCGATGCGGCGAGGGCGATGGACACGCCT
Organism: Triticum aestivum; assembly: GCF_018294505.1. Taxonomy (NCBI): domain Eukaryota; kingdom Viridiplantae; phylum Streptophyta; class Magnoliopsida; order Poales; family Poaceae; genus Triticum; species Triticum aestivum. The sequence continues at coordinate 741,995,232 of NC_057800.1, forward strand.
GGTGGACCAAATGGTCGCCGGAGGCGCGTCGGCGGCGAGCGCAGGCAACGGCGCATTCGGGCGCAAGCGACGCGGTGGCTACGGCATGCAAACGAGGCAAAGAGAGGGGGGGTTCAGGACAGGAGGTCACGGTGAGCACGAAGAGGGGCTCGGCTTGCTCGGGGATGTCCTGTGGCCGGCGAATTGACGACGGCGGTGGTCGGATGCAGAGGACGAGGACGACGGCGTAGTCGGTGTTGTGGCGCGTCTGGTGAAGCGTGGCCCGGCGGAGACGACGAGCAGGTCATGGAGGAGCTTCCAGAGAGGGAGAAGGGGCGCGGGGACAGCGGTGGCTACGGAAACGGCGGCGGTGCGCTCATGGCCGGCTCGGTCATGAGGAGGAATGAGAGGGAGGCAAGGGGGGAAAGTGAACGAGGGGGGGGGGGGGTCAACAGGATCCAGGAGGCCACACGGAGTGTGCCTGCATCGTTGCGCTGGCGAGGGAGGGCCAGGCAGGCAACTGCGTGCCGGCGCGCGCGAGCGACGTGTTGCTTCCCCTCTGCCTTCTGGCGAGAGGAGGAAGACAACTGGCAGGGGAGGTGGAGGTGGTGGGCTGGGCCGCCAGGTGGGCTGGCCAGCTGGGCTGCGACAGGTAAGCCAGGTAACTCTCTCTCTCTCTCTCTCTCTCTCTCTCTCTCTCTTTTATTTCTGTTTTTCTATTTTTTGTAATTATGTTTGGCTTTATTAAAAATGCCAGAGCATTTCCAAAAATCATGCAACTGACTGTGGCCACTGTTTGTAATATTTCCAACAGTAAACATTTCAGTTTGCGATTATTTGGGCATTTAATATATTTTATAGGATTTAAATGCCCAAATGCAAATACTATATGATTTAATTCAGTGACCCCAATGGACCTAGAAAAATGTGCAATATTTTTGGCAGAGGTTCAAGACCAATCCAAAGATGATGAACTTTTCTAAAGAGCATTCTGGGTTCTTTAAAATGTTTTTAAGTTGAACCTATTTGATTTAATTTTGGTGCTAGGGTTTGTCATCCCCATTTCAACTTTAATTGAAAAATAAACATGATGCATGGATGCTTTAAGGCAACTAATGGCAAGCAAATTCTAGGGCTGTGACACACCCCCTCCTTCCTTCTCCTTCCCCTCTCCTTCCTTCTTCTCCTAGTAGGACTAGGAAGGGGGGGTCCAACTCCTACTAGGAGTAGGATTGCCCCCCTTGGGTGCGCCCTATAGGGCCAGCCGGCCTCCCCCTTGCTCCTTTATATACAAAGGCAGGGGCACCCTAGAACACACAAGTTCACAATTGTTTTAGCCGTGTGCGGTGCCCCCCTCCACAGAAACACACCTCGGTCATATTGTCGTAGTGCTTAGGCGAAGCCCTGCATCGGTAACTTCATCATCACCGTCACCACGCCATTGTGCTGGCAAAACTCTCCCACGACCTCAACTAGATCTAGAGTTCGAGGGACATCACCGAGTTGAACGTGTGTAGATCACGGAGGTGTCATGCGTTCGGTACTTGATCGGTTGGATTGCGAAGACGTTCGACAACATCAACTGCGTTACTTAAACGCTTCCGCTTTCGTTCTACAAGGGTACGTAGACACACTCTTCCCTCTCATTGATATGCATCTCCTAGATAGATCTTGCATGATCATAGGTAAAATTTTGAAATACTGCGTTCACCAACAGTGGCATCCGAGCCAAGTCTATGCGTAGATGTTATATGCACGAGTAGAACAGAAAAGGAGTTGTGGGCATGGGTATATACATATTGCTTGCCGTCACTAGTTGATTCTTGATTCAACGATATTGTTGGATGAAGCGGCTTGGACCGACATTATGCGTGCGCTTACGCGAGACTGGTTCTACCGACGTGCTTCGCACACAGAGGGCTAGTGGGTGTTTGTTTCTCCAACTTTAGTTGAATTGGTTTCAATGAATAGGGTTCTTTTTGAAGATCAAAAAGCAATCACTATACTACATTGTGGTTTTGATGCGTAGGTAAGAACGGTTCTTGCTAGTAGCCCATAGCAGCCACGTAAAACTTGCAACAACAAAGTAGAGGACGTCTAACTTGTTTTTGCAGGGCATGTTGTGATGTGATATGGTCAAGACGTGATGAGATATAAATGTTGTATGAGATGATCATGTTTTGTTAAAGTTATCGGCAACTGGCAGGAGCCTTATGGTTGTCTCTTTATTGCATAAGATGCAAGCGCCATATAATTGCTTTACTTTATCGCTATGCGATAGCAATAGTTGCAAAAGCAATAGTTGGCGAGACGACCATGTGATGACATGTTGATAGAGATCAAGATGATGGAGATCATGGTGTCATGCCGGTGACGATGGAGATCATGACGGTACTTTGAAGATGGAGATCAAAGGCACAAGATGATGATGGCCATATCATGTCACATATTTTGATTGCATGTGATGTTTATCTTTTATGCATCTTATTTTGCTTAGTATGATGGTAGCATTATGAGATGATCCTTCACTAAAATTTCAAGGTATAAGTGTTCTCCCTGAGTATGCATCGTTGTGACAGTTCTTCGTGCAGAGACACCACGTGATGATCAGGTGTGATAAGCTCTACGTTCACATACAACGGGTGCAAGCCAATTTTGCACATGCAGAATACTCGGGTTAAACTTGACGAGCCTAGCATATGCAGATATGGCCTCGGAACACTGAGACCGAAAGGTCGAGCGTGAATCATATAGTAGATATGATCAACATAGTGATGTTCACCATTGAAAACTACCCCATCTCACGTGATGGTCAACATGGTTTAGTTGATATGGACCATGTGATCACTTAGATGATTAGAGGGATGTCTATCTAAGTGGGAGTTCTTAAGTAATATGATTAATTGAACTTAAATTTATCATGAACTTAGTCCTGATAGTATTTGCATATCTATGTTGTAGATCAATTCCTCGCATATAGCTTCCCCGTTTTATTTATGATATGTTCCTAGAGAAAACTATGTCGAAAGATGTTAGTAGCAATGATGCGAACTAGCTCTGTGATCTGAGGATTATCCTCATTGCTGCACAGAAGAATTATGTCCTTGATGCACCGCTAGGTGACGGACCTATTGCAGGAGCAGATGCACATGTTATGAACATTTGACAAGCTCGGTGTGATGATGATAACCCACAAGTATAGGGGATCACAACAGCTTTCGAGGGTAGCGTATTCAACCCAAATTTATTGATTCAACACAAGGGGAGCCAAAGAATATTCTCAAGTATTAGCAGCTGAGTTGTCAATTCAACCACACCTGAAAACTTAATATCTACAACAAGTGTTTAGTAGCAAAGTAATATGATAGTGGTGGTAGCAGCAACAAAAGTAAACACAGCAAAAGTAATGTTTTTGGTATTTTGTAGTGATTGTAACAGTAGCAGCGGGAAAGTAAATAAGCATAAACCAGTTTATGGAAAACTCGTAGGCACCACATCAGTGATGGATAATTATGCCGGATGTGGTTCATCATGTAACAGTCATAACATAGGGTGACACAGAACTAGCTCCAATTCATCAATGTAATGTAGGCATGTATTCCGTATATAGTCATACGTGCTTATGGAAAAGAACTTGCATGACATCTTTTGTCCTACCCTCCCGTGGCAGCGGGGTCCTATTGGAAACTAAGGGATATTAAGGCCTCCTTTTAATAGAGAACCTGAACAAAGCATTAGCACATAGTGAATACATGAACTCCTCAAACTATGGTCATCACCGGGAGTGGTCCCGATTATTGTCACTTCGGGGTTGCCGGATCATAACACATAGTAGGTGACTATAGACTTGCAAGATAGGATCAAAAACTCACATATATTCATGAAAACATAATAGGTTCAGATCTGAAATCATGGCACTCGGGCCCTAGTGACAAGCATTAAGCATAGCAAAGTCATAGCAACATCAATCTCAGAACATAATGGATACTAGGGATCAAACCCTAACAAAACTAACTCGATTACATGATAAATCTCATCCAACCCATCACCGTCCAGCAAGCCTACGATGGAATTACTCATGCACGGCGGTGAGCATCATGAAATTGGTGATGGAGGATGGTTGATGATGACGAAGGCGACGAATCCCCCTCTCCGGAGCCCCGAACGGACTCCAGATCAGCCCTCCCGAGAGGTTTTAGGGCTTGGCGGCGGCTCCGTATCGTAAAACGCGATGATATCTTCTCCCTGATTTTTTTCTCTCCGAAAACAAATATATAGAGTTGGAGTTGGCGTCGGAGGGCATCCAGGGGGCCCACAAGGTAGGGGGCGCGCCCCCACCCTCGTGAGAAGGGTGTGGGCCCCCTGGTCTTCATCTTTGGCGAGGATTTATTATTATTTTTTCTAAGATGTTCCGTGGAGTTTCAGGTCATTCCGAGAATATTTGTTTTCTGCACATAAAACAACATCATGGCAATTCTGCTGAAAACAACATCAGTCCGGGTTAGTTCCATTCAAATCATACAAGTTAGAGTCCAAAACAAGGGCAAAAGTGTTTGGAAAAGTAGATACGACGGAGACGTATCAACTCCCCCAAGCTTAAACCCTTCGCAAGGACCGGGCGTAGCCATACTTGGTTCGACTAAAGTTGGAGAGACAGTCGCCCGCAAGCCATCTCTGTGCAAAGCACGTCGAGGGAACCGGTCTCGCGTAAGCGTACGCGTAAGGTTGGTCTGGGTCGTCTCGTCCAACAATACCGCCGAACCAAAGTATGACATGCTGGTAGGCAGTATGACTTGTATCGTCCACAACTCACTTGTGTTCTACTCGTGCATATAACATTAACATCAATAACCTAGGCTCGGATGCCACTGTTGGGGAACGTAGTAATTTCAAAATTTTCCTACGCACACGCAAGATCATGTGATGCATAGCAACGAGGGGGAGAGTATTGTCTACGTACCCAACGCAGACCGACTGCGGAAGCGATGACACGACGTAGAGGAAGTAGTCGTACGTCTTCATGATCCAACCGATCAAGCACCGAAACTACGGCACCTCCGAGTTCGAGCACACGTTCAGCTCGATGACGATCCCCGGACTCCGATCCAGCAAAGTGTCGGGGAAGAGTTTCGTCAGCACGACGGCGTGGTGATGATCTTGATGAACTACAGCAGCAGGGCTTCGCCTAAACTCCGCTACAGTATTATCGAGGAATATGGTGGCAGGGGGCACCGCACACGGCTAAGGAATAGATCACGTGGATCAACTTGTGTCAACTTGTGTGTTTAGAGGTGCCCCTGCCTCAGTATATAAAGGAGCCAAGGGGGGAGGGGGCGCCGGCCAAGAGAGAGAGGCGCAGGAGGAGTCCTACTCCTACCGGGAGTAGGACTCCCTCCCCAATCCTATTCCAACTAGGATTCCCAAGGGGGAAAGAGGGAGAGGGGTGGCCGGCCACCTCTCCTAGTCCTAATAGGACTAGGGGAAGGGGGGAGGTGCGCAGCCCCCTTGGGCTGCCCCTTTCTCCTTTCCACTAAGGCCCATGAAGGCCCATATGGCTCCCGGGGGGTTCCGGTAACCTCCCGGTAACCCGGTAAAATCCCGATTTCACCCGGAACACTTCCGATGTCCAAACATAGGCTTCCAATATATCAATCTTTATGTCTCGACCATTTCGAGACTCCTCGTCATGTCCGTGATCACATCCGGGACTCCGAACAACCTTCGGTACATCAAAATGCATAAACTCATAATATAACTGTCATCGTAACCTTAAGCGTGCGGACCCTACGGGTTCGAGAACAATGTAGACATGACCGAGACACGTCTCTGGTCAATAACCAATAGCGGGACCTGGATGCCCATATTGGCTCCTACATATTCTACGAAGATCTTTATCGGTCAGACCGCATAACAACATACGTTGTTCCCTTTGTCATCGGTATGTTACTTGCCCGAGATTCGATCGTCGGTATCCAATACCTAGTTCAATATCGTTACCGGCAAGTCTCTTTTACTCGTTCCGTAATACATCATCTCACAACTAACATATTAGTTGTAATGCTTGCAAGGCTTATGTGATGTGTATTACCGAGAGGGCCCAGAGATACCTCTCCGACAATCGGAGTGACAAATCCTAATCTCGAAATACGCCAACCCAACATCTACCTTTGGAGACACCTGTAATGCTCCTTTATAATCACCCATTTACGTTGTGACGTTTGGTAGCACCAAAAGTGTTCCTCCGGCAAACGGGAGTTGCATAATCTCATAGTCATAGGAACATGTATAAGTCATGAAGAAAGCAGTAACAACATACTAAACGATCGGGTGCTAAGCTAATGGAATGGGTCATGTCAATCAGATCATTCACCTAATGATGTGACCTCGTTAATCAAATAACAACTCTTTGTTCATGGTTAGGAAACATAACCATCTTTGATTAACGAGCTAGTCAAGTAGAGGTATACTAGTGACACTCTATTTGTCTATGTATTCACACATGTATTATGTTTCCTGTTAATACAATTCTAGCATGAATAATAAACATTTATCATGATATAAGGAAATAAATAATAACTTTATTATTGCCTCTAGGGCATATTTCCTTCAGTCTCCCACTTGCACTAGAGTCAATAATCTAGTTCACATCGCCATGTGATTTAACAGCAATAGTTCACATCACCATGTGATTAACACCCATAGTTCACATCGATATGTGATCAACACCCAAAGGGTTTACTAGAGTCAATAATCTAGTTCACATAATTTATGTGATTAACACCCAAAGAGTACTAAGGTGTGATCATGTTTTGCTTGTGAGATAATTTAGTCAACGGGTCTGTCACATTCAGATCCGTAAGTATTTTGCGAATTTCTATGTCAACAATGCTCTGCACGGAGCTACTCTAGCTTATTGCTCCCACTTTCAATATGTATCTAGATCGAGACTTAGAGTCATCCAGATCTGTGTCAAAACTTGCATCGTCGTAACTTTTTACGACGAACCTTTTGTCACCTCCATAATCGAGAAATATTTCCTTATTTCACTAAGGATAATTTTGACCAATGTCCAGTGATCTACTCTTAGATCACTATTGTACTCCCTTGCTTAACACAGTGTAGGGTATACAATAGATCTGGTACACATCATGGCATACTTTATAGAACCTATGGCTGAGGCATAGGGAATGACTTTCATTCTTTTTCTATCTTCTGCCGTGGTCAGGCTTTGAGTCTTACTCAACTTCACACCTTGTAACACAGGCAAGAAACCTTTTTCTTTGACTGTTCCATTTTGAACTACTTCAAAATCTTGTCAAGGTATGTACTCATTGAAAAACTTATCAAGTGTCTTGATCTATCTCTATAGATCTTGATATGTAAGCAGCTTCACCGAGGTCTTTCTTTGAAAAACTCCTCTCAAACACTCCTTTATGCTTTGCAGAATAATTCTACATTATTTCCGATCAACAATATGTCATTCACATATACTTATCAGAAATGTTGTAGTGCTCCCACTCACTTTCTTGTAAATACAGGCTTCACCGCAAGTCTGTATAAAACTTATATGCTTTGATCAACTTATCAAAGCGTATATTCCAACTCCGAGATGCTTGCACCAGTCCATAGATGGATCGCCGGAGCTTGCATATTTTGTTAGCTCCCTTTGGATCGACAAAACCTTCCGGTTGCATCATATACAACTCTTCTTCCAGAAATCCATTCAGGAATGCAGTTTTGACATCCATCTACCAAATTTCATAATCATAAAATGCGGCAATCGCTAACATGATTCGGACGGACTTAAGCATTGCTACGGGTGAGAAGGTCTCATCGTAGTCAATCCCTTGAACTTGCCGAAAACCTTTTGCGACAAGTCGAGCTTTGTAGACAGTAACATTACCATCAGCGTCAGTCTTCTTCTTAAAGATCCATTTATTCTCAATTGCTTGCCGATCATCAGGCAAGTCAACCAAAGTCCATACTTTGTTCTCATACATGGATCCCATCTCAGATTTCATGGCTTCAAGCCACTTTGCGGAATCTGGGCTCACCATCGCTTCTTCATAGTTCGTAGGTTCATCATGATCTAGTAGCATGACTTCCAGAACAGGATTACCGTACCACTTTGGCGCGGATCTTACTCTGGTTGATCTACGAGGTTCAGTAGTATCTTGATCTGAAGTTTCATGATCATTATCATTGGCTTCCTCACTAACTGGTGTAGGTGTCACTGAAACAGTTTTCTGTGATGAACTACTTTCCAGTAAGGGAGCAGGTACAGTTACCTCGTCAAGTTCTACTTTCCTCCCACTCACTTCTTTCGAGAGAAACTCCTTCTCTAGAAATGATCCATTCTTAGCAACGAATGTCTTGCCTTCGGATCTGTGATAGAAGGTATACCCAACAGTTTCCTTTGGGTATCCTATGAAGACATATTTCTCCGATTTGGTTTTGAGCTTATCAGGATGAAACCTTTTCATATAAGCATCACAATCCCAAACTTTAAGAAACGACAACTTTGGTTTCTTGCCAAACCACAGTTCAGATTGTGTCGTCTCAACGGACTTAGATGGTGCCCTTTTAAACGTGAATGCAGCTGTCTTTAATGCATAACCCCAAAACGATAGTGGTAAATCGGTAATAAACATCATAGGTTGCACCATATCCAATAAAGTACAATTATGACGTTCGGACACACCATAGTGGTGTTCCAGGTGGCATGAGTAGTGAAACTATTTCACATTGTTTTTTAACTGAAGGCCAAACTCGTAACTCAAATACTCTTCTCTACGATCAGATCGTAGAAACTTTATTTTCTTGTTACGATGATTTTTCACTTCACTCTGAAATTCTTTGAACTTTTCAAATGTTTCAGACTTGTGTTTCATTAAGTAGATATACTCATATCTGCTCAAATCATCTGTGAAGATCAGAAAATAATGATACTTGCCACGAGCATCAACACTCATTGGATTGCATACATCGGTATGTATTATTTCCAATAAGTCAGTAGCATGTTCCATTGTTCTGGAGAACGGAGTTTTAGTCATCTTGCCCAAAAGGCACGGTTCGCAAGCATCAAATGATTCATAACCAAGTGATTCCGAAAATCCATCTTTATGGAGTATCTTCATGCGCTTTACACCGATATGACCCAAACGGCAGTGCCACAAATAAGTTGCACTATCATTATTAACTTTGCATCTTTTGGTTTCAATATTATGAATATGTGTATCACTACGATCGAGATCCAATGAACCATTTTTCATTGGGTGTGTAACCATATAAGGTTTTATTCATGTAAATAGAACAACAGTTTATTCTCTTACTTAGATGAATAACCGTATTGCAATAAACATGATCAAATCATATTCATGCTCAACGCCAACACCAAATAACACTTATTTAGTTTCAACACTAATCCCGAAAGTATAGGGAGTGTGCGATGATGATCATATTAATCTTGGAACTACTTCCAACACTCATCTCACTTCCCCTTCAACTAGTCTTTGTTTATTCTGCAACTCCCGTTTCGAGTTACTAATCTTAGCAACTGAACTAGTACCTAATACTAAGGGGTTTGCTATAAACACTAGTAAAGTACACATCAATAACATGTATATCAAATATACTTATGTTCACTTTGCCATCCTTCTTATCCGCCAATCACTTGGGGTAGTTCCGCTTCCAGTGACCAATCCCTTTGTAGTAGAAGCACTTAGTCTCAGGCTTAGGACCAGACTTGGGCTTCTTCACTTGAGCAGCAACTCGCTTGCCGTTCTTCTTGAAGTTCCCCTTCTTCCCTTTGCCCTTTTCTTGAAACTAGTGGTCTTTGTCTACCATCAACACTTGATGTTTTTCTTGATTTCTACCTTCGTCAATTTTAGCATCACGAAGAGCTCGGGAATTGTTTACGTCATCCCTTGCATTATAGTTCATCACGAAGTTCTACTAACTTGGTGGTGGTGACTAGAGAATTCTGTCAATCACTATCTTATCTGGAAGATTATCTCCCACTTGATTGAAGCGATTGAAGTACCCAGACAATCTAAGTACATGCTCACTAGTTGAGCGATTCTCCTCCATCTTTTAGCTATAGAACTTGTTGGAGACTTCATATCTCTCAACTCGGGTATTTGCTTGAAATATTAACTTCAACTCCAGGAACATCTCATATGGTCCATGACGTTCAAAACGTCTTTGAAGTCCCGATTCTAAGCCGTTTAAGCATGGTGCACTAAACTATCAAGTAGTCATCATATTGAGCCAGCCAAACGTTCATAACGTCTGCATCTGCTCCTGCAATAGGTCTGTCACCTAGCGGTGCATCAAGGACATAATTCTTCTGTGCAGCAATGAGGATAAACCTCAGATCGCGGATCAAATCCGCATCATTGCTACTAACATTTTTCAACACAATATTCTCTAGGAACATATCAAAATAAACATATGAAAGCAACAATGCAAGCTATTGATTTTACAACATAATTTGCAAAATACTACCAGGACTAAGTTCATGATAAATTTAAGTTCAATTAATCATATTACTTAAGAACTCCCACTTAGATAGACATCCCTCTAATCTTCTAAGTGATTACGTGATCCAAATCAACTAAACCATGACCGATCATCATGTGAGATGGAGTAGTTTTCAATGGTGAACATCGTTTATGTTGATCATATCTACTATATGATTCACGCTTGACCTTTCGGTCTCCGTGTTCCGAGGCCATATCTGCATATGCTAGGCTCGTCAAGTTTAACCTGTGTATTCTGCGTGTGCAAAAACTGGCTTGCACCCGTTGTAGATGGACGTAGAGCTTATCACACCCGATCATCACGTGGTGTCTGGGCACGACGAACTTTGGCAACGGTGCATACTCAGGGAGAACACTTCTTGATAATTTAGTGAGAGATCATCTTATAATGCTACCGTCAATCAAAGCAAGATAAGATGCATAAAAAGATAAACATCACATGCAATCAATATAAGTGATATGATATGGCCATCATCATCTTGTGCTTGTGATCTCCATCTCCGAAGCACCGTCATGATCACCATCGTCACCGGCGCGACACCTTGATCTCCATCGTAGCATCGTTGTCGTCTTGCCAATCTTATGCTTTCACGACTATCACTACCGTTTAGTAATAAAGTAAAGCATTACATCGCGATTGCATTGCATACAATAAAGAGACAACCATATGGCTCCTGCCAGTTGCCGATAACTTGGTTACAAAACATGATCATCTCATACAATAAAATTCAGCATCATGCCTTGACCATATCACATCACAACATGCCCTGCAAAAACAAGTTAGACGTCCTCTACTTTGTTGTTGCATGTTTTTACGTGGCTGCTACGGGCTTAAGTAAGAACCAATCTCACCTACGCATCAAAACCACAACGATAGTTTGTCAAATAGACTCCGTTTTAACCTTCGCAAGGACCGGGCGTAGCCATACTTGGTTCGACTAAAGTTGGAGAGACAGTCGCCCGCAAGCCATCTCTGTGCAAAGAACGTCGAGGGAACCGGTCTCGCGTAAGCGTACGCGTAAGGTTGGTCTGGGTCGTCTCGTCCAACAATACCGCCGAACCAAAGTATGACATGCTGGTAGGCAGTATGACTTGTATCGTCCACAACTCACTTGTGTTCTACTCGTGCATATAACATCAACATCAATAACCTAGGCTCGGATGCCACTGTTGGGGAACGTAGTAATTTCAAAAATTTCCTACGCACACGCAAGATCATGTGATGCATAGCAACGAGGGGGAGAGTATTGTCTACGTACCCAACGCAGACCGACTGCGGAAGCGATGACACGACGTAGAGGAAGTAGTCGTACGTCTTCATGATCCAACCGATCAAGCACCGAAACTACGGCACCTCCGAGTTCGAGCACACGTTCAGCTCGATGACGATCCCCGGACTCTGATCCAGCAAAGTGTCGGGGAAGAGTTTCGTCAGCACGACGGCGTGGTGACGATCTTGATGAACTACAGCAGCAGGGCTTCGCCTAAACTCCGCTACAGTATTATCGAGGAATATGGTGGCAGGGGGCACCGCACACGGCTAAGGAATAGATCACGTGGATCAACTTGTGTCAACTTGTGTGTTTAGAGGTGCCCCTGCCTCAGTATATAAAGGAGCCAAGGGGGGAGGGGGCGCCGGCCAAGAGAGAGAGGCGCAGGAGGAGTCCTACTCCTACCGGGAGTAGGACTCCCTCCCCAATCCTATTCCAACTAGGATTCCCAAGGGGGAAAGAGGGAGAGGGGTGGCCGGCCACCTCTCCTAGTCCTAATAGGACTAGGGGAAGGGGGGAGGCGCGCAGCCCCCTTGGGCTGCCCCTTTCTCCTTTCGACTAAGGCCCATGAAGGCCCATATGGCTCCCGGGGGGTTCCGGTAACCTCCCGGTAACCCGGTAAAATCCCGATTTCACCCGGAACACTTCCGATGTCCAAACATAGGCTTCCAATATATCAATCTTTATGTCTCGACCATTTCGAGACTCCTCGTCATGTCCGTGATCACATCCGGGACTCCGAACAACCTTCGGTACATCAAAATGCATAAACTCATAATATAACTGTCATCGTAACCTTAAGCGTGCGGACCCTACGGGTTCGAGAACAATGTAGACATGACCGAGACACGTCTCTGGTCAATAACCAATAGCGGGACCTGGATGCCCATATTGGCTCCTACATATTCTACGAAGATCTTTATCGGTCAGACCGCATAACAACATACGTTGTTCCCTTTGTCATCAGTATGTTACTTGCCCGAGATTCGATCGTCGGTATCCAATACCTAGTTCAATCTCGTTACCGGCAAGTCTCTTTTACTCGTTCCGTAATACATCATCTCACAACTAACATATTAGTTGTAATGCTTGCAAGGCTTATGTGATGTGTATTACCGAGAGGGCCCAGAGATGCCTCTCCGACAATCGGAGTGACAAATCCTAATCTCGAAATACGCCAACCCAACATCTACCTTTGGAGACACCTGTAATGCTCCTTTATAATCACCCATTTACGTTGTGACGTTTGGTAGCACCCAAAGTGTTCCTCCGGCAAACGGGAGTTGCATAATCTCATAGTCATAGGAACATGTATAAGTCATGAAGAAAGCAGTAGCAACATACTAAACGATCGGGTGCTAAGCTAATGGAATGGGTCATGTCAATCAGATCATTCACCTAATGATGTGACCTCGTTAATCAAATAACAACTCTTTGTTCATGGTTAGGAAACATAACCATCTTTGATTAACGAGCTAGTCAAGTAGAGGTATACTAGTGACACTCTATTTGTCTATGTATTCACACATGTATTATGTTTCCTGTTAATACAATTCTAGCATGAATAATAAACATTTATCATGATATAAGGAAATAAATAATAACTTTATTATTGCCTCTAGGGCATATTTCCTTCACATAGATCATAACTAACCACATTTGCAATAATTCTCAGGTCTCATAATTACTCATATCAATAGCATAATCAACTAGCAAGTTATAATAATAAATCTCGGATGACAACACTTTCTTGAAACAATCATAATATGATATAACAAGATGGTATCTCGCAAGCCCTTTCTGAGACCGCAAAACATAAATGCCGAGCACCTTTAAAGATCAAGGACTGACTAGACATTGTAATTCATGGTAAAAGAGATCCAATCATAGTCGTACCCAATATAAATTAACAATGATGAATGCAAATGATGGCTGTGCTCTCCAGCTAGTGCTTTTTAATAAGAGGGTGATGACTCAACATAAAAGTAAATGGATAGGCCCTTCGCAGAGGGAAACAAGGATTTGTAGAGGTGCCAGAGCTCAGTTTTGAAATAGAGATAAATTGTATTTCGAGCGGTATACTTTCATTGTCAACGTAACAACTAAGAGATGACGATATCTTCCATGCTAAACACATTATAGGCGGTTCCCAAACAGAATGGTAAAGTTTATACTCCCCCTCCACCAACAAGCGTCAATCCATGGCTTGCTCGAAACAATGAGTGCCTCCAACATACATCAGGTCCCAGGGGGAGTTTTGTTTGCAATTAATTTTGATTTAGTTTGCATAAAGCATAGGACTGGCATCCCGGTGACCAGCCATTTTCTCGTGAGTGAGGAGCGGAGTCCACTCCTCTTGAGAATAACCCGCCTAACACGGAAGATAAGGACAACCTTTATTGATACATGAGCTATTCGAGCATACAAAACAGAATATTTATTTGAAGGTTTAGAGTTTGGCACATACAAATTTACTTGGAACAGTAGGTAGATACCGCATATAGGAAGGTATGGTGGACTCATCTGGAGTAACTTTGGGGTTTAAGGGATTGGATGCACAAGCAGTATTCCCGCTTAGTATAGGTGAAGGCTAGCAAAAGACTGGGAAGCGACCAACTAGAGAGCGACAACAGCCATGTACATGCATTAAAATTAATAAACATTGGATGCAAGCATGAGTAGGATATAATCCACCATGAACATAAATATCGTGAAGGCTATGTTGATTTGTTTCAACTACATGCATGAACATGTGCCAAGTCAAGTCACTTAAATCATTCAAAGGAGGATACCATCCCATCATACCACATCATAACCATCTCAATAGCATGTTGGCACACGAGGTAAATCATTATAACTCATAGCTAATCAAGCATGGCACAAGCAACTATGATCTCTAATTGTCATTGCAAACATGTTTATTCATAATAAGCTGAATCAAGAACAAGGGACTCATCATATTTACAAAAACAAAAGAGGTCGAGTTCATACCAGCTTTTCTCATCTCAGTCAGTCCGTCATATATCATCATAATTGCCTTTCACTTGCACGACCGAACGGTGTGAATAATAATAAGAGTGTACGTGCATTGGACTAAGTTGGAATCTGCGAGCATTCAATAAACAGGAGAAGACAAGGCAATATGGGCTCTTTGTTAAATCAACAGTAATGCATATAAGAGCCACTTCAATAATTTAATTATGGTCTTCTCCTACTGACCCCCAAAGATAAGAAAAAAAATAAAACTATTTACACGGGAAAACTCCCAACAAGCAAAAGAAGAACGGGAAATATTTTTGGGTTTTCTTTTTAATTATTACTACTACAGCAAAAAAATAAACTACTACTAATTTTTTTTGGTTTTTCTTAAGGTTTAACAAACACACAAGAAGAAAGTAGGAAAAAGAAAATAAACTAGCATGGATATTACAATGAAAAAGTATGAGCACCGACATCTAGTAATGAGTGTGTGTGAACATAAATGTAATGTCGGTGAGAAATACGTACTCCCCCAAGCTTAGGCTTTTGGCCTAAGTTGGTCTATGGCCACGGCTGGCCTGACGGATATCCATAATAATAGTTGTTGGGGTCGTACTGTGATGAGGAAGAAGAAGGCTCCGATTGCCACTGGCTGGCAATCATCTCCGGATCCCACTAATAGTTAGACTGTCGTGAAGGATCAAATTATGGTTCCGGTTCTGGCTCCTCAGCTGCTGCAGGGTTCCAGTAGGCGTGAATAGCCATCAACGGAACAAGGTACGTGCCTGCAGTCAAATCAAACAAAGAAGGAGCAGGCGGGATAATAGTCTCATGATGATGTTTGTTAAAGAACAATTGATATTTAAGCTCTCCTGCCCTATTCTTAACAATAAAACCGTGTGCCACCATACTTTTATAATCTAGATAAACATGGGGTAGCACCATGTCTTCATTCTCAGCATGCCTAATAGGTATGTTAAAATGTGCAGCTAGACGTGTAGCATAGATGCATCCAAAGATGGGACCCTTAGTACGGTTCAAACTTAACCGTCTAGCAATAATACCGCCCATACTAAAAGTGTTATCACTGTATAAACCATGGTGCAGAATAATTATATCAGGGATACTAAGGTTTCCACAGTTTCCGCGTCCAATTAAACAACGATTAGAAAATAATGCAAAGTAACGTAAAATAGGAAAATGTATGCTAGTGATTCGTGCATCGAAAACCTTCCTAGTTTCTCCTATAGTGATAGTATCAATAAACCCAGCCACATCATCATGATGTGGTTCTTCTATCTTGCCCTCAAAAGGGACTAAACAAATTCGACATAAATCATAAAGTGACATCTCCTTATGCTCATCATATAAATGAAACTCCACCGTAGGTGGTGAGTTCCTAGAATGAAAATGAAAGTTTTGCACAAAGGTATTTGTGAGTAAGAGATACTGATCGCATTGGTCGTGGAGGAAAGCGGTGAGGCCTGCATTGTGAGCCAATTCATGAAAATCTTCATAGATACCGGCTGCTCTCAAGAAATCATCAGAAGGCCATTCACACGCCTGAATCTCCGCGGTGCGCGGCAAATTATACTTAGGCTTCGGTGCCTTTTCCTTCGAGATTTGGCTCGATGAGCCCCTCAAAAATCTCCTCATTATTTTTCTGAAATAATCTGAAATTCTTAGTAACTGCAAACAAAAGTGAACCAACTTCAATAAAACTGATAGCAACTATTCCTACAAGTTCCTAGAGCCTATATCAAGTATTAGAACTACTTGGAACCATATAAATTTGACATGCAAGCTCAAGAACATGGTCACCCATGCAGCACAAATTTGCAAAGAATTAAACACTAGAACAAAAACTAATTGGACCAATGGAGGAGTCACATACCAAGGAACAATCTCCCCAAGAAGTTTTGCGAGAGGTGCTTTGAGCAAGGAGATCGAAAATCACAGCAAAAGTGGCTGGAACTCATGCTTGAGTTGGTTTTTCGGGGTTGTGTGAGACAGAGGAAGAAGATGGGTGCTGGCATAAGTGGAGGAGGGCCACCGTGGGCCCACGAGGCAGGGGGGCGCGCCCTAGAGGGGGGGGGGCACCACCCTCGTGGCCAGGTGGCAGCTCCTCCCGCGGTAATTTTTGCACAGTAAATCCTCAAATATTCCCGAAAAAATCATATTAAATTGGCATGGCATTCTGAGGACTTTTATTTTCAGGATATTTTTATATTGCATGGATAAGTTAGGAAATAGACAGAAAAATACTATTTTTACTTTATTTCTACTAATTAACAGAAAGTATAGAGAGGGTACAGAAGGTTGTGCTTCTAGTTTCATCCATCTCATGCTCATCAGAAAGAATCCACTAACAAGGTTGATCAAGTCTTGTTAACAAACTCATTCCGATAATCATGAAACCGGAGAAATTTCGAATAACACTTAGTTACCTCAACGGGGATATGCACACCCCCAATAATAAGTATATCATATTTCTTTTTGACAGTAGGAAGAGGAAATTCAAAACCTCCAATTATAATCGATGGAATTTTTCCAATGGAGTTGATACTATGAACTTGAGGTTGTTTCCTCGGAAAGTGTACCATATGCTCATTACCATTAACATGAAAAGTGACATTGCCTTTGTTGCAATCAATAACAGCCCATGCAGTATTAGGAAAAGGTCTTCCAAGAATAATAGACGTACTATCATCCTCGGGAATATCAATAATAACAAAGTCCGTTAAAATAGTAACGTTTGCAACCACAACAGGCACATCCTCACACATACCGACAGGTATAGCAGTTGATTTATCAGCCATTTGCAAAGATATTTCAGTAGGTGTCAGCTTATTCAAGTCAAGTCTACGATATAAAGAGAGAGGCATAACACTAACATCGGCTCCAAGATCACATAAAGCAGTTTTAATATAATTTCTTTTAATGGAGCAAGGTATAGTAGGTACTCCGGGATCTCCAAGTTTCTTTGGTATGCCACCCTTAAAAGTATAATTAGCAAGCATGGTGGAAATCTTAGCTTCTGGTATCTTTCTTTTATTAGTAATGATATCCTTCATATATTTAGCATAAGGATTTGTTTGAGCACATCAGTTAATCGCATACGCAAAAAGATAGGCCTAATCATTTCAGCAAAGCGCTCAAAATCCTCATCATCCTTTTTCTTGGATGGTTTCGGAGGAAAAGGAATGGGTTTCTAAACCCAAGGTTCCCTTTCTTTACCATGTTTCCTAGCAACAAAGTCTCTTTTACCATAACGTTGATTCTTTGATTGTGGGTTATCAAGATCAACAGCAGGTTCAACTTCTACATCATTATCATTACTAGGTTGAGCATCATCATGAACATCATTATCAATATTTTCATTAGGTTCATGTTCATTACCAGATTGTGTTTCAGCATCATACATAGATATATCATTTGGATTATCAGGTGGTTCAGCAATAGGTTCACTAGAAGTTTGCACAGTTCTATCATTTTTCTTCTTCTTCTTTTTAGAATCTTGCTTGATTCTCTTAGGGTGGCCTTCAGGATACAAAGGTTCCTGAGTCATTCTACCAGTTCTAGTAGCCACTCTAACAGCATAATCATTTTTCTTACTATTCATTTCATCAAGCACTTCTTTTTGAGCCTTAAGTACTTGTTCTACTTCACCCGCAAAAAAAGTACTTGTTCTACTTGAGTGGTAACCATAGAAGCATGTTTGCTAACAAGTTTAAGTTCACCTTTAATATTAGCCATATAATCACCCAAGCGTCTAATCATATAAGCATTTTCTTTTAGTTGTCTACCAAAATAAGAATTGAAGTCGTCTTGCTTAAACATAAAGTTATCAAACTCATCCAAGCACTGACTAGCAATTTTAGTAGGAGGGACTTCAGCTTTATCATATCTATAGAGAGAATTTACCTTTACTACCTGTGTCGGGATATCGGGATCAGGAGGTTCTTCAGTAAAAAAAGAATTGAGATCATATGTTTCTTCAACGGGTGGTATATTAAGACCATTCAATAGGAGGTAAATTCTTAACGTCTTCAGCTTTAATACCTTTCTCTTTCATAGATTTCTTTGCCTCTTGCATATATTCGGGGCTGAGGAATAGAACATCTTTCTTCTTCGGAGTTGGTTTAAGAATAGGCTCAGTAATTGGAGCAGGAGTTGGCTCAAGAGGTGGCTCAGGAGGTGCCCAATTATTTTCATTTGTCAACATATTATTCAATAGAATTTCAGCTTCATCCGGTGTTCTTTCCCCGAAAAGAGAACCAGCACAACTATCCAGGTTATCTCTGGAAGCATCGATTAGTCCATTATGAAAGATACCAAGTATTTCGGGTTTCTTCAGAGGATGATCAGGCAAAGCATTAAGTAACTTGAGAAGCCTCCCCCAAGCTTGTGGGAGACTCTCTTCTTTAATTTGCACGAAGTTGTATATTTCCCTAAAAGCAGCTTGTTTCTTATGAGCAGGGAAATATTTAGCAGAGAAGTAATAAATCATATCCTGGGGACTACGCACACAACCAGGATCAAGAGAATTAAACCATATCTTAGCATCACCCTTTAATGAGAACGGAAATATTTTGAGTATATAGAAGTAACGCAATCTCTCATCATTAGTGAACAGGGCAGCTATATCATTTAACTTAGTAAGATGTGCCACAACAGTTTTAGATTCATAGCCATAAAATGGATCAGATTCAACCAAAGTAATTATATCAGGATCAATAGAGAATTCATAATCCTTATCAGGAACACAAATAGGTGAAGTAGCAAAAGCAGGGTCGGGTTTCATTTTATCTCTAAGCGATTCTTTGTTCCATTTAACTAATAACCTCTTAAGCTCATATCTACCTCTGCAAGCTAAAATAGCGGAAGAAGATTCCATATCAAAAACATAGCCCTCAGGAATAACAGGCATATTTTCATCATCACTATCATCATCATATTCAGATTCAATAATTTCTTTTTCTCTAGCCCTAGCAATTTGTTTATTAAGAAATTCACCAAGGGGCACAGTAGTATCAGGCATAGAAGCAGTCTGATCATAAGTATCATGCATAGCAGAAGTGGCATCATCAATAACATGCGACATATCAGAACAAATAGCAGAAGCAGGTGTAGGTGTCGCAAACTTACTCATAACAGAAGGTGAATCAAGTGCAGAGCTAGATGGCAGTTCCTTACCTCCCCTCGTAGTTGAGGGATAGATCTTGGTTTTTGGATCTCTCAAGTTCTTCATAATGATAAGCAGATATAAATCCCAAGTGACTCAAAGAATAGAGCTATGCTCCCCGGCAACGGCGCCAGAAATTAGTCTTGATAACCCACAAGTATAGGGGATCGCAACAGCTTTCGAGGGTAGAGTATTCAACCCAAATTTATTGATTCGACACAAGGGGAGCCAAAGAATATTATCAAGTATTAGCAGCTGAGTTGTCAATTCAACCACACCTGGAAACTTAGTATCGGCAGCAAGTGTTTAGTAGCAAAGTAATATGATAGTGGTGGTAGCAGCAACAAAAGTAAAGACAGCAAAAGTAATGTTTTTGGTATTTTGTAGTGATTGTAACAGTAGCAGCGGAAAAGTAAATAAGCGTAAACCAGTTTATGGAAAACTCGTAGGCACCGGATCAGTGATGGATAATTAAGCCGGATGCGGTTCATCATGTAACAGTCGTAACATAGGGTGACACAGAACTAGCTCCAATTCATCAATGTAATGTAGGCCTGTATTCCGTATATAGTCATACGTGCTTATGGAAAAGAACTTGCATGACATCTTTTGTCCTACCCTCCCGTGGCAGCGGGGTCCTATTGGAAACTAAGGGATATTAAGGCCTCCTTTTAATAGAGAACCGGAACAAAGCATTAGCACATAGTGAATACATGAACTCCTCAAACTATGATCATCACCGGGAGTGGTCCCGATTATTGTCACTTCGGGGTTGCCAGATCATAACACATAGTAGGTGACTATAGACTTGCAAGATAGGATCAAGAACTCACATATATTCATGAAAACATAATAGGTTCAGATCTGAAATCATGGCACTCGGGCCCTAGTGACAAGCATTAAGCATAGCAAAGTCATAACAACATCAATCTCAGAACATAATGGATACTAGGGATCAAACCCTAACAAAACTAACTCGATTCCATGATAAATCTCATCCAACCCATCACCGTCCAGCAAGCCTACGATGGAATTACTCACGCACGGCGGTGAGCATCATGAAATTGGTGATGGAGGATGGTTGATGATGACGACGGCGACGAATCCCCCTCTCCGGAGCCCCGAACGGACTCCAGATCAGCCCTCCCGAGAGGTTTTAGGGCTTGGCGGCGGCTCCGTATCGTAAAATGCGATGATTTCTTCTCCCTGATTTTTTCTCTCTGAAAGCAAATATATAGAGTTGGAGTTGGCGTCGGAGGGCATCCAGGGGGGCCATGAGGTAGGGGGCGTGCCCTAGGGGGGGGGGGGGCGCCCCCCACCCTCGTGAGAAGGGTGTGGGCCCCCTGGTCTTCATTTTTGGTGAGGATTTTTTATTATTTTTTCTAAGATGTTCCGTGGAGTTTCAGGTCATTCCGAGAATATTTGTTTTCTGCACATAAAACAACATCATGGCAATTCTGCTGAAAACAGCGTCAGTCCGGGTTAGTTCCATTCAAATCATATAAGTTAGAGTCCAAAACAAGGGCAAAAGTGTTTGGAAAAGTAGATACAACGGAGACGTGTCATATGACAACTTGATAGTTTAGTGCACCATGCTTTACGGCTTAGAACCGGGATTTCAAAAACGTTTTGAACTCCACGGAGCATATGAGATGTTTCGAGAGCTGAAATTGGTATTTCAAAGTCATGCCCGTGTCAAGAGGTATAAGGCCTCTGACAAAGTACTTTGCCTACAAGATGGAGGAGAATAGCTCAACCAATAAGCATGTGCTCAGAATGTCTGAGTGCTACAATCACTTGAATCAAGTGGGAGTTATTCTTCCAGATAGGATAGTGATTGACAGTTCTCTAGTCACTATCGCCAAGTTACTGGAACTTCGTGATGAACTATAATATGCAAGGGATGATGAAAACAATTCCCGAGCTCTTCGTGATGCTGAAATCAGCGAAGGTAGAAATCAAGAAAAGCATCAAGTGTTGATGGTTGACAAGACCACTAGTTTCAAGTAAAAAGGCAAGGGAAAGAAAGGGAACTTCAAGAAGAATGGCAAGCAAGTTGCCGCTCCCGTGAAGAAGCCCAAAGCTAGACCTAAGTCTGAAACTGAGTGCTTATACTGCAAAGGGAATGGTCACTGGAAGCGGAACTACCCCAAATACTTGGCGGATAAGAAGAATGGCAAAGTGAACAAAAGTATATTTGATATACATGTTATTGATTTGTACTTTACTAGTGTTCATAGTAACCCCAGGGTATTTGATACTAGTTTAGTTGCTATGATTAGTAACTTGAAACATGAGTTACAAAATGAACAGAAACTAGTTGAGGGCGAGGTGACGATGTGTGTTGGAAGTGATTCCAAGGTTGATAAGATCACCATCGCACACTCCCTTTACCTTCAGGATTAGTGTTGAACCTAAAATAAATGTTATTTGCTGTTTGCTTTGAGCATAATATGATTGGATCATGTTTATTGCAATATGGTTATTCATTTAAGTCAAAGAATAATTGTTATTCTGTTTACATGAATAAAATCTTTTTGTGGTCATACACCCAAGGTGAATGGTTTATTGAATCTTGATCGTAGTGATACACATATTCATAATATTGAAGCCAAAAGATGCAAAGTTAATAATGATAGTGCAACTTATTTGTGGCACCGCCGTTTAGGTGATATTAGTGTAAAGCGCATGAAGAAACTCCATGCTAATGGGCTTTTGGAATCACTTGATTATGAATCACTTGATGCTTGCAAACCATGCCTCATGGGCAAGATGACTAAAACTCTGTTCTCCGAAACAATGGATCGAGCAACAGACTTATTGGAAATAATACATACCGATGTATGTGGTCCGATGAGTGTTGAGGCTCGCGGCGGGTATCGTTATTTTCTGACCTTCACAGATGATTTGAGCAAATATGAGTATATCTACTTAATAAAACACAAGTCTGAAACATTTGAAAAGTTCAAAGAATTTCAGAGTGAATTGGAGAATCATCGTAACAAGAAAATAAAGTTTCTACGATCTAATCGCGGAGACGAAATATTTGAGTTACGAGTTTGGCCTTCAGTTGAAACAATGTCGAATAGTTTCGCAACTCATGCCACGTGGAACACCACAGCGTAATGGTGTGTCCGAACGTCGTAACCATACTTCATTAGATATGGTGCGATCTATGATGTCTCTTACCGATTTACCACTATCGTTTTGGGGTTATGCATTGGAGACAACTGCATTCACGTTAAATAGGGCACCATCTAAAAATCCGTTGAGATGACACCGTATGAACTGTGGTTTAGCAAGAAACCTAAGCTGTCGTTTCTTAAATAGTGAAAAAGTTTCAACCTGATAAGCCCAAACCCAAATCGGAGAAGTGCGTCTTCATAGGATACCCAAAAGAAACTGTTGGGTACACCTTCTATCACAGATCCGAAGGCAAGATCTTTGTTACTAAGAGTGGATCCTTTCTAGAGAAGGAGTTTCTCTCGAAAGAAGTGAGTGGGAGGAAAGTATAACTTGGTGAGATAATTGTACCTTCTCCCGAATTGGAAAGTAGTTCATCACAGAAATCAGTTCCAGTGATGCCTACACCAATTAGTGAGGAAGTTAATGATGATGATCATGAAACTTTAGATCAAGTTACTACTGAACCTCGTAGGTCAACCAGAGTACGTTCCGCATCAGAGTGGTACGGTAATCCTGTTCTGGAAGTCATGTTACTAGACCATGAGGTAGCGATGATGAGCCCAGATTCCGCGAAATGGCTTAAGGCCATGAAATGTGAGATGGGATCCACGTATGAGAACAAAGTATGGACTTTGATTGACTCTCCCGATGATCGGTGAGCCATTCAGAATAAATGGAACTTCAAGAGGAAGACGGACGCTGATAGTAGTGTTACTATCTACAAAGCTCGAATTGTCGCAAAAAGGTTTTTGGCAAGTTCAAGGTGTTGACTATGATGAGATTTTCTCACTCGTATCGATGCTTAAAAGACTGTCTGAATCATGTTAGCAGTTGCCGCATTGTATGAAATCTGGCAAATGGATATCAAAACTACATTCCTTAATGGATTTATTAAATAAGAGTTGTATATGATGCAACCAGAAGGATTTGTCAATCCTAAAAGGTGCTAACAAAGTGTGCAAGCTCCAGCGATCCATCTATGGACTGGTGCAAGCATCTCGGATTTGGAATATACGCTTTGATGAGTTGATCAAAGCATATAGTTTTATACAGACTTTTGGAGAAGCCAGTATTTACAAGAAAGTGAGTGGGAGCTCTATAGCATTTCTGATATTATATGTGGATGACATATTGTTGATCAGAAATGATACTGAATTTCTGGATAGCATAAAAGGATACTTGAATAAGAATTTTTCAATGAAAGACCTCGGTGAAGCTGCTTACATATTGGGCATGAAGATCTATAGAGATAGATCAAGACGCTTGATATATTTTTTCAATAAGTACATACCTTAACAAGTTTTTGAAGTAGTTCAAGATGAAACAGTCAAAGAAGAAGTTCTTACCTGTAGTGCAAGGTGTAAAGTGGAGTAAGACTCAAAACACAACAACGACAGAAAATAGAAAGAGAATAAAAGTCATTCCCTATGCCTCAACCATAGGTTCTATAAAGTATGATATGCTGTGTACCAAACCTATTGTGTACCTTGCCATGAGTTTGGCAAGGGGGTACGATATTGATCCAGGAGCGGATCACTTGACAATGGTCAAAATTATCCTTAGAAGACTAAGGAGATATTTCTCGGTTATGGAGGTGATAAAGAGTTCATCGTAAAGATTTACGCCGGTGCAAGCTTTTACACCGATCCGGATGACTCTGAATCTCAATCTGGATATATATTGAAAGTGGGAGCAATTAGCTAGAGTAGCTCCATGCAGAGCATTGTAGACATAGAAAAATTGCAAAATACACACGACTCTGAATGTGACAGACCCATTGACTAAGCTTCTCTCACAAGCAAAACATGATCACACCTTAGTACTCTTTGGGTGTTAATCACATAGCGATGTGAACTAGATTATTGACTCTAGTAAAACCCTTTGGGTGTTAGTCACATGGCGATGTGAACTAATCACATGGTGATGTGAACTATTGGTGTTAAATCACATGGCGATGTGAACTAGATTATTGACTCTAGTGCAAGTGGGTGACTGAAAGAAATATGCCCTAGAGGCAATAATAAAGTTGTTATTTATATTTCCTTATGTCATGATGAATGTTTATTATTCATGCTAGAATTGTATTAACCAGAAACTTAGTACATGTGTGAATACATAGACAAATAGAGTGTCACTAGTATGCCTCTACTTGACTAGCTCGTTAATCAAAGATGGTTAAGTTTCCTAGCCATAGACATGAGTTGTCATTTGATGAACGGGATCCCATCATTAGAGATTGAGGTGATTGACATGACCCATTCGTTATCTTAGCACTATGATCATTTAGTTTATTACTATTGCTTTCTCCATAACTTATACATGTTCCTATGACTATGAGATTATGCAACTCCCGAATACCGGAGGAACACTTAGTGTGCTATCAAACGTCACAACATAACTGGGTGATTATAAAGATTCTCTACAGGTGTTTCCAATGGTGTTTGTTGAGTTGGCATAGATTGAGATTAGGATTTGTCACTCTGATTGTCGGAGAGGTATCTCTGGGCCCTCTCGGTAATGCACATCACTATAAGCCTTGCAAGCAATGTGACTAATAAGTTAGTTACGGGATGTTGCATTACGGAATGAGTAAAGAGACTTGCCCGTGATGAGATTGAACTAGGTATGATGATACCGACGATCGAATCTCGGGCGAGTAACATACCGATGACAAAGGGAACAACGTATGTTGGTATGCGGTTTGACAGATAAAGATCTTCGTAGAGTATGTAGGAACCAATATGAGCATCCAGGTTCCGCTATTGGTTATTGACCGGAGACGAGTCTCGTTTATGTCTACATACTTCTCGAACCCGTAGGGTCTACATTCTTAACATTCGATGATGATCGGTATTATGAGTTTATGTGTTTTGATGCACCGAAGGTAGTTCCGAGTCCCGGATGAGATCACAGACATGACGAGGAGTCTCAAAATGGTCGAGACATAAAGATTGATATATTGGATGACTATATTCGGATACCGGAATGGTTCCGAGGTGTATCGCGTATTTATCAGAGTGCCGGAAGGGTTATCGGAACCACCGGGGAAGTTATGGGCCTTATTGGACCTTAAGGGAGATAGAGAGGGAGCAGCCAAGGGCTAGCCGCGTGCCCCCATGGGCCTAGTCCAAATTGGACTACAGGGAGGGGTGGCGCCCCCTCCTTCCTTCTCCTTCCCCTCTCCTTCCTTCTTCTCCTAGTAGGACTAGGAAAGGGGGGGGGTCCAACTCCTACTAGGAGTAGGATTGCCCCCCTTGGGCACGCCCTATAGGGCCGACCGGCCTCCCCCTTGCTCCTTTATATACAAGGGCAGGGGGCACCCTAGAACACATAAGTTGACAGTTGTTTTAGCCGTGTGCGGTGCCCCCCTCCACAAAAACACACCTCGATCATATTGTCGTAGTGCTTAGGCGAAGCCCTGCGTCAGTAACTTCATCATCACCGTCACCACGCCGTTGTGCTGGTGAAACTCTACCTCGGCCCCAACTGGATCTATAGTTCAAGGGATGTCACTGAGCTAAACGTGTGCAGATCGCGGAGGTGTCGTGCATTCGGTACGTGATCGGTTGGATCGCGAAGACGTTCGACAACATCAACCACATTACTTAAACGCTTCCGCTTTCGGTCTACAAGGGTACGCAGACACATTCTCCCCTCTCGTTGCTATGCATCTCCTAGATAGATCTTGCGTGATCGTTGGCAAAATTTTGAAATACTGCATTCCCCAATAAATGAAACTTTAGATTTGTACCTGACTAATTACCTTTGTGGATTTCCTAATCTTCATGTTTGCATTTAATTCTTTCCTGAAGGTCCCATTTTAATTCAATAGGTCTATTCATAAAGGAACCAGTAGAAGAAGTATCGAGGATTGATTGACCAGTATGAGAAAGTCAAGCATAAAAGTTTTATATAATTGTTTCTATTGAGAGCTCATGATTGGGGCATGTGCGCATCATATATTTAAGCCTCCGCGAGCTTGAACCAAACGCATAGTATAAAACTTCTGGTGAATTTCCAGCTTTAACCGGTTCCAGCCCCATGCTCCAGTACCATCCAATAGCCTATACCATGTCAATGCCTTTTGCCCCTAAGATAAAGGGAATACTTTATTCTTAACTCCATCCTCGGATAAACCTTCAAGCTTAACAATCCACATATTTCATCTATATAGACCAAGTGCATATCAGTATATATTGTTCTACATCTCCTGCATAAGGATTAGCTAGCAGTTTCTCTAACATACCCGAAGGAATTTCATAATAAATATTTTCAGTAGGTTCATTAGGTTGACGAGCAAATCTTATTGCTTCCGTCCGAGGTGAAGATACCCCGAACAAGACCCTCAAAGGATTATTTTCCATAGTGAGAAGCGACAATAAATTTCAGCACATAATAAAAATGTTTCTTTACCAAAGGCGATTCACTCCCCGACAATCATGTCAGGAAAGGATCTTGATGACCCATAAGTATTGGGGATCAATCATAGTCCTTTCCATAAGTAAGAGTGTCGAACCCAACGAGGAGCAGAAGTAAATGATAAGCGGTTTTCAGTAAGATATTCTCTGCAGGTACTGTAAGTAACGGTAACAAATAGTTTTATACCAAGATAATTCGTAACAAGTAGCAAGTAAGAATAGTAGCAATGGTGCATCAAGGTGGCCCAATCCTTTTTATAGCAAAGGACAAGTTGGAAAGTTCTCTTATATAAAGCAAAGTGTTCTCGAGGACACATGATAATTGTCATCTAGTCACGTTCATCATGTTTAGTTGATTTGTGTTCGCTACTTTGATAAGTTGATATATGGGTGGACTTGTGTTAGGGTGTTATTCTTACTTGAACAAACCACCCTCTTATGATTACCCCCTCTCGAAAGCACCTGGAACTACGAAAGAAGAATTAAGATAAATCTAACCATAGCATGAAATATATGGATCCAAATCAGCCCCTTACGGAATAACACATAAACTAGATTTTAAGCTTTTGTCACTCTCGCAACCCATCATCTACTTATTGCTCCCCAATGCCTTTCCTTAGGCCCAAGTATTGTGAAGTGTCATGTAGTCGACGTTCAGATAACACCACTAAACGAAGAACAACATACACATCATCAAAATATCAAACGAATACCATCTTCACATGATTACTTATAACAAGACTTCTCTCATGTTCTCGAGAACAAAAGTAAATACTCACAAATCATATTCATGTCCAAGATGAGAGGTGTATTGAATATTCTTGAGGACCTGAACATATAATCTTCCATCAAATAAACCAACTAGCATCAACTACAAGATGTCGACACTACTAGCAACCCACATGTACCAATCAGAAATTTTAGAACAAAGATTGAATATAAAAGATGAACTAGGATTTGAGATGAGATGGTGCTGGTGAACATGTTATTGAAGATTGGTCCTCCTATGATGAGGGGAGTGTTGGTGATGTCGATGGCTTCAATTTTCCCCTCTCGGAGGGAAGTATCCCCGACGAAATCGCTCCGCTGGAGAGCAAAAGTGCTCTTGCTCAGGTTCCGCCTCGAGACGGCGGGGCTTCATCCCGAAAGTTCTCCTCTAATTTTTTTCTAGGGCAAAGCCCTTCATATAGTAGAAGATATGCACCGGAGAGTTGCTGTGGGCCCCACAAGGCATTGGGGCGCGCCCTGTTGCCTTGTGGGAAAATGTGCCCCCCTCTGCCCCCCTCTGGTATTTCTTTGTTCCCGTATTTTTATATATTCAATAAAAAATCTCTGTGAAGTTTCAGGTCATTTGAAGCTCCATAAAATAGCTATCTCTGCTGTAGCTCTTTTATGTCCAAAATTACAGCTACCGATAATTCCCCTCTCCATGTAAATCTTGCAAATTAAGAGATAAAATACATAAGAATTGCATTATAAAATGGAATAATGACCAAAAATATTATAAATAACAGTAAGAAACATGATGCAAATGGAGGTATCAATCATTCTGCAGCTTGAAGACTAGGAGGGTCGCAGTTACTATCGAAGGGCAGCTCACCTCCTAGGCCTGCCGCCTACCGTGACAAAGAGGGTTACGGATCGTACCCAAGGGCAATGTTCCACCGAGAGAACCCATACACCTGTTCTTGGCCACCCACGGACCACCATAACTAAAGGATATACAAGGATACAAACCTCAAACAACATTGAAGAACATCGAACACGGAGACCTCACCATCACGACCATGAACATTCTTGAGAGGAAGTCAACCAATGGGACAACGAGGACCAAATAATATAGTTGGCCCGCCGCCACATAGCACTTCCTCCACGGCCGCTACCAGACAACCTTAGAAATGTGATCTTGTACTGAATGTCGTCACTCTTACGACCATCTTGGGGTTTCCCCCATTTTATGAAATAAACCGGCTGGTGTAAGCACATCCTGCCAAACCAACAATTTTTGTGATAATTCAGACAGGGAACGAACTGGGACTGGGAGTGGGAGATGACTGTGATTTCTGTCCTGATCTAAGCACATGCATATTCCCACCTCAGCAGGTTGTTGCGCCCATCCTATCCCGGACAAGAAGAAGAAGAAGAAGAAGAAGAAGAACTGAAGAAGATCCTTCCACTTCCAGCTGGGTGCTGAAGCGACACCGCAGCTGCTGTAGTTTTCTACTCCTGAATATGTGCTGCTGCTGTACATTTTGGGATCTGAACTTCAGACTTGGGACTGACTGTGATCTCTGTCCTAACTCTGCAAATATTTCCATTGAGGAAGAGATCCTTCCAGCCTGTCTTGCTTCGTGCTGAAGCAATGACGACGACACAACTTCCATTTCCTTGACCAAATTTCAGTTAGTTACCGCAGACCATTCATCCAGGCATTCAGCGATATGTTCTGTAATCAGCGATATGGGTCTGCATGCAAGTGGGGCGACGGACAGAGACCTGACTTGTATGTACTTCTCATCGAGACCACTCTAGCTGTAGCTGACGAGAGGATGAGAAAAGGGCCCGTGCGTTATGCACTGCTTTACTAGCACCATCACCTGTGTCTGAACTCTGAACTACACCTTATTCGAAATAGATACAAGCATACTATTAAAATTTTGAGCAGCACATTTAGTGATTTTTGGGATTTGAAGCTATGATATTTCTATATAATATATTTCTGTAACTTGCAGGACAGGTGCTTTGCCGATTTCATTAAGAGAGAACAATAAATATAAAGTGGCCCGGCTTATAAGGAAAATTAGGCCGAAAACCACAAGAAAAAAGGAAAAAAGAAACAATCAACGACAACCCGAACAGTACACCTTCAACTAGCATGACATCTCCCCGGAGCGATTGTAAGAAGAGCTTCGAAAACTCCTTCAAGAAGAAAAGCAACACCCGCAAACGCCATCGTCACCGGCATCGACCCTAAGCGAATATAAGGTTTCGCCCAAACCAGCTCACGACCCATCCACCAAACCCTTGGAAAGGTTCAGCCTCTCCAGCAGCCCCCAATGCCGCTCTCTACGCCAATCAGCCCAACCCAGTGGTGAGGATGAACTCTTCGACAGTGTCACCAAGGAGAAGAACGACTCCCACATGCGCCATCATCGCCGTCATTGACCCCCATCGAAGAAACAAGCTTTCGCCCAGAGCCAATAGCTTCACCACCTCTACAGACAGCAGGGAGGGAGCGAAAACATGTTTTAGAGCCTATGCATCCGGGTACTCCTTATCCAACCACTCATTCCTGCATCACGATTCGTGCAAATAATTTTCTCTTTTTTGTTTCTCTCATATAGAACATGTATTTGTACTTCAACTTTGCAGCACAACAAAGCTTTCTATGTAGAATGTGGGATAAAACTTACAGATTTTTTGGTCCAACATAAATATACAAAATGAGATTTATTTGATTAAAAAAATCTTATTTTTCATATTTATGTCGGACAAAAAAATCTGAAAGTTTTATCTCACATTCTAGTTACAAAGTTATGTTGTATTGCAAAGTTTGAAGTTCAAGACATGTTTTATATGAGAGGAACAAAAAAGAAAAAAATTCATGTAATAAGGTAGTTATGTCGCATAGATCTCAAAGCAACATTGGAGTGCTAGGATAGTGAGGCCCGGATGCATAAGTTCACAAAATCTGCATTCAGGGTAAGGTCCACCGTCTCCTTGTGCTCGCCGTCGTCTCCACCGTTGATGCCGCGCATCAGGTCCCTGGAGTAGGCCTCCATCGCCGCTACCGAAGCCACTTGGTCAGAGCGTGGCTTCCACACGGGCTGGTTCGTGACTTGGTGCTCCGGCGCTCGTCAGAGAAGAACCTGCCGGAGGGAGGGACAGGAAGAAACCAAGCACAATTAAGGCCCGACCGGTGAGCCAGCAACTCCTCCATGATACACGGCACGAAGCGAGAGAGAAACGACTTACGAGGATGGTGCAGCCGAGGAGGGAGGTGGACGCCATTGATGATGTTCGGTAATGTGCTGTTCTGCTCTGGCTCTGCTCGCCGCTGCCTCGCACGCAGAGGAAGGAGACGCTCTCCTCTCTTGCAACTGAACTAATTTGCCCTCACCGCGGCCGCCCCCCCCCCCCCCCCCCCCCCATGCTCCGCTCTTTTGCTCTAGGAGGTAGGGGTATCTTCAGAAGCGACGCCACCCGGTAGGACACATGTCGTGCCAGGGGGGCGCGTGGCGTGGGTCGCGGCGGAGCCGAGCCCGGAGCAGCGGTAACGCTCGCGCTAGAGCTGGACGGCGTACGTGGAGCCACAGGCGCGAGCGGCTGCGGCTGCGCGGCCCCGGAGCGGCGCTTCCGTTTCACTTCCCTCATGTGTCTTGCTTGACCAGTGGCTGCGCGGCCCCGGAGGAGCTTTTTGGATTTAAAAACATTTTTTCAATTTCATAACATATTTTGAATACACGAACATTCTTTTCAAAGTCATGAAGAGATTTTTGAAGTGCTGAACTTGTTTTGCAAAATCATGAACATTTTTTTAGAACACAAACATATTCTGAATACGCAACATTTTATGATTTCTTGAACATTTGTTTTTCCAAATGCACATTTTTTAAGATTTTGAAAATTTTGTAATGCCAAATTATTTAGAATATAGAAGAACATACACAAAAAAGTGAAAAAAACTCGAATTGAAAAAATAGAGGGCCCTGCATGTGGGCCATGTTATCTGCCAATCCTATTCAGTGTGCTTGGCCAAACCGCAGGTGATCGAAATCACTAGTTGAGGAGTACTCGTTGCAAAGATCACCCAACCTCCCCAGATTGTGACAAGTGGCGCGCTGCATATATGCCACTTGTCGATCCGTTAATTCAAATCGTTTTATCTCTTAAACCGTGTGTCCAAATCTTGAACCGCTTTCACCGTTGGATTCCTCGCGTCGAGATCTTCAAAACTAGATCCCATGTTGATAAGTTTTGACGAACTTTCTTTTCACAAAAAAATCGTACGAGAAAACTGTACTGGGAGCATGGGTTTTTTCCCTTTCAGAAAGAGGCACGCCCGTGCCTCTCATGAAATCACAACCGTGCCTCTCGCGGAAGCAAAACCATGACTCTCACGGAAGGAAAAAAAGAAGAGAAAACACGTTTTTTCGTTTCTGAGAAGGCACGGCCGTGACTCTCGCGAAAGCACACCCGTGCCTCTCGCGGGAGCAAAACCGTGACTCTCGCGAAAGAAGAAAAAACAGAAAACTCGTTTTTTCGTTTCCAAGAGGCACGGCCGTGACTCTCGCGAAAGCACAATCGTGCATCTCGCCGAAGCAAAACCGCGACTCTCGCGAAAGAAAAAAAAACAGAAAATGCGTTTTTGTTGTTGTTTCCGAGAGGCACAACCTTGACTCTCGCTAAAGCACAACGTGCCTCTTACCGAAGCAAATCCGTGACTCTCGCGAAAGAAAGAAAAAATAGAAAACGCGTTTTTTTTTCATTTATGAGAGTCATGGACGTGACTCTCGTGAAAGCAAATCCGTAATTCTCGCGAAAGGGAAAAACAAAACACATTTTTTCACACAATTTTTTCGATATTTTTCTGATCGAAAAGCTAAGGAAGACCGGTGGAAAACCAAATCGTCAAAAAAACCCAGGAAAAACGTTTAAAAAGCCGAAAACGCATGCGGAAAAATAAAATAAATTAAATCCGGAGGGAGCATCCAGAGCGCGACACGTGGCGAATGGCTGAAAGCGCGCCAAGTGGCGATGATCGTTGCGAGGCTCCAGAAGGAGCACTCATTAACTAATTTCTCTCGCACGTGATTTGGAGCTCGACACGCGTTTGGGCTTATATGGGCTGTAACCACTGCGTCCCATTTTGGATACGTTTGATTTTTCCTTTTTTTGTGAAACTTTGTAAAAGAATATGTAAATTATATTTACAATAAAATAAATAAATTAAAATATAAGTGTTTCATAAATAATACACATATAATATTTTTTAGAAATATTCAGGTGTTATTTTATAAAATATAGATCTAAATAAAATAATATTGACAAACTATAATAAGAAGTTCATAATTTCAAAAGCATTAGTTTATTTAATAAAAAATATTATGATAATTTGTATAATTGAATAAATGTTCATATAATTTAAAAGAGTTATGTTTCTAATAAAATATTCCTTAACTATGTGAAAGAAGTTTGTATTGTTTTAGAAAGTTTCCACGTGTTTTAGTAAAGTTTGTGTGCTTGCCAAAAAATGTTTATGTAAGTATTGAAAAAATATAGGTAGAAAAATATGTATGGAGAAATATATATGAGCTTAGTACCCCCCCCCCCTAACTTCAATATCTCAAACTAATATTCTTAAGTATTATATTAATTGATACTAACTCATTAAAATTGTCAAATATTATTTTAGTTATATGAATACCCTTAAAAATAATGTATGTATATGTTTTATCAAATGTATATAAAATATTTTGTATTAAATATATGAACACGAATATTTTTTTTGCAAAATTTAAAAATAGGAAAAAAATCTAACAAATGAAAATGATGAAGCATATTCATCTTTCACATATATCAAAAAGGATCGTGTGGATTTGACCCCTCAAGTGCACTATTTTTGTATGAATTATCCCTTTGTACTATTTGCTGACATCATGCTACGCAAGCGGCGTATAGGGCTGCAGACTAGAATTAAACCGTACATGCACGTTGGGACAAGTTCTGGCATCAGTTTTCCGTATTTTTAAATTTTTAGCACAAAAGTGCATATGCTATGCAATTTCATGTACTACAAGTAATTTTACCTCTTAAATCATGTCCACATTTTCATGTGATTTAGTATGCTGATCACACAATTATTGTTATGCCTGCTATTGAGAGCCAACTTCAGCATGTCATAAACCTCATTTTACATTTTACTCCTCAAACTCGACTAAATATTAACCACAACAAATTAGTGCTGGTCCCTAGCATTGTACCCAATGTTCAAGTTCAATACCCTATTAGTATATTGGGGTGTCAAAATGATCATTCCCTTTCACTTACCTTGAACGTCCTCTCAACACATCCACACCCAAAATTGAGAATTTCACCCAATTATCAAACAATAGAAAGAAGACTTGTGAGTGCTCTAGTTTTTAATTCTGTGATGGAAGGCGCAACTAATCAAATATGTGATTTTCCCTACCAATCTTCTTCATGTACTCGGTAGCACTGTCAATTACTATTTCTAACTAGATCAATAAATATCTCACACACTTTCTATGGAGAAAATTTGGAGAAGAATACAGTGGGAAAATTGCATGGGATAAAGTTTGTAAGCCCAAAAGACACGGGGACTAGGCATCGTGGATATAGAGATCACAACGAAGCTCTGCTCATAAAACTCTTACATAGGTTCTTTAATCAGGAAAACTCTCCTTCGGTTAAACTTGTCTAGGAAGCTTATTAGCACAATGGCCTCCACTTAGAAAAAATGGGATACTTTTGTTGGAAGAATCTACTTGAGCTTATTCACATTTTCGAAGATCCCGCAACTTTCAAAGTGGGCAATGGCAACTTTGTTCTGTTTTGGTATGACTTGTGGCTGGAGCGACATCTCTCTCAGAAATACTCTTAATTGCATTCTTTTGTAGTCAATTATAGAGACACCACGTGGACTCTGTAACATAGTTCTAGGCACACCCCATATAGCATTTTATTTTTAAAATAAAAAAATAAAAAAAATTCTGAAACTTTTTTGTGGGAGATATGGTTGAGCATTCTACTTACGTACGAAATTTCACGAAAAAACGACTTCAGTGTTCTTCTGAATGAAAAGAATGCAGCTTCAAAAATCTCAAATAGTAAATTTTATATAGATATCAACTTTACTAGTATGTACTAACAGCAAAAGCTTGCACGGCCTCAACAGAGGTCGTGCAGACCGCATTTGTTGTGCTCAGGTTGATGAATACTTTATAGTAGCTATTGGGAAATAAATTGCTTCACTAGTATGTATTAATAACATAAATAATAGATGTATCGTGAATATAAATAATATATCATGTGCTTCCTATGATCTAGCATTGTAGATCCTTCTCAGGTCTGATTAAGTAACTTGTGTACAGGTTGTGATAAGATCAGTAATATCATTTTTTTAATAAAAGGGCTTAACAGAAACAACCTTCGTTATCTTCAGAAAGACATATTATACATATATTCAAATGGATATTTTGAATAAAAGTAAAAATATATAGGAAATAAGAAGGTGCAAGAAAGTATTCGGTAAATACGATAACTCACTCATGGAATAGGGATTAGCATGATTACATCCAGGGTGAACCTTCACAAACAAACCTAAGCGCTCTGCAGATTCTCTTACTTTGTTTGAATCTTCTCTGCAACTTCAAGACCGCCTAACCTTCTATGATATTTCTACATCTCCACATAACCCTTACCCCACACCATCATTCGGTGGACATTTAGTGAGGACTACATCCCCACTCTGAAGCTGCTTCCACTTAAGCTTGCCTACCTCAATAAATTTTGGATTCGCACCATTGACATTGATACCGTAGATTTGGGTAAATCTTGAATGGCACCTGATACTATGATTATCTGTTTTCAAGTAAGCCAAAGTTAGCATTGTATGATTCAGCTAAACAAGTTAGCATTGTATGATTCAGCTGAACAGGTTGGGATGTCTATGAGTTATAGGTGTTGCAGGTTACTCAAATTCAACAATGTGTAATGGAACAAAAGAAAACGGAATCAAGAAAATCTAGACAAGAAATTCAAGCTACCCGTGTCCTCTCCACACTATATTTTTATTGACTACCATAGTGTCATGAGACATATCACATAAATGATAAACAAATTAACAAGCAAGATGCACCTTGAAAGTATGACAATTTCTTACTCATCCTAGCTCATAACCTAAAGTACGAGTACCACCACACTCTCTTACCCAGTCATTGCCAATTAAGACCAATGTTTAAATTATTCAATAACCACATATGATGAACTTGGTCAAAAGTTCCAGTTTAAATGGTAACTATCCTGCATACCAGATTTTGCAAAGAAAAATGAAAAAATACAAGATATTTGATATGACTAAAGCAAGAATAACTACTTGGTCAGTGTTGCAGGATAATCAAGGTTATGTTAAAGGGAGTTGGATTATCTCGGTAGTGCAGAAGTTCAATTTTTCCTATTCCTGATTTCTAAAACACTTTTTGTTCACGTTTTATCGTCCACTCTATAAAATTATCTAAGCGAGTATTTTTATTGGTATCACTCTAAGATTGTAAGTTCAACATTATATAAAGCAATCATGGCTATGTTTGCTGCACTGAGGCCAGCAGATAAAAAAAGGCTACACAACTATGTTGATCTTATATCTAAATGAGGTACATGTGGGCATGCATGGACATAGATTATGAATATCAATCATCTATGTTTGGTCCTCTTATTTAATGTTATCTATGCTTGGTCCTAGTTCATGAGGTAAATGAGGCATAAAGAAGAGAGATAACATGGTTTACATAACAGGGGTGAAATGTTTGACTGGACATATTCAAGATGTTACCTCGTAGCAATAAACTCTGGTAATTAAGCCAGGTGTTCGCATATCTGAGGCATTAGGTAATCACTTGTCCATTTTTTTTCTCTTTTCACATATCCTAGGTAATTCATGAAAAACACATGTATGACTCACCTGGACTTATTTTTTTCCATCTTCACCCATGGTGGTACCAATTTAGATGTCGTGGCTCGTCTAGAATAGCAATATCAGCCAATTCATCTAGAATGCAATCTGTGATATCCCCAACAGGTAGGATGGTCGTTGTCATTTCTTTTGAAAACTCTAGCATAACAAGAGGCCGCGCTCTTTCAAATAACCTCAATGCAAAACCAAATGAAACATTTCGAGGGAGAGCCTAATTGTTTGGTACCTGGAAAAAAATATCGTCAGTAAATTTCCCCATTGAAATCTCATCTGTCCGATCAAGATCCTACGTCCTACCATCCACTTCCTCCTCCAACCAACATTCCTCGCCCCCCACGTACCGCTAGCCGGGCCGCCTGCTGCTGCCACCCACGACCGTTTGCGCTTCCGCGACCGCCTCGCCGCACCACCCTCCCCTAGCCTCATATGTAGATCGCCACATTGGTGCTATCAACTACAAGCGCTTAACATTCAGAGGCTAACATGTATCTTATAAGTTAGGTTTTGGATTCTGAATAAACAAATTTTCTCGGGGGGGAGGGGGGGTAGGATTCTCTGTTACCACGGTTATCGAGAAATACCGAATAGATTTCAGTCAAAATTTATAATTCAACTTGGAATTCAACTTTTTTAACTTGATATAGATAATACTTGAACAACAATTTACCCGAAAAGGGCTACTAGCTCAGTGGTATGTCTAGCGCCTGCTATGTGATATGTGGTCACGAGTTACATATTCTGGAAAGTAAAAATAGGTGCAGTGAATGGGACTCAAACCAGCTACCTCTCGAGGCAAGCAATAGATGGTTACCACCATGCCACAATTATGGATATTTATATATGCGAGATGCTATGTCCATTTTAGTATACCTTGAGCATTTAATACAAAAAGTTCATCTTTTTTGCTCGGCATACTTATTTCTCACCGGCGGAAACAAACGCGGATACCACTCGGTATCCAAATATGTGTTTGTGTGTCATGCAGGCTTACTTACATGATAAGCTGCTGACTGGAAGATAAAACAGTACATGAAACAAGCGATAACCAGAACAACAAGTAATGTTCAATCTATCTTATGTTGTTATTTAATTGTCTACACGACCAAATCTCCCACCATGTCTACAGTTCTGGGTAATAAGTATTGTAATGTAAAGTCTGAAACATAGATACAATCTCACAGTGGGATTTCTAGTTTCAAGCTAAGCTTAACGCTGAGGCAACATGCAGAACAGTTGGGCGACGCCGGTCAAAGCCAAGGCGGGGGCGTGACGAAGATGCTCCTTAGCGGGTTGGCGACCTGACCTCTTCCAGCATGCTCCACAAACTCCACCGGAGTTAGGAAGCTACCATGGCACATACACAAAATCGTCACCTCATCAACTTTACTGTACACATACAGTAAGCCTACAATCCTCCTGCCATTGGGGAGCCCGCTGGTCGACACCAATGGCATCTCCCACACCTTCGACATCTCTGAATCATCTTGCTGTCCTCCCCTAGAACCAAGGGCTACCGCTCTTACCGCTGGTGCTGGAGAAGAAGCGGTTGCCATGACGGTGTTGTTAGCACCCTCAGCCAGGTGCACACTATTTGTCCCCTGAGATGAGGACACAACAGGTGATGACAGGCTCCTCCCTTGAGCGCTAGGAGTTCCTGTAAGATCAGACGACAACAATACAATATGGATCAACATAAGCAAATATGATAGAGTAAGAACTGATACGTCTCCAATGTATCTATAATTTTTGATTGCTCCATGCTATATTATCTACTGTTTTGGACCATATTGGGCTTTATTTTCCACTTTTATATTATTTTTGGGACTAACCTTTTAACCGGAGGCCCAGCCCAGAATTGCTGTTTTTTTGCCTATTTCAGTGTTTCGAAGAATCAGAATATCAAACGGAGTCCAAACGGAATGCAACCTTCGGGAACGTGATTTTCTCAACAAATATGATCCAAGAGACTTGGACCCTCCGTCAAGAAAGGAGGGAGGCGGCCACGAGGGTGGAGGGCGCCCCCCAAGGCACGCCCCCTGCCTCGTGGGCCCCCCTTTGCTCCACCGACGTACTCCCTCCTATATATACCTACGTACCCCAAACGATCAGATACAGAGCCAAAAACCTAATTCCACCACCGCAACCTTCTGTACCCATGAGATCCCATCTTGGAGCCTGTTCCGGAGCTCCGCCGGAAGGGGAATCCACCACGGAGGGCTTCTACATCATCACCATAGCCTCTCCGATGAAGTGTGAGTAGTTTACCTTAGACCTTCGGGTCCATAGTTAGTAGCTAGATGACTTCTTCTCTCTTTTTGGATCTCAATACAATGTTCTCCCCCTCTCTCGTGGAGATATATTCGATGTAATCTTCTTTTTGCGGTGTGTTTGTTGAGACCGATGAATTGTGGGTTTATGATCAAGTTTATCTATAAACAATATTTGAATCTTCTCTGAATTCTTTTATGTATGATTGGTTATCTTTGCAAGTTTCTTCGAATTATCACTTTGGTTTGGCCTACTAGATTGGTTTTTCTTGCAATGGGAGAAGTGCTTAGCTTTGGGTTCAATCTTGCGGTGTCCTTTCCCAGTGACAGTAGGGGCAGCAAGGCACGTATTGTATTGTTGCCATCGAGGATAACAAGATTGGGTTTTTATCATATTGCATGAATTTATCCCTCTACACACTAGTGCAAAACCGGGCAATAGCACCAGTTCGTAAGGCCCTTTAGTGCCGGTTCCATAACCGGCACTAAAGTGTGGGCACTAAAGCCCCCCCCCCTTTAGTACCGGTTCAGCATGAACCGGTGCTAAAGGGCAACCACGTGGCACGAGCCAGCTCCGGGGGCCGGGAGCCCTTTAGTACTGGCTGGTAACACCAACCGGTACTAAAATGTTTGGGTTTTTTTTGGTTTTATGATTTCTTTTTCATTTAATTTTGTGTTTTCCATTTTAATTCTTTTTCGTTTGCTGGTATTTTATGATACTACACATTGTACACGTTATGCATATATATATATATATAAATAGAATTTCTAGTAGAACCAATCATATATATATCATCAATGTCTCACAAACCACCATATTAATTCACACATACACACATGTATAGCTATATACAATTTCTCCTACATATGCATGTTGCCTTCGGAGCCAGTGGCATTAGCCTAATTGGTGCCTTCGGAGCACGATGACAATTGGAAGTGGTTCATGACTTGGTCGATGGGGGCGGTAGCGGGTAATAGTATTCTCCCTTCGGATTTATGACATGGTCGAGCAAAAATCCCGCTATTTCCTCTTGAAGTGCTTCTACACGCTCCGTTTCTAGGAGCTTGTCCCGCACCTCTGTGAACTGTTAAGAAGGAGATCAATATGCATGTGTATTAGTTATGTGACTAGATATCGATAATGGTGTAAAAATTGTGAATAGTGTTCTGACAAGCGTACCCATTCCTGTCTTTGAGATCTGCTCCTTTCGGACGCCATGATGCGAATGTTCTTGCAAACGCAGAATGCACACAGATCAGTCCCCTGCGCCTGCTTCAGGGCCTTTATTACGAGAATGGAATTTAATTTGATCAGATAATAATTAATTAAGCATGATAATTAAAGAGATGGCAGCTAGCTAGCTAGCTAGTACTACTTAATTACTTACCTTGGGTCGAAACCATTTCAGTTGTCGTTTCCATTCGCCTTCCGTGACGCTGATGAACCTTGCCCAAGCCCTGCCCGCCGACAAAGAAAATGAATAAAGGGGTTATTAAATAGTTCATATCATGAAATGACGAACTAAATAGGCCGAGATATATAGTTAATAATGATTGAAATTACCTGTTGACTATCCCAAACAAGATGTTATAGTCACTATTTGCTTTGAGTAGCGAGTCCAGTATTTCAACTGTTCCGTCATCAACTTTAATGATACACAAGATCCAGTGAAATCTGCATGCACACACGTTTGCATGTCTTAATTAAGCGGGCATATGTAAGCAAAAACATGTAGCTAGCTAGTAGGCAAAAACAGAGAATTTGTAGTACAAGAAAGTGTGACTCACTGGAAGTTGTAAGGAAGTAGTATATCTTCATTGTATTTGAGGCGCTTCAAGAACTCTAGCATGCTGTCCTCTACCTGCTTTTCATGATGCTTGTTTATTTTCCATGTGTATTCATTTATGGTGTTTGGGTCAATGAACCCAATGCCATAGCGTCCACCTTTTCTCATTTCATACATCTTCATCCTGCATAATACCACAGAAATGAATATAGTGAGGATAATTACAGGTAATGATTGATCAAAAGGATCACTACAGCTAGCTTGAGACTTAAATTACAGAAAGAAATCACTTACAGACAATAGCAACTGACGATAGATTTGGCGAGTGCGTCTTGATTGTATAACTGAAACAGTTCAGAATACTCAACGGTCACAGGTTTCTGATGGTAGTAATGATCCTTCTTGACTTGCACCATGAGGGACTCTCGATCGGATCTCTTGGTAATGTCCATGTACCATTGATGCAATTCATACATTCTCGTTGGGAGCTTCTTGACCTCTTCTGGCTTGACCAAAGGTTGGCCCCGGGCATATTTCCGTTTTATTTCCTCCTCTGTAAGCACAGGCATGTCCTCGATCTCGAGGAGTTGTCCAACAGTGATGTTGAGAGTTTCAGCCTGCATTATATGCTCCTGGGTTATTACCACATCGCCCACCTCGGGAACGTAAACTGTTTGCCCACAATAATATTGGGCGCGCATACTGTCACGTGTTGTTGGCGGCACAACAAGCGGGCGGATCGATTGCGCCGCCTGTTCTCCCAGCTGGGCAACGGTTTTCCCGTATTTTTTGACAGCTGCTTGTTGTTTGCTCGAGCTCGAGCTCGCCTCCTTCTGTAGATTTTGTCGATGTAACTTCCTCATGTGGCGCTCATAGTCTGTGTCAACAGGCTTAGGAGCTAGTGGTTGAGCCATACGAATGAAGTGGTCAACTACTTCCACATGCACTTTCTCCCTTGGTGGCGGTGGCGATTTCGGTCCAAAATGGGCGTCGACTCTGCCCACACTATGGCATTGGTTTGCTCCTCGGTCCTGTCGTAAGCCCTCTCAGGAAGAGGAGTAGTGAGGTTTGGACCATATTTATATCGCTTGCCTCCGCCTGTACTTCCTGTACTATGACCTCGACTCGTACCGCTACGCACCATAGCTGCGGGGTGTCTCTTCTGCGATTGCTGAGGTGGCGGAGACGGCTGACGGGGCTGAGTTGGACGAGGAGGAGTGTCCTGAAGCTATGCCGGACTTGGAGGAGGAGTGTCCTGAGGTTG
Source organism: Triticum aestivum (assembly GCF_018294505.1). Classification (NCBI taxonomy): domain Eukaryota; kingdom Viridiplantae; phylum Streptophyta; class Magnoliopsida; order Poales; family Poaceae; genus Triticum; species Triticum aestivum. Next base: position 742,037,824 of record NC_057800.1, read on the forward strand.
TGCCGGACTTGGAGGAGGAGTGGACGTCTGACGCTGTGTCGGACTTGGAGGAGGAGTGGCCTGACACTTTGCCGTACTTGGAGGAGGAGGAGTGGCCTCACGCGTTGGTGGACTTGGAGGAGCGGGAGTCTACTGACTCGGTGGCGGACTTCGACGAGGAGTCGGGTGACGCGGTGTCGGTGGCCTTCGAAATATGATGTAATCCTTTCTCCATAGGATGCTACGATGTTTGGCATCTCCGAGTGTGTGCTCCTCGTCACCTCCAGGAATGTCAAGCTCTAGCCCCGAATATTGGTCCACCACCTCATCAACCACGACACGAGCATAGCCTGCTGGAATCGGGTTGCAATGGAAGGTTGCATCGGGGGAATTTGTATAAGCAATGCCGTCCGCCACCTTCAAGGATATGTTCTTAATTTTGAAGTGTAGCTCGCAGTTAGTGTTCTCCGCGATGTCATCCATGGGGTATCTATCCAGCATTGCGTCAAACGGGGCGGAACCCACGCTGCTTCTCGGCATGGATGGGGCGGTGGTATCCAATGCTGGATCATCCGCTAGCTGCTGCAGCTGCTGAGACCCCCTTTGCTGGCTAAGTGAGTCGATCTGCTCCTGCTGCCGCTGGAATTTGACTACCAAGTCCACGTGCGCTAATTCTAGGCCTTGAAGGCGTTCATAGTCCAACTTCCTCTTCTCCTCCTCCATCTTCCTCTGCTTCTCCTTCGCAATCTTCCTTCTCTCACGGGTTCTGTAGTCGGTGTTCCAGTCCGAAAACCCCTCATACCACGGAATAGCGCCCTTGCCTCGTGTTCTTCCCGGGTGTTCAGGATTTCCCAGGGCACGCGTAAGCTCGTCATTCTCTCTGTTGGGCTGGAACACCCCCGTTCGAGCCTCTTCTATTGGAACAAGTATATTATCATCGGCTCTATTCAGACATGCCTTCGTCAAAACTTTGCCTGTCTTCGGGTCCAACTCTCCCCCATGCGCATAGAACCAAGTCCTGCACCTGGGGGGGCAGCTCTTAGTAACCGGAGTGAAACCTGCATCCTCCATCTCTTTCTCAGACTTATCCTACTTAGGCATTGCCACCGCGTAGCCACCTAGCCCCAGCTTATGGAACTTATCCTTTTTTTCGGCATTCTTCTTGTTTATTCTCGACCGTTCCTTAGCTAACTCTGAATCCTTGAATTTCACGAAATCGTCCCAATGAGCACTTTGATTCTCTAGTGTTCCCTCGAATACTGGAGTCTTCCTTCCTCCCTTGACGTACTTGTCCCATTCACGATTCTTGTGGTTCTTGAATGCAACCGCCATCTTCCTAAGAGCAGCGTCCTTGACTTTCTGCACATCTGCTTATGTGAAATGATCTGGTAGGGTGAAATATTCCATGAGAGTATCCCAAAGCAGACTTTTTTGTCTGTCATCGACAAAAGTAAGATCTGGACGTGGCTTTGCTGGCTCTCTCCATTCTTGAAGGGAGATCGGGAGTTGGTCCTTCACAAGAACTCCGCACTGACAAACGAACTTGTCCGCAATCTTCTTAGGCGCTAATGGTTCGCCATTAGGTTTGATTGCCTCGATATTATACTTTACGCCCTCCTTCAACTTTTTGTTCGGGCCTCGTTTCGTCCTGTTGCCTGAAGATTTGCTCGATCTGGATGGCTGAAAGAAGAAAGATCGATTCGTTAATATATCTTCAACTCATTTAAAACATGTGATGATCACCAGATGCCTTCTTATATAAATATATATACCTTGCCGGTCTTTGTTGTTTCAGGATCAACATGTTCTTCGTCATTGTCATAATCGTAGTTCATGACTTCATCAATTCGGTCGTCGCGATCGAATATCATATCACCCTCTCCGGTGTTGTTTAGAAATTCGGAGCCGTCATAATCTTCTTCATTCTGATCATCATCTGGCCCGCGTATTATATTGAACATGGTCTGTTCTCCCTCTCTGTCGGTATTTTTCGCCATAGCTTTTATTTAACTATGCCAAAAGAAATATAAAACAATTTAGTATTCAAATTACATCATCTCGAATAATAGATATAATCTCGAATACATTGTCTAGAATAATAGATATAATCTCAAATACATCGTCTCAAATAATAGATATAATCTCGAATACATCGTCTTGAATAATATATAATATTGAATAGTACATCACTGGCTAGGTAGCTAATTAAAGATCGAATACTACAAAAGAATCTAGGACACTCGCGGTTCCTGCGGCGCGGGCGGTGGACACCCAAAGAGAAGGAACCCTCACAGGATCATAGCTGAAGTGAGATCCCTGAAGAAACTGCCAGGTATTGGAGAACCTGCCGCCCTCTAACGCAACCATGTAGCGATGGACGTGCTCGTCCTCCTCCCTGACACGGCGATGTACCACCTCCGGCGGGGCCGGCTCCCTCCGCACCGAAACTGGCCCACACGAACGCCACCAAACGAGATTAGGGTCGACGACGGGACCCGGGGCCGGGTTCCTCATCAAGCGGCGCGCCCCTCCAGGCAGCACCTCCCAGTGCCAGCCCGGCGGAGCCCAGTCCCGGACATGGGTCAGTCGGACGTCGTCGCGGACGGGTCGACGGCGAGGATGCGGGCCGGGCATCGTCAAGAACAAATACTAGCTATATGCCCGCAAAAAGTAACATTTTTTTAATGATTGGATTTTGATAACTAAAATTTCTAACATTTCTATATAACACTAATTATGCTATCATTGCATATGTCAAAATTCTATATGCTATTTCATACTAATTAAGCATCTAACACTAAAAACAGAAAACACAACTTTTATACATCCATTAAAAAACTGAAAACAACATTATATAAAAAATTTCCATACTAATTAAACACTAATTATATCCATCTAACATGCATTCATACATATATACTAGTGAAAAAATAATAATCTAAAAAATCTAAACTAATTAAACATACAAAATACGTATATACTAATATATACATGCATTAATTCATACATATGTACGTGTGTGTGTGTGTGTGTGTGTGCTCATCATGCTTGTGTGTGTGTGTGTATGGGCTCAGGGAGGGGCGGCGCCCATGGTGGCCGCCGGGGGCGAGGGAGAGGGGTTAGAGGGGAAGAGCTCACAGCGGGGCGACGGCGACGGCGAGGCGATGGCCGGGGGCGGCGACGGGCCGGGGCGTGACGCGGGGGCGGCGACGCGGGGACGGGCCGGGGCGGCGACGGGGACGGTGGCGGCGACAGGGACGGGGGCAGCGACGGCGACGGCGTCGATCGATCGGGGGGCACGGGCGGTGCTTCAATGGGGAAACTGGGGAAGAAACAGAGGGAGAATGAAATTTTCGTAAGTGTTGTATATATAGAAGGCACCTTTAGTACCGGTTGGAGTCACCAACCGGTACTAAAGGCCTGTTTTGGCCAGGCCAAGCGGCGGGAACCGCACCCCCTTTAGTACCGGTTGGTGGCTCCAACTTGTACTAAAGGCCCCCCTTTAGTACCGGTTGGTGCCACAAACCGGTACTAAAGGGGGTGCGCTGGCGCAGGTGCGGTGCGCAAGTTTAGTCCCACCTCGCTAGCCGAGGGGCGACCGCACTGGTTTATAAACCCCCGTGCGGTAGCTCTCTCGAGCTCCTCTCCAAAGCAGGCCTACTAGGCCTACATGTTCTGTGCTGCCCTATTGGCCTACTGGGCCTTTGCGGCCCTGCATCCTGGCCCAACAATAGGTTGGGTTTTAGTCGTATGCAGGCCGCTCTGGCCTAGTAGGCGGGCTTTTTTTTAATATTTTTTGCTTTATTTATTTTTGATTTGTTTTTTTTGTGTATTTAGAGTTTCTTTGTAAATATTTTTGCTTTAGGTACAAAAAGTTACAAACTTTCTGTTAGTGCCCGTAGTTTTCAAATTTGAATAGTTTAAATTTTGAATTATTTGAAATTAGTGTGAATCACTAGTTTGTGAATAACTTAACTTTAAAAATCAGTAAAGGCATGAAAGAATTTGTTTGCACATAAAATTTCTTCGCGTTTCAAATGCCAAAACACATAATTAACTACCCTAACTATTACAGAGATTCCCTTCTGGGTGTGAAACACAGAAGAAAGTGATGATAGTGAAGCCGATCACATCCCAGATCTTTGGGTGTGAAACTTTTTCTTTGCGTGTGTCCCTTTGCGCCGTAACCATGGAAAATCTTCATCATTTAACGGGATGCTCGGGTCAATATTCACTGTGAATGGAGCAATTTCATCAAACTTTTCATAATCTTCTGACTTGTCTGTCTTGTCATCCACTCCCACGATGTTTCTCTTCCCAGAAAGAACTATGTGCCGCTTTGGCTCATCGTACGATGCATTCGCTTCCTTATCTTTTCTTTTTCTTGGCTTGGTAGACATGCCCTTCACATAGAAAACCTGTGCCACATCATTGGCTAGGACGAATGGTTCGTCTGCATACGCAAGATTGTTGAGATCCACTGTTGTCATTCCGTACTGCGGGTCTTCCGTTACCCCGCCTCGTGTCATATTGACCCATTTGCACCGAAACAAAGGGACCTTCAAACCACGTCGATAGTCAAGTTCCCATATGTCCTGTATATAACCATAATATGTTTCCTTTCCCGTCTTGGTTTCTGCATCAAAGCGGACACCACTGTTTTGGTTGGTGCTCTTCTTATCTTGGGCGATCGTGTAAAATGTATAACCATTTATCTCGTACCCTTTGAAAGTCATTATATTCGAAGATGGTAACTGGGAGAACAAGTACAGGTCATCTTCAATAGAGGTGTCATGCATGGTACGTGTCTGCAACCAGCTGGCGAAACTCCTGGTTTGTTCACGTGTAATCCAGTCATCAGACCGCTCCGGGTATTTGGAGCGTAGCAAATTCTTGTGTTCATCCATATACGGAGCCACAAAGGCGGAATTCTGTAGAACTGTGTAGTGTGCTTCAGTGAGAGAATGTCCGTCCATACATATTATTTGTTCCCCTCCTAGCGTGCCTTTTCCATCCAGTCTGCCCTTATGCTGCGATTCAGGAACACCAATCGGCTTAAGGTCAGGAATAGAGTCAATACAAAACCTTCAAATCCTTTCCAAAGACCACCTTCAAATCCTTGACCATATCATGTACATCAGCACCAGTACGGTGGCGAGGCTTCGTCCGGTGATCCGCCTCACCTTTGAAATGCTTGCCTTTCTTTCTTACGGGATGCCTGCTCGGAAGAAATCGACGATGTCCTAGGTACACATTCTTCTTACAATTAGCCAAATATATACTGTCGGTATCGTCCAAACAGTGCGTGCATGCGCGGTATCCCTTGTTTGTCTGTCCTAAAAGGTTACTGAGAGCAGGCCAATCATTGATGGTCACGAACAGCAACGCTTTTAGGTCAAATTCTTCCCCCATGTGCTCATCCCACGCATGTACACCTGTTCCATTCCATAGTTGTAAGAGTTCTTCAACTAATGGCCTTAGGTACACATCAATGTCGTTGCCGGGTTGCTTAGGGCCTTGGATGAGCACTGACATCATAATGAACTTCCGCTTCATGCACAACCAAGGAGGAAGGTTATACAAACATAGAGTCACAGGCCAGGTGCTATGGTTGCTGCTCTGCTCCCCAAAAGGATCAATGCGATCTGCGCTTACACCAAACCATACGCTCCTTGCGTCATCTGCAAACTCCTTCCCGTACTTTCTTTCGATTTTTCTCCACCGCGACCCGTCAGCGGGTACTCTCAACTTTCCGTCTTTCTTACGGTCTTCTCTGTGCCATCGCATCGCCTTGGCATGCTCTTTATTTTGGAACAAACGTTTCAACCGTGGTATTATAGGAGCATACCACATCACCTTGGCAGGAATCTTCTTCCTGGGGCGCTCGCCCTCGACATCACCAGGGTCATCGCGGCTGATCTTATAGCGCAATGCACCATATACCGGGCAAGCGTTCAAATCCTCGTACTCACCGCGGTAGAGGATGCAATCATTAGGGCATGCATGTATCTTCTGCACCTCTAACCCTAGAGGGCAGACAACCTTCTTTGCTTCGTACGTACTCTCGGGCAATTCGTTGTCCTTTGGAAGCATATCCTTTATCATTACCAGCAACTTTCCAAATCCCTTGTCAGACACACCATTCTCTGCCTTCCATTGCAACAATTCCAGTGTGGTGCCCAGCTTTTTCTTGTCACCTACGCAATTCGGGTACAACAATTTTTTGTGATCCTCTAACATGCGCTGCAACTTCTTCTTCTCCAAATCACTTGCACAGTTTCTCTTTGCATCGGCAATGGCCCGACCTAGATCATCAACGGGCTCATCTGATGCCTCTTCTTCAGCTTCTTCCCGCATTGCCGGCTCAGCTTCTTCCCGCATTACCGGCTCAGCTTCTTCCCCCATTGTTGTATCATCGTATTCAGGGAACCCATGGCCAGGATAGCTGTCGTCGTCCTCTTCTTCTTCATTGTCTTCCATCATAATCCCTCTTTCTCCATGCTTGGTCCAAACATTATAGTGGGGCATGAAACCGGACTTAAACAGGTGGACGTGAATGGTTCTTGACGTAGAGTAATTGTGACCATTCTTACAGCCAGCACATGGACAAGGCATAAAACCATCCTCCCGCTTGTTTGCCTCAGCCGCAAGCAGAAAAGTATGCACACCCTCAACGAACTGGGGGGAGCATCGGTCATTGTACATCCATTGCCGGCTCATCTTCATTACACAACACCGAATAGACCAAATTAATACAAGTTCATACATAAAGTTCATACAACACTTAAATGCAACAAATAAATAACTCTCTAGCTAAAGCATTTAAATGCAACAACAAATGCGATCAAGATCGCAACTAAGGTAACAATGGATCCAACAACATAATGATACCAAGCCTCACTATCGATGGCATATTTTCTAATCTTTCTAATCTTCAAGCACATTTTCTCCATCTTGATCTTGTGATCATCGACGACATCGGCAACATGCAACTCCAATTCCATCTTATCCCCCTCAATTCTTTTCAATTTTTCTTTCAAGTACTCATTTTCTCTTTCAACTAAATTTAACCTCTCGACAATAGGGTCGGTTGGAATTTCCGGTTCACATACCTCCTAGAAAAAATTTCTATGTCAACTTGATGGGCATAATTTGTCATAAACACGAAATGCAACTAGTTTTAAAAGAGAATATATATACCACATCCGAATCATAACAAGGACGAGGGCCGACGGGGACGGATATCAAAACCATGGCACTATATGTATAACAAACAACGTATGGGTAAGATAATTATATGAGTAACTATATATCCAAATCACACAAACATCAATTTTTATATAAAATTTCATGAACAAGAAGCTCACCATAAGGTGGTGCCGGCGACGGGATGGTGCAGGCGATCGACGGTGGTTACGACGGAGATTTAGAAGGCACTAAGTAAACCACACCTACGTATGCAAACTAAGTGTTATTTTTGACCTCAAATTGCATATAAATCAAATACTAGCACACACACACACACACACACACACACACATATATATATATATATATATATATATATCCTCCCAAATTACTAAACTCACAAATTAATCACTATATAAAGCATTGCAAGAGCTAATCTAGCAATGTGAGATGAAAGGACAAAGTTGCTAACCTTTGTGATCATTTGAATGGATGGGGGCCTTCAAATCTTGACAAATTTTGGGCAAAATGTGTGATGAGATCGAGAGGAAGAGGGGAAGAACAGAGAGAGGAGAGGGGAAAGGGGAAGAACAGAGTGAGCTCGGGTGGACGAAGGGTTTATGTAGGACGACCTTTAGTACCGGTTCGTGCCAAGAACCGGTACTAAAGGGGCTGGAGGGTCCCCAGTCTGACAACATCCTGCCACCACTCTCATTAGTACCGGTTCGTGGCACAAACCGGTGCTAAAGGTTCGCCACGAACCGGTACTAATGAAAGCGGCCCGGCTAGCCGTTGGAACCGGCACTAATGTATACATTAGTGCCGGCTCAAATACAAACCGACACTAATGTGCTTCACGTTTGACCCTTTTTCTACTAGTGACATGATGTCATCTTGCTTAAGGCGTTACTCTGTTTTCTCGAACTTAATACTCTAGATGCATGCGGGATAGCGGTCGATGAGTGGAGTAATAGTAGTAGATGAAGGAGTCGGTCTACTTGTCTCGGACGTGATGTCTATATACATGATCATACCTAGATATTCTCATAACTATGCTCAATTCTGTCAATTGCTCAACAGTAATTTGTTCACCCACCGTAGAATACTTATGCTCATGAGAGAAGCCACTAGTGAAATCTATGGCACCCGGGTCTATCCTCATCATATCAATCTCCATCACTTTATTATTGCTTTGCTTTTTTACTTTGCTTTTTGTTTTACTTTGCATCTTTATACCAAAAATACCAAAAATATTATCTATCATCTCTATCAGATCTCACTCTCGTAAGTGACCGTGAAGGGATTGACAACCCCTAATCGCGTTGGTTGCGTTGAGCTATTTGTTTTGTGTAGGTACGAGGGACTCGCGCGTAGCCTCCTACCGGATTGATACCTTGGTTCTCAAAAACCGAGGGAAATACTTACTCGACTCTGCTGCATGACCCTTTCCTCTTCAAGGAAATCCAACGCAGTGCTCAAGAGGTAGCAGGAAGATTTCTGGCGCCGTTGCCAGGGAGGCTACGCAAAAGTCAACATACCAAGTACCCATCACAATCCCTTATCTCTCGCATTACATTATTTTCCATTTGCCTCTCGTTTTCCTGCCCCCCACTTCACCCTTGCCATTTTATTCGCCTCTTTTCGCTCGCCTTCTTTTCGCCCTTCACTTTCTCTGTCGCTATGTCTGAAATTGGGGAAATTATTGCCGATATGGACAATAATAATATCATAGAAAATTATGATGGTCCTGCTGAAGAACCCCCTACCTTGCATACAATTTTTTTTCGAATTGGTAGTGGTAATATTATTGGAAAAGGAGTTATTCAAGATTTCTTTACTTGTACCGGCGCTTTGCCTTCTATGGGCGGTTCTATTCTCCATAGAACTAGTAGTCTTGCAGATGCTATTGCCATGCTTATCGTTGAACTTGAAAGGCAATTTATGCACATGCATCCTTGCATACAATGGATTTTCCTAGAATTTTCTAATATTGAGCATTCCTCTGTTAAGCATGCCGCTACAATCTTTTTGGCTCATGAATTCAGATTTATAATAAAAGAGGCCAAAGAAATCTTTGCACATTATAGGGTGGACGCTGGTCGTCCTCCCATAGAATCTATCCTCTTCGATCAAGAAGAAATAATGCGTTTTCAATCTCTTGACAATGTTGCTTTCAATGAAAACCTTAGAAAAAAGGTGCCTACCAATATTTTAGTTAATAAAATCTCTGAACTTAATGATGATTTGGCTATTCGAAATAATGAGCTAGGATACTCTCTTGAGTATAGGCTCACAAGGTTCTGTCAAAAGAACGCTTATAATGATGAATTGGTTGTGCAATACGAAGGGCCGAAAGAGGAACCTATACCTCCTAAAATTGATCTTGGGGACTTTTGTCCTATTAAATTTAGCCCTTTTGATTACTTTTGCTTGCCTCAAAGAAAACTTGCTGCTGAACATAGAGAATATGAAATGAGTTTCACCAATCTATCTTATTACTACGGCACTACTTAGATCTATCCTTGCTTTTATGCCTAGCTAGGGGCGTTAAAAGATAGCGCTTGTTGGGAGGCAACCCAATTTTATTTTTAGTTTTTTTTGTTTTTGCTTCTGTTTAGGAATAAATAATCCATCTACCTTCTGTTTAGATGTGGTTTTATGTTTTAATTAGTGTTTGTGCCAAGTTAAACCTATAGGATCTTCTTGGATGATAGTTATTTGATCTTGCTGTAATTTCCAGAAAATTTCTGTTCATGAAATTTTTTATCAAAAATCACCAGAACGTGATAAAATAGTGATTCTAATTTCTTGTGATCAATAAACAAATTTCCTAGGTCTTCCTATTTTGGTTGATGTTTTGGAGTTCCAGAAGTCTGCGTTAGTTACAGATTACTACAGACTGTTCTGTTTTTGACAGATTCTGTTTTTCGTGTGTTTTTGCTTATTTAGATGAATCTATGGCTAGTAAAATAGTATATAAACCATAGAGAAGTTGGAATACAGTAGGTCTAACACCAATATAAATAAAGAATAAGTTCATTACAGTACCTTGAAGTGGTATTTTGTTCTCTTTCGCTAACAGAGCTCACGAGATTTCTGTTGAGTTTTGTGTTGTGAAGTTCTCAAGTTATGGGTGAAATCTTTTGATGGATTATGGAACAAGGAGTGGCAAGAGCCTAAGCTTGGGGATGCCCATGGCACCCCCAATATAATCTAAAGACACCAAAAAGTCAAAGCTTGGGTATGCCCCGAAAGGCATCCCCTCTTTCGTCTACTTCCATCGGTAACTTTACTTGGAGCTATATTTTTATTCACCACATGATATGTGTTTTGCTTGGAGCGTATTGTATGATTTGAGTCTTTGCTTTTTAGTTTACCACAATCATCCTTGCTGTACACACCTTTTGAGAAAGCCACACATGAATTGGAATTTGATAGAATACTCTATGTGCTTCACTTATATCTTTTTAGCTATATAGTTTTGCTCTAGTGCTTCACTTATATCTTTTAGAGCACGGTGGTGGATTTGTTTTATAGAGACAATTGATCTCTCATGCTTCACTTAGATTATTTTGAGAGTCTTAAATAGCATGGTAATTTGCTTAATAATAATAATAAGCTTGGTATTCAAGATTTGCAAAACTTTCTTTTGAGTGCGTTGAATACTATGAAAAGTTTGATGCTTTGATAATTGTTTTGAGATATGGAGGCGATAATATCAAAGTCGTGCTAGTTGAGTAGTTGTGAATTTGAGAAATGCTTGTGTTGAAATTTGCAAGTCCCGTACCATGCACGTATGGTAAACGTTATGTAACAAATTTGAAACATGAGGTGTTATTTGATTGTCGTCCTTATGAGTGGCGGTCAGGGACGAGCGATGGTCTTTTCCTACCAATCTACCCCCCTAGGAGCATGCACGTAGTGCTTTGGTTTTTGATGGCTTGTAGATTTTTGCAATAAGTATATGAGTTCTTTATGACTAATGTTGAGTCCATGGATTATACGCACTCTCACCCTTCCATCATTGCTAGCCTCTTTGGTACCGTGCATTGCCCTTTGTCACATTGAGAGTTGGTGCAAACTTCGCCGGTGCATCCAAACCCCGTGATATGATACGCTCTTTCACACATAAACCTCCTTATATCTTCCTCAAAACAGCCACCATACCTACCTATTATGGCATTTCCATAGCCATTCCGAGATATATTGCCATGCAACTTTCCACCATTTCGTTCATCATGACACATTCATCATTGTCATATTGCTAGCATGATCATGTAGTTGACATAGTATTCGTGGCAAAGCCACCATTCATAATTTTTTCATACATGTCACTCTTGATTCATTGCATATCCCGGTACACCGCCGGAGGCATTCATATAGAGTCATACTTTGTTCTAGTATCGAGTTGTAATCATTGAGTTGTAAATAAATAGAGGTGTGATGATCATCATTTTCTAGAGCATTGTCCCAATTGAGGAATAAAAAAAAGAGAAAGGCCATAAAAAATGAGAGAAAAAGAGAGAAGGTACAATGCTACTATCCTTTTCCACACTTGTGCTTCAAAGTAGCACCATAATCTTCATAATAGAGAGTCTCTTATTTTATCACTTTCATATACTAGTGGGAATTTTTCATTATAGAACTTGGCTTGTATATTCCAACAATGGGCCTCCTCAAGTGCCCTAGGTCTTCGTGAGCAAGCAAGTTGGATGCACACCCACTTAGTTTCTTTTGTTGAGCTTTCATACATTTATAGCTCTAGTGCATCCGTTGCATGGAAATCCCTACTCCTTGCATAAACATCAATCGATGGGCATCTCCATAGCCTATTGATTAGCCTCGTTGATGTGAGACTTTCTCCTTTTTTGTCTTCTCCACATAACACCCATCATCATATTCTATTCCACCCATAGTGCTATGTCCATGGCTCACGCTCATGTATTGCGTGAAGGTTTATAAGTTTGAGATTATTAAAGTATGAAACAATTGCTTGGCTTGTCATTGGGGTTGTGCATGATGAGAGCATTCTTGTGTGACGAAAATGGAGCATGACTAAACTATATGATTTTGTAGGGATGAACTTTCTTTGGCCATGTTATTTTGAGAGGACATTATTGCTTAGTTAGTATGCTTGAAGTATTATTATTTTTATGTCAATATGAACTTTTGTCTTGAATCTTTCGGATCTGAATATTCATACCACAATTAAGAAGAATTACATTGAAATTATGCGAAGTAGCACTCCGCATCAAAAATTCTTTTTTATCATTTACCTACTCGAGGACGAGCAGGAATTAACCTTGGGGATGCCTGATACGTCTCCAATGTATCTATAATTTTCGATTGCTCCATGCTATATTATCTACTATTTTGGACCATATTGGGCTTTATTTTCCACTTTATATTATTTTTGGGACTAACCTATTAATCGGAGGCCCAGCCCAGAATTGCTGTTTTTTTGCCTATTTCAGTGTTTCGAAGAAACGGAATATCAAACGGAGTCCAAACGGAATGAAACATTCGGGAATGTGATTTTCTCAACAAATATGATCCAGGAGACTTGGACCCTCCGTCAAGAAAGGAGGGAGGCGGCCACGAGGGTGGAGGGCGCACCCCCCCTAGGGCGCGCCCCTACCTCGTGGGCCCCCCTTTGCTCCACCAACGTACTCCTGTTGGAAATATGCCCTAGAGGCAATAATAAATTAGTTATTATTATATTTCCTTGTTCATGATAATCGTTTATTATCCATGCTAGAATTGTATTGATAGGAAACTCAGATACATGTGTGGATACATAGACAACACCATGTCCCTAGTAAGCCTCTAGTTGACTAGCTCGTTGATCAATAGATGGTTACGGTTTCCTGACCATGGACATTGGATGTCATTGATAACGGGATCACATCATTAGAAGAATGATGTGATGGACAAGACCCAATCCTAAGAGTAGCACAAGATCGTGTAGTTCGCATGCTAAAGCTTTTCTAATGTCAAGTATCATTTCCTTAGACCATGAGATTGTGCAACTCCCGGATACCGTAGGAATACTTTGGGTTTGCCAAACGTCACAACGTAACTGGGTGGCTATAAAGGTACACTACAGGTATCTCCGAAAGTGTTTGCTGGGTTGGCACGAATCGAGACTGGGATTTGTCACTCCGTGTAAACGGAGAGGTATCTCTGGGCCCACTCGGTAGGACATCATCGTAATGTGCACAATGTGATCAAGGAGTTGATCACGGGATGATGTGTTATGGAACGAGTAAAGAGACTTGCCGGTAACGAGATTGAACAAGGTATCGGAATACCGACGATCGAATCTCGGGCAAGTATCGTACCGATAGACAAAGGGAATTGTATACGGGATTGATTAAGTCCTTGACATCGTGGTTCATCCGATGAGATCATCGTGGAACATGTGGGAGCCAACATGGGTATCTAGATCCCGCTGTTGGTTATTGACCGGAGAGTTATCTCGGTCATGTCTGCAAGGTTCCCGAACCCGTAGGGTCTACACACTTAAGGTTCGATGACGCTAGGGTTATAGGGAATAGATATACGTGGTTACCGAATGTTGTTCAGAGTCCCGGATGAGATCCCGGACGTCACGAGGAGTTCCGGAATCGTCCGGAGGTAAAGATCTATATATGGGAAGTCCTGTTTTGGTCACCGGAAAAGTTTCGGGTTTTATCGGTAACGTACCGGGACCACCGGGAGGGTCCCGGGGGTCCACCAAGTGGGGCCACAAGCCCCGGAGGGCTGCATGGGCCAAGTGTGGGAGGGGACCAGCCCCAGGTGGGCTGGTGCGCCCCCCACAAGTGCCCAAGGCGCCTAAGGGGAGGAAGGGGGTAAACCCTAAGGGCAGATGGGCCTTAGGGCCCATGCCTGGTGCGCCTCCCTCTCCCCCTCCACTTGGCCGCCACCCTAGATGGGATTGGGGCTAGACACCGCCCCTAGGGTGGAACCCTAGGTGGGGCTCACCCCTCCCTCTCCCCTATATATACTTGAGTACTTGGGGCTGCCAACAGATGAGTTCCTCTCCTTCTTGGCGCAGCCCTACCCCTCTCCCTCCTCGTCTCTTGCGGTGCTTGGCGAAGCCCTGCTGGAGTACCACGCTCCTCCACCACCACCACGCCGTCGTGCTGCTGCTGGATGGAGTCTTCCTCAACCTCTCCCTCTCTCCTTGCTGGATCAAGGCATGGGAGACGTCACCGGGCTGTACGTGTGTTGAACGCGGAGGTGCCGTCCGTTCGGCACTAGGATCTCCGGTGATTTGGATCACGACGAGTACGACTCCTTCAACCCCGTTCTCTTGAACACTTCCGCTTAGCAATCTACAAGGGTATGTAGATGCACTCTCCTTCCCCTCGTTGCTGGTTTCTCCATAGATAGATCTTGGTGACACGTAGGATAATTTTGAATTTCTGCTACGTTCCCCAACAGTGGCATCATGATCTAGGTCTATTGCGTAGATTCTATGCACGAGTAGAACACAAAGCAGTTGTGGGCGTTGATTTTGTCAATTTACTTGCTGTTACTAGTCTTATTTTGATTCGGCGGCATCGTGGGATGAAGCGGCCCGGACTGACCTTACACGTACTCTTACGTGAGACTGGTTCCACCGACTGACATGCACTAGTTGCCTAAGGTGGCTAGCGGGTGTCTGTCTCTCCCACTTTAGTCGGATCGGATTCGATGAAAAGGGTCCTTATGAAGGGTAAATAGCAATTGGCATATCACGTTGTGGTTTTTGCGTAGGTAAGAAACGTTCTTGCTAGAAACCCATAGCAGCCACGTAAAACATGCAGACAACAATTAGAGGACGTCTAACTTATTTTTGCAGGGTATGCTATGTGATGTGATATGGCCAAGAAGAATGTGATGAATGATATGTGATGTATGAGATTGATCATGTTCTTGTAATAGGAATCACGACTTGCATGTCGATGAGTATGACAACCGGCAGGAGCCATAGGGGTTGTCTTTATTTATTTAATGACCTGCGTGTCATTGAACAACGCCATGTAATTACTTTACTTTATTGCTAACTGGTAGCCATAGTAGTAGAAGTAATAAGTTGGCGAGACAACTTCATGGAGACACAATGATGGAGATCATGGTGTCACGCCGGTGACGATGATGATCATGGAGCCCCGAAGATGGAGATCAAAAGGAGCAATATGATATTGGCCATATCATGTCACTATTTGATTGCATGTGATGTTTATCATGTTTTTGCATCTTATTTGCTTAGAACGACGGTAGTAAATAAGATGATCCCTCATTAAAATTTCAAGAAAGTGTTCTCCCTAACTGTGCACCGTTGCGAAAGTTCGTCGTTTCGAAGCACCATGTGATGATCGGGTGTGATAGATTCTTACGTTCGAATACAACGGGTGTTGACGAGCCTAGCATGTACAGACATGGCCTCGGAACACATGCGAAAAACTTAGGTTAACTTGACGAGCCTAGCATGTACAGACATGGCCTCGGAACACAAGAGACCGAAAGGTCGAGCATGAGTCGTATGGTAGATACGATCAACATGAAGATGTTCACCGATGTGACTAGTCCGTCTCACGTGATGATCGGACACGGCCTAGTTGACTCGGATCATGTAATCACTTAGATGACTACAGGGATGTCTATCTGAGTGGGAGTTCATAAGATGAACTTAATTATCCTGAACATAGTCAAAAGGTCTTCGCAAATTATGTCGTAGCTCGTGCTTCAGTTCTACTATTTAGATATGTTCCTAGAGAAAATTTAGTTGAAAGTTGATAGTAGCAATTATGCGGACTAGGTCCATAAACTGAGGATTGTCCTCATTGCTTCATAGAAGGCTTATGTCCTTAATGCACCGCTCAGTGTGCTGAGCCTCGAACGTCGTCTGTGGATGTTGCGAACATCTGACATACACATTTTGATAACTACATGATAGTTCAGTTAAACGGTTTAGAGTTGAGGCACCAAAGATGTTTCAAAATGTCGCGAAACATATGAGATGTTTCGAGGGCTGAAATTGGGATTTCAGGCTCGTGCCCACGTCAAGAGGTATAAGACCTCCGACGATTTTCTTAGCCTGCAAACTAAGGGAGAAAAGCTCAATTGTTGAGCTTGTGCTCAGATTGTCTGAGTACAACAATCATTTGAATCGAGTGGGAGTTGATCTTCCAGATGAGATAGTGATGTTTCTCCGAAGTCATTACCACCAAGCTGCTAGAGCTTCGTGATGAACTATAATATATCAGGGACATATATGATGATCCTTGAGATATTCGCGATGTTTGACACCACAAAAGTAGAAATCAAGAAGGAGCATCAATTGTTGATGGTTGGTGAAACCACTAGTTTCAAGAAGGGCAAGGGCAAGAAGGGATACTTCATGAAACGGCAAATCAGCTGCTGCTCTAGTGAAGAAACCCAAAGTTGAACCCAAGCCCGAGACTAAGTGCTTCTGTAATAAGGGGAACAGTCACTGAAGCAGAACCACCCTAGATACTTGGTAGATGAGAAGGCTGGCAAGGTCGACAGAAGTATATTGGATATGCATTATAATGTGTACTTTACTAGTACTCCTAGTAGCACCAGGGTATTAGATACCGGTTCGGTTGTTAAGTGTTAGTAACTCGAAACAAAAGGCTACGGAATAAACGGAGACTAGCTAAAAGGTGAGATGACGATATGTGTTGGAAGTATTTCCAAGGTTGATCAAATATCATAAGCTCCCTCTACCATCGAGATTGGTATTAAAACCTAAATAATTGTTATTTGGTGTTTGCGTTGAGCATAGACATCATTGGACTATGTCTATCGCGATACGGTTATTCATTTAAGGAGAATAATGGTTACTCTGTTTATTTGAATAATACCATCCCGATCGTAGTGATACACATTTTCATGCCAAAGGTATAAGATGGTAATGATAGTACCACACAAATGTGGCACTGCAATTTGAGTCATATTGGTATAAAACGCATGAAGAAGCTCCATGTTGATGGATCTTTGGACTCACTCATTTTCTGAAAGGATTGAGACATGCGAACCATGTTCGTTGGTAGATATGCATGAGGAAACTCTATACAGATGGATCGTTTGGACTCACTTGATTTTGAATCACTTGAGACATGCAAATCATACCACATGGGCAAGATGACTGAAAAGCCTCATTTTTAGTAAGATGGAACAAGAAAGCAACTCGTTGGAAGTAATACATTTTGATGTGTGCAGTCCAATGAGTGCTGAGGCACGCAGTGGATATCGTTATATTCTTACTTCACAGATGATTTAAGTAGATACTGAGTATATTTACTTGATGAAACACAAGTCTGAATTATTGAATGGTTCAAGTAAGTTCAGAGTGAAGTAGAAGATCTTCGTGACAAGAGGATAAAATGTCTATGATATGATCATAGAAATGAATATCTGAGTTACGAGTTTGGCACACAATTAAGACACTGCGGAAATTGTTTCACAACTAATACCGCCTGGAACACCATAGTGTGATGGTGTGTCCGAACATCATAGTTGCACCCTATTGGATATGGTGCGCACCATGATGTCTCTTATCGAATAACCACTATCGTTCATGGGTTAGGCATTAGAGACAACCGCACTCACTTTAATTGGGCACCACGTAATTCCGTTGAGACGAAACCGTTTGAACTATGGTTTGGAGAAACCTGAGTTGTCGTTTCTTAAAAGTTTGGGGCTGCGATGCTTATGTGAAAAAGTTTTAGGTTGATAAGCTCGAACCCAAAGCGGATAAAATGCATCTTCATAGGACACCCAAAATAGTTGGGTATACCTCCTAATTCATATCCGAAAGCAATAGGGATTGTTTCTGGAATCGGGTCCTTTCTCGAGAAAAGGTTTCTCTCGAAAGAATTGAGTGGGAGGATAGTGGAGACTTGATGAGGTTATTGAACCGTCACTTCAACTAGTGTATAGCAGGGCACAAAGAGTTGTTCCTGTGGCACCTACACCAATTGAAGTGGAAGCTTATGATATTGATCATGAGACTTCAGATCAAGCCACTCCCAAACCTCATAGGATGACAAGGATGCGTACTACTTCAGAGTGGTACGTAATCCTGTCTTGGAAGTCATGTTGCTAGACAACAATGAACCTACAAGCTATGGAGAAGCGATGGTGGGCCCGGATTCCGATAAATGGCTCGAGGCCATAAAATCCGAGAGAGGATCCATGTATGAAAACAAAGTGTAGACTTTGGCAGAATGGCTCGATGATCGTAAGGCTGTTGAGTACAGATGGATTTTAAAAGGAAGACGGACAATGATGGTAAATGTCACCATTAAGAAAGCTCGACTTGTCGTTAAGATGTTTCCCGACAAGTTCAAGGAGTTGACTACGGTGAGACTTTCTCATCCGTAGCGATGCTAAGAGTCTGTTGGAATTATATTAGCAATCACTGCATTATTTATGAAATCTTGCAGATAGGATGTCAAAAACCATTGTTTCCTCATGATTTTCTTGAGGAAAGGTTGTGTGTGATACAACCAGAAGTTTTTAACAATCCTGAAAGATGCTAACAAGTATGCAAAGCTCTAGCAATCCTTCTAAGGACTGGAGTAAGCATCTCGGAGTTGGAATATACGCTTTGATGATGATCAAAGATTTTGGGTTTATACAAAGTTTATGAGAAACTTGTATTTCCAAAGAAGTGAGTGGGAGCACTATAGAATTTCCGATGAGTATATGTTGTTAACATATTGTTGATCGGAAATGATGTAGAATTTCTGGAAAGCATGCAGAGTTATTTGAAAAGTGTTTTTCAATGGAAAACCTGGATTAGGCTACTTGAGTATTGAGCATTAAGATCTATAAGGATAGATCAAAACGCTTAATAGTACTTTCAAATGAATACATACCGTGACAAGATTTTGAAGGAGTTCAAAATGGATTGGCAAAGAAGGAGTTCTTGGCTGTGTTATAAGGTGTGAACATTGAGTAAGACTCAAAACCTGACCGCGGCAGAATAGAGAGAAAGGACGAAGGTCGTCCCCTATGCTTTAGACGTAGGCTCTACAGTATGCTATGCTGTGTACCGCACCTGAAGTGTGCCTTGCCATGAGTCAGTCAAGGGGTACAAGAGTGATCCAAGAATGGATCACAGGACAGCGGTCAAAGTTATCCTTAGTAACTAGTGGACTAAGGAATTTTCTCGATTATGGAGGTGGTAAAAGAGATCGTCGTAAAGGGTTACGCCGATGCAAACTTTGACACTAATCCAGATTATTCTGAGTAGTAAACTGGATTCATATAGTAGAACAGTTATTTGGAATAGCTCCAAATAGAACGTGGTAGCTGCATCTGGGAGATGACATAGAGATTTGTAAAGCACACACGGATCTGAAAGATTCAGACCCGTTGACTATAACATCTCTCACAACCATAACATGATCAAACCCAGAACTCATCGAGTGTTAATCACATGGTAATTTGAACTAGATTATTGACTCTAGTAAACTCTTTGGGTGTTAGTCACATGGGGATGTGACCTTGAGTGTTAATCACATAGCGATGTGAACTGGATTATTGACTCTAGTGCAAGTGGGAGACTGTTGGAAATATGCACTAGAGGCAATAATAAATTAGTTATTATTATATTTCCTTGTTCATGATAATCGTTTATTATCCATGCTAGAATTGTATTGATAGGAAACTCAGATACATGTGTGGATACATAGACAACACCATGTCCCTAGTAAGCCTCTAGTTGACTAGCTCGTTGATCAATAGATGGTTACGGTTTCCTGACCATGGACATTGGATGTCATTGATAACGGGATCACATCATTAGAAGAATGATCTGATAGACAAGACCCAATCCTAAGCATAGCACAAGATCGTGTAGTTCACATGCTAAAGCTTTTCTAATGTCAAGTATCATTTCCTTAGACCATGAGATTGTGCAACTCCCGGATACCGTAGGAATACTTTGGGTGTGCCAAACGTCACAACGTAACTGGGTGGCTATAAAGGTACACTACAGGTATCTCCGAAAGTGTCTATTGGGTTGGCACGAATTGAGACTGGGATTTGTCACTCCGTGTAAACGGAGAGGTATCTCTGGGCCCACTCGGTAGGACATCATCGTAATGTGCACAATGTGATCAAGGAGTTGATCACGGGATGATGTGTTATGGAACGAGTAAAGAGACTTGCCGGTAACGAGATTGAACAAGGTATCAGAATACCGACGATCGAATCTCGGGCAAGTATCGTACCGATAGACAAAGGGAATTGTATACGGGATTGATTAAGTCCTTGACATCGTGGTTCATCCGATGAGATCATCGTGGAACATGTGGGAGCCAACATGGGTATCTAGATCCCGCTGTTGGTTATTGATCGGAGAGTTATCTCGGTCATGTCTGCAAGGTTCCCGAACCCGTAGGGTCTACACACTTAAGGTTCGATGATGCTAGTGTTATACGAAATAGATATACGTGGTTACCGAATGTTGTTCAGAGTCCCGGATGAGATCCCGGACGTCACGAGGAGTTCCGTAATGGGCCGGAGGTAAAGATTTATATATAGGAAGTCCTGTTTTGGTCACCGGAAAAGTTTCGGGTTTTATCGGTAACGTACCGGGACCACCGGGAGGGTCCCGGGGGTCCACCAAGTTGGGCCACAAGCCCCGGAGGGTTGCATGGGCCAAGTGTGTGAGGGGACCAGTCCCAGGTGGGCTGGTGCGCCCCCCCACAAGGGCCCGAGGCGCCTAAGGGGAGGAAGGGGGCAAACCCTAAGGGCAGATGGGCCTTAGGGCCCATGCCTGGTGCGCCTCCCTCTCCCCCTCCACTTGGCCGCCACCCTAGATGGGATTGGGGCTGGACGCCGCCCCTAGGGTGGAACCCTAGGTGGGGCTCACCCCTCCCTCTCCCCTATATATACTTGAGGACTTGGGGCTGCCAACAGATGAGTTCGTCTCCTTCTTGGCGCAGCCCTACCCCTCTCCCTCCTCGTCTCTTGCGGTGCTTGGCGAAGCCCTGCTGGAGCACCACACTCCGCCACCACCACCACGCCGTCGTGCTGCTGCTGGATGGAGTCTTCCTCAACCTCTCCCTCTCTCCTTGCTGGATCAAGGCATGGGAGACATCACCGGGCTGTATGTGTGAGGAACGCGGAGGTGCCATCCGTTCGGCACTAGGATCTTCGATGATTTGGATCACGACGAGTACGACTCCTTCAACCCCGTTCTCTTGAACGCTTCCGCTTAGCGATCTACAAGGGTATGTAGATGCACTCTCCTTCCCCTCGTTGCTGGTTTCTCCATAGGTAGATCTTGGTGACATGTAGGAAAATTTTGAATTTCTGCTACGTTCCCCAACAACTCCTTCCTCCTATATATACCTAATTCCACCGCCGCAACCTTCTGTACCCATGAGATCCCATCTTGGGGCCTATTTCGGAGCTCCGTCGGAAGAGGAAACCTCCACGGAGGGCTTCTACATCATCACCATAGCCTCTCAGATGAAGTGTGAGTAGTTTACCTCAGACCTTTAGGTCCATAGTTAGTAGCTAGATGGCTTCTTCTCTCTTTTTGGATCTCAATACAATGTTCTCCCCCTCTCTCGTGGAGATCTATTCGATGTAATCTTCTTTTTGCGGTGTGTTTGTTGAGACCGATGAATTGTGGGTTTATGATCAAGTTTATCTATGAACAATATTTGAATCTTCTCTGAATTCTTTTATGTATGATTGGTTATCTTTGCAAGTCTCTTCGAATTATCAGTTTGGTTTGGCCTACTAGATTGGTTTTTCTTGCAATGGGAGAAGTGCTTAGCTTTGGGTTCAATCTTGCGGTGTCCTTTCCCAGTGATAGTAGGGGCAGCAAGACACATATTGTATTGTTGCCATCGAGGATAACAAGATGGTTTTTTATCATATTGCATGAATTTATCCCTCTACATCGTGTCATCTTGCTTAAGACGTTACTATGTTTTCTTGAACTTAATACTCTAGATGCATGCTGGATAGCGGTCGATCAGTGGAGTAATAGTAGTAGATGCAGGCAGGAGTCGGTCTACTTGTCTCGGACGTGATGCCTATATACATGATCATACCTAGATATTCTCATAACTATGCTCAATTCTGTCAATTGCTCAATAGTAATTTGTTCACCCACCGTAGAATACTTATGCTCATGAGAGAAGCCACTAGTGAAATCTATGGCCCCCGGGTCTATCCTCATCATATCAATCTCCATCACTTTATTATTGCTTTGCTTTTTTATTTGCTTTTTGTTTTACTTTGCATCTTTATACCAAAATACCAAAAATATTATCTATCATCTCTATCAGATCTCACTCTCGTAAGTGACCGTGAAGGGATTGACAACCCCTAATCGCGTTGGTTGCGTTGAGCTATTTGTTTTGTGTAGGTACGAGGGACTCGCGCGTAGGCTCCTACTGGATTGATACCTTGGTTCTCAAAACCTGAGGGAAATACTTACTCTACTCTACTGCATCACCCTTTCCTCTTCAAGGAAATCCAACGCAGTGCTCAAGAGGTAGCAAGAACCAACCGCCTCTGAACAAAGACATCTGTAGAATAGTCCAAATCTATTAGTAGTTGTTTTACAACAAGGATTAGTTAACAATTTGAATTATTGATGTCTCTGTAGTTCCTGTTCTAGGACACATTCAATAGGACAAATACTGTAACAACATGGTTTTGGTCCAAAGGCCAGGATGAATCTAAGCCACAACTTAATTTGTTGGGTGTGTGTTGATTGGCTTGGTACGTAGTTCTAATTTTAAAGCCAAGTACCTTAAAGATATCCAGATAACTAGCTACATGATTAAACTTGCATAATTTATCAAGGAGTACCACAAGGAGCTAAGCATGAAAGTAGGAACGTGGTATTGTTGGATAAAAATACCATCCTTGTGAGTTGCACATGGAAAATATGCACCATATGGAAGCATGTTTTGGGGGTATCTGGTCGCGGAGAAGGTGCTAGGTTGCTTTGCTCACTTGCACTTTGGCAACTAATCATGTGTGATTTGGTCATTGGTCAACGAAAAACACGTGGTGGTGGTGGTAAGGAGTTGCCGAAATCCATGTTGGAAATGGCTTCCTTGGTGCACAAACAATCACAATATCAGTGTACTTGGCATTTTTATTGTTGCTCGGACATCAATGTGCACCCTCCGAATCTGTGTGGACTCGAATGCTATTTGCCGCCTGCAAGAAACTACTATTAGACTAACTAAGTCAGCACATAGGCATCACAACAAAAAACATGTTTGATATGGCGTCCTTGGTGCGCCAAACAATCATGGTACTACCATACAAAAAACATCTCCGGCATTGATCGTACATCCTTGCCAAACTTTGGTTTCCAAGTAAACCACCCCCCAAATCCATGTTGGATTTTAATGTTGTTTTTTGTTTATATAAACATACCATATCTGTCACGAAAATGAAATACTGTGTAGACGTCCATGTTGAGCATATATGTTTACAATGTAATGTTGAGCGTCGGGGCCATGAGGCGGACGTCATTAAGCTTGTTCCTCGATGATAGACCTATGGGGTGAACAAATTTGTTTGTTGAGTATGACATTCTGAACCCGTGTCAGATTAGACTATTTTTAATGTGTCCAAAAAATGCTAGATAAGGCACTGAGATCCTCTACCTCGTCTTAGTAAGTGTTGGACTCGTAAGCAAGCATATGGGCATCGCAAGGTCTACTGAAATAGTGACCACCAAAGCTAGCCTGCCCAACAATGTCAAACTTGTTCCACGATGATTTGTAACTCTACGGTTGTCTAACATTGATTGTTGAATCGAGTATCATACCATAGTAAATGTTGAGTAGGTAAAAAACTCATCGGCATCACTAAGATACACCGAAATGGCAACCGTCAAGACTAGGATGGTCGATGACAATTGACTTGTTCGTAAGTGACATACCTCTATGGGTTTTGCGAATATGATAGCACAAATTCATGTCGGATTTGAGTTTAATGTTACTTGCAAAGTCCAACAGTCATGTTGTATAAGGCAATGAAATCATGTACTATGTTTGGATAAATGTTTGACTAGGTTTCATGTGCTTCATGTTGGATTTGGATGTTATTCATCATGTCTACAAATATCATGTCGAATAAGTTGCTGAAGACATGTACCACATCCATATAAGTGTTTGAATGGGTATCATGTGCTTCATGAGAAAAAACGAAATGGCAAACCATTGATGGTTCTTTGCCAAACTAGAAAAACGTTATACTAGGTAAACAAGCACATATGTGTTACAAGGTACACCGAAATGCCAAGCATCGGTGCTAGGATTGTTGACAATGTTCGACTTGTACCTCCACAATAGACCTCGATGGGTTTCCATCTTTGGTTGCCAAATGTGGCAACCCAAATCTTTGTCATACCTGAGTGACATTTTCCATGTCCAAAAATTTCTTGTCAAATAAGGCACTAAAATCATGTACTACCTCTAGAGAAATGTTTGACCGATTATCACGTGCTTCGCAAGTTATAAAGAAATGGCTTGCGTTTCATGCTACTTTGTCAAACGATTAAATGTCATACAAGGTGAACAAGCACATCACCATCACAAGGTTTTCTAGAACGGCGAGCATCCGTACTAGGATGGATGATGGTGTTACGACTTGTTCCTCAATGATAGACCATCATGGGTTACTTGGGTTACCAAATAGGACCGCCTGAATTCGTTTTGACTTTATTTGCCATGTCCGGTAATTTCTTGGAAAATAAGGCACTGGAACCGCGTACCACCTCCAGAGAAATGTTTTCCCATGCATCACGTTCTTCACAAGATACATAGATATGGCAAGCATTCATGATACTTCGCCAAATAAGTAAAATGTCACACTAGTTAAACAAGCACATTGGAGTTGCAAGGTATGCCTAAACGGCAACCATCCGCACTAGCATGGATAATGACTTTTGACTTGTTCCTCAGTGATAGACCTCAATGGTTTTGAACTTTTGTATTCCTTAAATGAATGCCATAATTTCAATTGGATTTGAGCGTTATTTGCCATGTCTAACCACCAAATATTGAAGGAAATATGCCCTAGAGGCAATAATAAATTTGTTATTTTATATTTCCTTATTCATGATAAAGGTTTATTATTCATGCTAGAATTGTATTGATCGGAACCTTGATACATGTGTGAATACATAAACAAACACCGTGTCCCTAGTGAGCCTCTACTAGACTAGCCCGTTGATCAAAGATGGTTAAGGTTTCCTAACCATGGACATGAGTTGTCATTTGATAACACGATCACATCATTAGGAGAATGATGTGATGGACAAGACCCATCCGTTAGCTTAGCATTTGATTGTACAGTTTATTGCTACTGCTTTCATGTATGTCAAATACATATTCCTTTGACTATGAGATCATGCAACTCCCGAATACCAGAGGAATACCTTGTGTGCTATCAAACGTCACAACATAACTAGGTGATTATAAAGATGCTCTACAGGTATCTCCGAAGGTGTTTTTTTGGGTTGGCGTGAATCGAGATTAGGATCTGTCACTCCGAGTATGGGAGAGGTATCTCTGGGCCCTCTCGGTAGTGCACATCATAATAAGCCGTGCAAGCAAATGACTAATGAGTTAGTCACGGGATGATCTATTACAGAACGAGTAAAGAGACTTGCCGGTAACAAGATTGAACTAGGTATGAAGATACCGACAATCGAATCTCGGGCAAGTAACATACCGACAGACAAAGGGAATTACGTATGTTGTCATAAAGGTTCAACCGATAAAAGATCTTCGTGGTGTATTTAGGAATCAATATGGGCATCCAGGTTCCGCTATTGGTTATTGACCAGAGAGGTGTCTCGGTCATGACTACATAATCCCTGAACCCACAGGGTTGCACGCTTAACCTTCATTGACGGTAGAGTAGTATTGGAATATTTGATGAGTGCTAACAAAATGTTGTTCGGAGTCCCGGATGAGATTCCGGACGTCACGAGGAGTTTCAGAATGGTCGAGAGGTAAAGATTTATATATGGGAAGTCATTCTTTGGGTTCCGGAAAAAGATGCAGTTTTTTCGGTATTGTACTAGGAAGCTTCTAGAAGGTTCTAGAGGATTCCGGAGGGGTTCGGAAGTCCACAAGAGGTTCCACCACGACCCAAGTGCTAGCATGGTCTGCGGGGAGGCACCCTAGCTTTATTGGGGTAGGCGCACCAAATCCTCAAAAGCCCATGTGGCTACGGAAGGCAAAAAATGAAGGAGTCCTAGTAGGAATAGGATTGGACTTGGAGCCCAAGTCCTCTCCCCCTTAGCTGTGCCCAAGGGCTTGGAGGGGCTGTTTACCACGCCCCTCCACCTATATATAGAGGGGAGGGGGCGCCCCAAGAGGACACACCAAGCCCTTGGCACCCCTCTCTCTCTCTCCCGTTACTCCGTAGTTCCACCGCCTCGTCCCGGCGACACTTAGCGAAGCGCTGTCGGTGTTCCACCACCACCATCACCACCATGCCGTTGTGTTGGTTGTGATCCCATCTATTTATCCTCTTCCGCTTGCTGGATCAAGAAGGAGGATACATCATCGATCCGCACGTGTGCTAAACTCAGAGGTGTCGTCTGTTCGGCACTAGATCGGTTGGATCGTGATCGGATCGCGAAGAGGACGACTACATCAACCGTGTGATAAACGTTTCCACTTAACGGTCTATGAGGGTATGTAGACACACTCTCCCCTCTCGTAGATATGCATCTCCATGGATAGATCTTGCATGTGCGTAGAAATTATTTGTTTTCCATGCAACATTTCCCAACAGTGGTATCCGAGCAAGGTCTATGCATAGATGATATGCACGAGTAGAACACAAACAGTTGTGGGCGGTGATAGTCATACTGCTTACCACCAACGTCTTATTTTGATTCGGCGGTATCGTGGGATGAAGCGGCCCAGACCAACCTTACATGTCCACACACATGAGACTGGTTCCACCGACAGACATGCAACTAGTTTTGCATAAAGGTGGCTGTCAGGTGTCTGTTTCTCCTACTTTAGTTGAATCGAATTTGACTGCGGCCGGTCCTTGAAGAAGGTTAAAACAACAAACTTGATGAAACACCATTGTGGTTTGATTCGTAGGTAAGAACGGTTCTAGCTAGAAGCCCGTAGCAACCACGTAAAACTTGCAACAACAAAGTAGACGACGTCTAACTTATTTTCACAGGGCATGTTGTGAGGTGATATGGCCAAGACATGATGTGACATACGTTATTATATGAGATGATCATGTTTTGTAAAAGTTACTGGCAACCGGCAGGAGCCTTATGGTTGTCTCTTTATTGTACGAAACGCAAACGCCATGTAATTTCTTTACTTTATCATTATGCGTTAGCGATAGTTGTAGAAGCAATAGTTGGCGAGACGACCACGACGTTGTGATGGAGATCAAGGTGTTGAGCCGGTGACGATGGAGACCATGACGTTTCTTTGGAGATGGAGATCAAAAGCACAAGATGATGATGGCCATATCATGTCAGATATTTTGATTGTATGTCATGTTTATCTTTTATTCATCTTATTTTGCTTAGTACAGCGGTAGCATTATAAGATGATCCCTTAACTAAAATTTCAAGGTATAAGTGTTCCCCCTGAGTATGCACCATTACGATAGTTCGTTGTGTTGAGACACCACATGATGATCGAGTGTGATAGACTCTACGTTCACATACAACGGGTGCAAGACAGTTTTGCACATGCAGAATACACGGCTTAAACTTGACGAGCCTGGCATGTACATACATGGCCTCGGAACACTAGAGACCGAAAGGTCGAACGTGAATCATATAGTAGATATGATCAACATAGAGATGTTCACCATTGATGACTACTCCGTCTCACGTGATGATCGGACATGGTTTAGTTGATTTGGATCATGTATCATTTAGATGACTTGAGGGATGCCATCTAAGTCGGAGTTCTTAAGTAATTTGATTAATTGAACTTAATTTATCATGAACTTACTCCTCATAGTATTTGCAAATCTATGTTGTAGATTGATGTCTACTACGCAACCTTCTCCTTGTAGACATTGTTGGGCCTCCAAGTGCAGAAGTTTGTAGGACAGTAGCAAATTTCCCTCAAGTGGATGACCTAAGGTTTATCAATCCATGGGAGGTGTAGGATGAAGATGTTCTCTCTCAAACAACCAGTCTCTTGTGTCCCCAACACACCCAATACAATGGTAAATTGTATAGGTGCACTAGTTCGGCGAAGAGATGGTGATACAAGTGCAATATGGATGGTAGATATAGGTTTTTGTCATCTGAAAAAATAAAAAAATAGCAAGGTAACTAATGATAAAAGTGAGCGTAAACGGTATTGCAATGCTAGGAAACAAGGCCTAAGGTTCATACTTTCACTAGTGCAAGTTCTCTCGACAATAATAACATAGTTGGATCAAATAACTATCCATCAACATGCAACAAAGAGTCACTCCAAAGTCACTAATAGCAGAGAACAAACGAAGAGATTATGGTAGGGTATGAAACCACCTAAAAGTTATTCTTTCCAATCAATCCGTTGGGCTATTCCTATAAGTGTCACAAACAGCCCTAGAGTTCGTACTAGAATAAGACCTTAAGACACAAATCAACCAAAACCCTAATGTCACCTAGATACTCCAATGTCACCTCAAGTATCCGTGGGTATGATTATACGATATGCATCACACAATCTCAGATTCGTCTATTCAACCAACACATAGAACCTCGAAGAGTGCCCCAAAGTTTCTACCGGAGAATAAAGACGAAAACATGTGCCAACCCCTATGCATAAGTTCATGGGCGGAACCCGCAAGTTGATCACCAAAACATACATCAAGTGAATAACGTGATATCCCATTGTCACCATAGATACGCACGACAAGACATACATCAAGTGTTCTCAAGTCATTAAAGACTCAATCCGATAAGATTACTTTAAAGGGAAAACTCAATCCATTACAAGAGAGTAGAGGGGGAGAAGCAACATAAGATCCAACTATAATAGCAAAGCTCGTGATACATCAAGATCATGCCAAATCAAGAACACGAGAGAGAGAGAGAGAGATCAAACACATAGCTACTGGTACATACCCTCAGCCCCGAGGGTGAACCACTCCCTCCTCGTCATGGAGAGCGCCGGGATGATGAAGACGCCCACCGGTGAGGGTTCCCCCCTCCGGCAGGGTGCCGGAACAGGGTCCCGATTGGGTTTTGGTGGCTACAGAGGCTTGTGGCGGCGGAACTCCGATCTATTCTGTTCCCCGATCGTTTTAGGTTATATGGGTATATATAGGAGGAAGAAGTACGCCAGGGGAGCCACGAGGGGCCCATGAGGGTGCAGGGCGCGCCCTAGGGGGTGGGCGCACCCCCCTACCTCGTGGCTCCCTTGTTTCTTTCCTGACATGCACTCCAAGTCTATCAGGTTGCTTTCCTTCCAAAAATAACTTCTCCAGAAGGCTTCATTCCATTTCAACTCCGTTTGATATTCCTTTTCTTCGAAACACTGAAATAGGCAAAAAACAACAATTCTGGGCTGGGCCTCCGGTTAATAGGTTAGTCCCAAAAATTATATAAAAGTGAATAATAAAGCCCGATAATGTCCAAAACAGTAGATAATATAGCATGGAGCAATCAAAAATTGTAGATACGTAGGAGACATATCATAGATCAATAGCTCGCTATATAGCTCCCTTATTTTTTGATATGTTCCTAGAGAAAAATAAGTTAAAAGATGATAGTAGCAATGATGCGGACTGGGTCTGTGATCTGAGGATTATCCTCATTGCTTCACAGAAGAATTATGTCCTTGATGCACCGCTAGGTGACAGACCTGTTGGAGGAGCTAATGCAGACGTTATGAACACCATCACCAGCTCAACACCTTGATCTCCATCATCACCGGCTCAACACCTTGATCCTCATCGCCGGGTCATGGTCTTCTCGCCAACTATTGCTTCTACAACTACCGCTAACGCATAGTGATAGAGTAAAGCAATTACATGGCGTTTGCATTTCATACAATAAAGAGACAACCATAAGGCTCATGCCGGTTGCTAGTAACTTTTACAAAACATGATCATCTCATACAATAATGTATATCACATCATGTCTTGACCATATCACATCACAACATGCCCTGCAAAAACAAGCTAGACGTTCTCTACTTTGTTGTTGCAAGTTTTACGTGGCTGCTATGGGCTTCTAGTAAGAATCGTTCTTACCTACACATCAAAACCACAACGGTGATTTATCAAGTTTTCTATTTTAACCTTCAACAAGGACCGGCGCAGTCAAATTCGATTCAACTAAAGTTGGAGAAACATACACCCGCCAGCCACTTTTATGCAAAACTAGTTGCATTTCTCTCGGTGGAATCGGTCTCATGAATGTGGTCATGTAAGGTTGGTCCAGGCCACTTCATCCAACAATACCACTGAATCAAAATAAGACATTGGTGGTAAGAAGTATGACGATCACCACCCACAACTCTTTGTGTTCTACTCGTGCATATCGTCTACGCATAGACCTGGCTCGGATACCACTGTTGGGAAACGTACCATGCAATTTGAAAAAATTTCCTATGTTCACACAAGATCTATCTAGGAGATGCATAGTAACGAGAGGGGGACAGTGTGTCTACGTACCCTCGTAGACCAAAAGAGGAAGCGTTTGACAACGCTGTTGATGTAGTCGAACTTCTCTCGTTCCGACCGATCAAGTACCGAACGTACGACATCTCCAAGTTCTGCACACGTTCAGCTTGATGACGTCCCTCGAACTCTTGATCCGACAAAGTGTGGAGGGAGCACTACAAAAAAATATACTTCCGTGATGATACGTGTTTGTCACAGTAGGTTGCGTTTTTTGTCATGCATGTACATCCATGACAAATTCATGACAGAATCAAGATAGTCATACCTGTGCTGTCGTAGAAGTGTTCCATGACATTACCAAAATTATCATCACGGAAGTGTCCACTTCCATGACGATAAATCGCGCATCACAGAAGTGCTTTCATCAAGGGTGACCAACACGTGGCATCCACCATAACGAGACACCGTTAAGATATCGGGCAAAATTATCATCACGGAAGTGTCCACTTCCATGACGATAAATCGCGCGTCACAGAAGTGCTTTCGTCAAGGGTGACCGACACATGGCATCCACCGTAACGGAACGTTGTTAAGCTATCGGGTCGGGTTTTGGATTCGATAACCCGTTAACAGCCCCGACCTATGGGAAATTTCCACGTGTAAAATTCTTATTGGCCGGACGAAACACGTGTCAGCTCGTCAATGGGTCAGATAGGCACATATGATACGTCGACACGTGGCACGGCCCAACAGAGGCCCATTCCTGTGAAAAGGCCGGCCCATTTGACTTGGTCAAAAGGTGGCGGTTCGGCCCATGTAAAGCCTGTTAACGGCCTGTTCGCATATAGCCCATTTACAACCCGCTAACCCAAGGCCCGTTACGCCCTATCCGAGTTAGGCCCAGTAGCATCATCTGGGCCACCCAATATGATTCCATCATGTTTTCACTTCTGGCCCATGTATGGCCCATGACGTCTTTCGGCCCATATGAGGCCCTATGTAACTCTTGGCCTATTAACGGCCCGTGGTGAAACTGGCCCATAATGAACAGTGTATCACTTTACACCCATTAATGGCCCGTTATTCCGTTGGGCCGTTTCCAGCCCATGTTATCTTTCGGCCTTCTCAGAGCCCATTTATTCTTGTGCTCATTTCCAGCATTTGTTTACTTACAGCCCGTTACTGTCATTTTCTGCTGGCGGGCCAAATTCAGCCCGTGGTTACAGTCGGCCTGTTTGTGGTCCGTTAATACGTTGGGTCGTTTTCATAGCGTCATCAAATACGGCATATTAACGATGGCACGTTATGGTCGGCCCATGAACGGACAATTCCAACTCTAGCCCGTTTACGGCCATAATGCGGCCTGTTATTGGCCCATGTTTGGCCATCGATCATACTTCCCGTATAAGGCCCATTGATGATACGGCTCGTAGAAGGCCCACTGTTTCTACGGCCCGTAGAAGGCCCATTGTTTCTACGGCCCGTAGAAGGCCCACTGTTTTTACGGCCCATAGGAGGCCCAGTGTCACTACATTAAATATTAGCCCATGGTTATTGTGGCCTAGTTTTAAAAAATAGGTTATTGTAGCCACTAGAAAACCGCAGAAAAAAAACTGCATGACTAGAAGCAAACAAATAAACAAGACAACAAGGAAATAAATAAGCAAGCAACTTATGCTAGGCTATCACGGCTATCACACATATTACATCCACTGGGCATGAAAGTTCGCCACCAGTGCAAATAAACAAGCCGACAAAAGAATATACAAAACTGAGAGCACTTCAGAAGGCACTAGGCCTGGCCAGGTCGCCCCCCCCCCAAACAGCTGAAGAAGCTAAGTAGACCTCAGTTGTGTCAACGATAGATGCATCAACACTAGATTTAAGGCATGATGGTGCGCATGACAGTCCTCTGACATCTTCATTGCATCTTTGACTTCAAGTCGGAGCTGAGCTGAAGCAAGCCTTTCCGCTTTAAGTTGAGACTGAAGAAGTCGAACTGATTGAGGCAGCGACTGCACAGAGGTTGTCTCACACCTGATGGTGAGTAGCTTCAACTCATTGTCTTCATCAAGACAGGACCTTGGGGTCATCTCGTTATCCTCAAGATGGTTTGGCTCACTATCTTCCCTAAAGTTCTGCCTGGCGTAAGAGATACGAGTCTGAAAGAGAAACAAGGAGACACGTAACAGGTTTCACAATTATATAAGCAAATAAATGGATCTGTTCTGCATAAGGAACATGTTTTTACAACTACAATTTGAAACTGGTAGTTGTTGCAAACATCCAATCAGATGTAAACAGCAAAGCAAACAACAGTGGAGGAAATGATGCCTATCCAAATCTATACTAGAACAAAGTTTAAAGGATTGAGAAGGATGAACTTACATTACATGTTAACACGGGCTGGACAAAGCCCTTCTCCATGTTGATGGAAGGATAATTCAATAAATTCCCCAAAGAAAATTCTTTATAAGCGTTGCCATTATTTTACATTTTGCAAAGAGTAAATATAGATCAAATAATATTGGAAGAAATAGAGAATAATGAAGCCCAGGTGCAGACTGATGATACATAATCAAATAGCAATTAATTAAGTATAACGTTACAAGGCAAAAGGGAGAGAGGTACTGACAAGAGCAATGTAGAGCCCATTATTGTTTTGAGATCGTATGATCCTTTGAGCAAGGAGATTCATCTGAAATTAGTTTTCATACAAGAGAGAAGGTAAGGCACAAGCACAAATTTAGGAGTTCAAATTTTGAATTGATATCATAGACAGTACCTGACGCTGGGCTCCCAGCAGTTCTAATAGGGGTTTGGCCATTGGAGTAGGGGTAAAGTGTGGTACAGTTGGGCCTGTGTTTTCTGTGGCTGCTGATCTATCTGATTTAACAGGTATCACTACCTTTCCAAATACCTAGTTTGTACTCCTTGACGACCTGCACTCACCCTCTTCCTTTTGGACTCCTATTACGAAAGAACAACATTTGACTGGAAAAACATAGTGTGATGACACATGGAATAGGTACAGAAAATGGATAGGTATGGCATATACTCATATATGATGCTTAAACTAAGCAGATGGTGTAACAAAGTAGAAGTAATGCAAGAGGTCAGAAGCAAAATATGTGCGACCAATACAACTTTGCAAAGTTAGAGCAAGTACCTTGATGGGTGAATAAGATAGGCCATCCTCCACCATGCCAAGTTTGTTAGCCAGTGGATCGTTCCGCAATATTCCCCTCGTGCGCCCATTCTCATATTCATTTTGATAATGTTCAATATCTGACATGCATGAAAACATAAAAACATGTGAGATTTTCTTTGTAATGCAGAAGTGATTCTAATCCAATATTGCCTCCCTGTAAACCCCTTTGTGCTATCTCTGCAATTCTTTTAAAAGATGCCATGCATGTTGTAATTTGTTGTGTGCATTAATATAATGTGGCCTACTACTCAAAATATGAGAGCTCCAGAAGTGATGACACTTCGCGGATGATAGCTTCAACATATAGTAAAGAAGAACAAGTCGACCTGACCTGACAGATTCAAAATATACTAAGGGAGAACAACTCGACCTGACTAGTCGACCGCAAGAGAAGAGTATCATCTTAAAGAAGAGCAGAAGAGCAAGTAGATTGAAGATATTACAAGTGTTTTAATACAATGTGGGTTGGCCACCCATGATGAACCAGAGCACACAGAGAAATACTATTCTTTCCGGTCTATCCATATGTGGCTCACATGCATTTCGAAACTAAAGTAGGAACATTTAGCTAACCAATTAAACATCTCTCAGTTTTACTAATATCAGCAATAATATCATATAAGAATTTGTACAACTAAGCTTGTTTAGCTCGATGGTTGGAGCATTGCTATTACGACACGAACCACGTAGGCTGATTGTGGTCATCATAAAATGGGGAAAACATAAGCATGATGAGTACAGTGTTGACCGTGGCAGTGGGATGGCAGATCTGAAGCTGCAAACCGCGCAAAGGGTATTTAGCAACCGATGTTTGCTTTGAAATAGCAACTAAGATTTGGTATGGACAAGAAAATATGGTCAACAAGTGACAAAGAAATGCAATTATGCTGTCTTTCTATATGTCGCGACATGCATTTGGAAACTCAAGTGGGACCTTTAGCTAACCAATTAAATGTGTCGGTTAACTAATATCAGTATCATATCACAATCAAATTTGAACAACTAAGCTTTCGAATTCTGAGTGTTGTGTTGTTTAGCTTGAAGGGTGGAGTAATGCTAGTATGACAGAAAGCACCTACACAGATCATAGTAGAGTAGATAAAAGGGGAAAACCCAAAGCATCAAGAGAAAAATCAGGAAAGTGGAACTAGCTGGACCAGTGGGTGGTGCACATGCTTTTCGAAACGAATATAGGAACATTGGGTGACCAATTAAACGTTCTCTGTTTTAGTGATATGAGCATCATATCAGATTCGTATTTCAACACGTAAGCTTTGGGTTGAGGTCTTGAGGAGCAGTGCTAGCACGACACGAAGCACCTACGATGATGGTAGTGAGTATAAAGGGGGGAAACCATAAGCTTTACGAGTATAGTGCCCGTGCCATGGCGGATCTGAAGGTGCAAACCGGACAAAGCTACTTCGCAACCAATGTTTGCTTTCAACTAGCCACTACGATTTGGTACGGACAAGAAAAGTACAGTAAACAAATTACGATCTATTTTCCGGGTGAGATCAATAACTTAAGCACATATGGAAGAGTACCACCTCTCTTGCGACGCCGTGTAAGCCTATGCTGATACGTTGAGGGTGCTGCAGGTGCGATGGCTGCCGGCGGCGGGGAAGAAGACTTTAGACGGCAGATGGCCAGGTCGGGGGATATACCCTGTTGCCGTGGACGAGGCGGTCGTAGGAGCGGCAACAGCAAGGTGGACGACGGCACCGATGAAGCGAGAGGAGGCGATGAAAGGATCCTAGTCCAGCGCCGTGGATCAGAGACGTCCATCTCTTGCAATGGACGATGGGGTAGGGATAGCGGCTCCGGCAAGGTGGAGGATGGGGTGGCGGACGGAGGAGGCTGGCCGCTGTGCGGAGGTTGTCGTGCCGACGACGGTGTATGAATTGGAAAATGGAGGGGAGGGGGGGATCTCAAACTTTGGGATGCGCTTCTCTGAAATGGGGGAAAGTTATGAACTTATCCCCCGTTTAAAATTTCGGACATCGCGTTGGTTGGGGATAGGACGGTAATCTCGCATCTCCCAAATATTTGCCGGTAACTATTTCGGGCGAGGAGAGGGTGTTTTGCCGCCCATGGTGTATGAACAGGGCTGACAGGTAGGGCGGTTGTGTCACGTCCGATGGAAGTTACACATCTGCCCCAATTTAAAATATTAGCCTACATCGATTTCGGGCGAGGAGAGGGTGTTTTGCCGCCCACGGTTGGCGCCCATGGTGTATGAACGGGGCTGACAGGTAGGGCGGTTGTGTCACGTCTGATGGAAGTTACACATCTACCCCTATTTAAAATATAAGCCTACATCAATTTCGGACGAGGAGAGTTTGTTTTGCCGCCCACCGTGTATGAATGGGGAAATGGAGGAAGAGACACATGTCTTTCGGACGAGCTTGAATCAAATGTGTTTTGCCGCCCATGTTTGGCGCCCACCATGTTTGAATGGGCTCAGAGGCTGTCGTGTCACGTCTGATTGAAGTTACTAGTCTACCCCTATCGACAGCAGTGTAAATCCTGTCGATAAGGATGTCAAGTGTGAGGGGTAGACAGTAATTTCCATCTCGCAAACACTTTCTTCGGGCAGCCCACAAATTATAGTGGATGTTTAGCCGCTTCGTTCAAAACATGGGAGAATTAACATTCACATTTGCCCTGGGACCTGGCAAATTAAATTCAAATCCAATTTGTATTCGATTACGAATATCCACAGATAATTATATGTTTTGTTATTTATTTCTTCAAAACCACAACAAAGATTTATTCCACCTTTATATATGATTATGATTTAGAAATGTCGTGATCGAATTGAGTAGGTTGGATACACTCTGAGTCAAACAGTTATTTCATCCAATACAATATGCTCACACGAAAAACACTTCACCTTATGTCAATCGTACTAGTACTGAGGATTACCTCGCCAAAAAATTCGGATCACTACAACACATGGACAACATAGGGGGTCTTGCAACATAATCCATTCAAAGACATGACACAACATGCCAGTACAATAATCTAATGAAAATTTCAACTGGTATCTAAAGAAGAACCGGGATTATCTTGGGCTTCAGATAGCAGAAACAACAGGACCTCCTCCGTCTTCAAATGCAACATTCTTACTTCCTCCAATTCTTGGGTTGCTTGCATAATGCGTGCCGCTAATTCCGTAATTTCCAGCCTCGAGATAAAGATTACCTCATTCATGGCAGCCACACCATCTCTTTCTGCCTCTAGTAGAGCCTCAAACACTATAATATCTGTGCTCAGACTGCTCTCCGGCGGTGTTGCCTCTGAACTGCTACCATCTAGTAACATGGATGGCGCACTGCTTCCACAAATAGATTCTGGGGTTGTACATTGTGTCCTAGTGTGAACGGCATCCTGAAAGGTTTCCGCTGGACATCAGTAAGAGATAGTTGTCGTATGATCCAGGCAGTAAGCTTACATGGTAAACGACGGACGAATTATTGCCGAGCATGGAAACCTATATTTAAATGGTTCGAAGCAGCATCAGCCAAAAAGAAATTAAAATGGTAAGATGAAACTAGGGATGTAAGTGGCAAATAAATGAAATCCGCTAGTCTCATCGAGTTAGTTTTTGCTACCTCCCTAGTTCATTTTCCTCAAAAAAACAAAAACTCTTTTGAACTATCATACCACTAGTGGACTTTAATCGGGAATAAACCGGACCCAGTTGACATCCCTAGTTGAAAGGGAGTGTACAACTGCTATATTTAAGTTGCCAAGGCATCTAAGCAGTTGAAATAATCTGAGAAAGCACTTAACAGTGTGGCCTCATATAAACTATGAAGACAGTCTTGTGATGAAGTTGAGAGGAAAAGTTAAGGACTCAAGTGAAATAGGCATGCATTTCTTTACGATAGTACAGCAGGCACTGCTGACATATTGGCCAACTCAAGTATAGTGTAACAACAAATAAGCATTCGAATCAAGCAATACAACAAAGCAGACAACTGAACTATTTGTAATTCGATAGGATTACACGTTGAGGACACAAGCCAAGAAAGCAGCCCACTCGCATTACATTTCACATGTACTAAAACACAGTGGCTTACCATATGTTGCAGTGAAGCCTAGATGCTGTTGCAATGTTCTTTGAAGATATCGTCAGCATCCCGTGGTTGCAAATCTAGTTGTTGTAGTTTATTCTGCACCATCTATTTAGGTAAAATTAATTTTAGTCGCATGCACTGGTCCGAATTGATCATCAATGGTTCATCTAAACTAATGAAAGAAGGGTGTG
Organism: Triticum aestivum; assembly: GCF_018294505.1. Classification (NCBI taxonomy): domain Eukaryota; kingdom Viridiplantae; phylum Streptophyta; class Magnoliopsida; order Poales; family Poaceae; genus Triticum; species Triticum aestivum. The sequence continues at coordinate 742,076,109 of NC_057800.1, forward strand.
TGCATACACGACAATACTCCCTCCGATTCTTTTTACTTTGTGTATAACTTTTTATCAGTTTTCTCGTATTAGTTTGCGCGTTGCCGATTCCTAGCGCTGGTTTCCTTTTGTGCCCCGCCCCATCCGCCTTTACCCTAATTAATTGGCAAAGTAGTCTAGACAAATTAAACCAGTGCCCTCCTTGGTATGCGGGTCAAGAGTTATGCGCAGAGTAAATAGAATCGGAGGGAGTATATCTGCTTCCCTCTATTTTATGCTTGTTCAAGGTGCCAGCCCCCAAAGAACAAATATTTTGCTTGATGGGGTTGGCAGCTCCATAATTAATAGAAGCATCAAATTAGTCATGCAACTTGGGAAGATCAAGAACACACAAACAATTAATGAACAGAGGCTCGGAGCAGTGATGTAATAGCTAGCATCAGAAAATGTAGGGTAAAACAAACAAAAAGTAGCGGAACCACATGCTAGTTTGCTGATGTGTAATTAAGCATAGAGAACATTAAGCAGTCTGATGGAACCAACAGGTGGCATCAGAACAAAACTAAAGCATATTAACTATACGTGCACTGGTATGTAATTTAGCACATGTAACATGTTCACTGCTAGAAGTATGGCCCTACAGGTGCAAGCAGAATAACAGGTCTCATGAAAAACTGAATGATGCCCTGAAGAAATTCAAAGGTGCGGTGCTTATGCTAGGAAAGTGAACGTAGGCGCCGGCCGTTGGATAATAGTACCTGATTCTCGGCGGCGTATGTGTATCGTTGTCATACTTGATAGCTAAGAATCGTCGATGGTACTCGTGTTGCGGTTGAGTTTGGGTCGGCTGGCGCCGTCGCTGAAGCGGCTCCGGTGCTACGGTTGCGGCTCCTGTCGACATACAAGAAAGCTCATCTGTGGTAAGTGTACAGTTGCATGATAAAGAGAAAAACCGAAGGAGTACAAATCGAAACAACCTGATGAGGCTGCAGCGTCGGTAAAGCAGGGCCGGTGGAGTTGAATATGGCGTCCGTGGAGCGGGTCCGGTGCAGTGGACGAAGGCTTCGGCGGGCGCGTTGTACAGTGCTTTCGGTGAGGCGGATCTGTTGCAGCGGACGAGGGCTTGTATGATGGGCCAGCGAAGGGGCAGACGAGGGAGTCAGTGAAGGGCCTACGCTGTGGTGGACGAGGGCACCGGTTAAGCAGATCCGGTGCGGTGGACCATGATGGCGGTCAAGGAGATCTGGAGCGGTGGACAAGCCAGTCGTTGAAGCGGCTCTGGTGAAGTGGTGAGTTGGCAGTTGGGGGTTCCAAGGTGCGGAAGGTAGATCCGGCGGGGTGTGAGGTCTACCGCTAGGGCGGAGGACTAGATTCGGCGGCTTGCCGTGGTTGGGGGGTAGGGGAGGGGAAGGGGAGGGGCTCTAGGGAAGAATGTTGGGGGCAAAGAGGGGAAAACAATGGAGTTACGAAAGCAGCCCTTTTCCGTTCATGTGGCAGGGATAAAACAGGAATATCGCAGGGCTAAACTTTCACGCGCGTGATATTTCGATGTGAGCGGGAGGTTTGAAAGCTTTTGGCGCCTAAAATTATAAGTATTCTGCTCTCGTACGGCCGACTATGATATCATGGCCGACAATTTGTTTGTTTTGCACACAAAAAAAGTGCAAGTTTTGAAAACCAATGTCTCCAATTCGAAGCTTAGATTGTCCATTCAATTCAAATATCGATCATTGAGATACTACAAGAAAATACCATCATACGGTCCAATTCAAATGAAATTCCAAATGTGTTTATCCTAAATATGATGACAAAAGCAAAAATGTGTATGTGTATGAATAAAGTGGATGATTATAAAGTTTGAACATGCCCGTATGTGTATATCTCTAGGTTTTATATATGAATTTGAAATCACGAAATCCCGGCTTAAAAAATGTACCTCCATTTAAATGAAGTACAAAAGCTAATGATGGAGTCGAATTCCAAAATTCCTATCTTAGGTTTGTAATTCTGGTACATCAAGGTATATCACGCATGTTCAAAAGTATCGTTATCTCGTAGTAGAAACTGTGAAACAAATTGATCAACCATGAGTGCACAATATCTCAATTACGCTAAAGTCCCTCAAATATAGACACCTCACTCTTTATCTGAAGTCAACCCCCCCCCC